>NC_073726.1:83399502-83699502 GCF_023634155.1 Falco peregrinus
GCTGAGAGAAGTAATCAATTTGGCTTTATAACATCATCTGTGAACTGCGGTATTAAACATCTATAAAATCCACAGGTTGAGTACTTGACTACTCTCTATGGGAGACAGCCATGATGCAGTGAAGTTCCTTTAACTGAATTTTTGAGGCTTCAATTACTTTTTTTTAAAAAAAAAGTTATTCCCTATGACTTTCCTCCCCACTGTACAACCTTCTTTCTAAGGCTGTTAGCAGTCTCTAGAGTAACCTATCCCTTTAGAAATGTGGTACATTTATTGCTAAGATGGATCATGCTATCTTTGGTGCTTGTTTCTACATGGAGAAATGGAGGTGTTGTGTAGCCTGAAAATAGCTTCAGTTTAATCAAAGCACCCTCTTCAAAATAGATCTGCCATGTCTCTGTGTCCACTGGGAGAAAAAGAGAATATTCTTACCTCGTTTTCACTTGATTCACCTACTTATCAGCCGCCCAAACTTCTTGGCCTTCAGTCTTGGCAAAAGAATCTATAATTATCCCATATCCCATCCACACTCTTCCATGTGTTTCTGCTTTTACGTAAAGTATAGCTCTCAAGAAGATGACTTTAGAAAGATTTTCCCTCGTGCCTACCCTGAACACTATAAGAACCATAATAAAAATGATCATTCTCTAAACTAGACGACCACAAGTGTAAAGACCTTTTCAGGCCCGAGTTTCATTTTTTGGAGGGTGGGTTAGGAGATAGTTAGCTAGATTTTATCCTTGAAAACTCCTTATTTCATGACTATAGTGAGGAGGAATTTCTTCTTATTTGCACCAGTCCAAATCTAGATAATGGCAATGCCCACCATGGAGTTGTTCAGGACGTACACCACTATAAGGTAAGAGTTATCTCAGTGGAAGGCAAGATACTCAATTCATACAGACAGTCAGGGAAGTCAGAGTTTTAGCTGTCACATCTATTTAGCTGCACTAACCTGGATTGCTAATTTTAAGAACTAGCATTAACTGTTGTCTGCTGTCCCTTTCTTCTTCCCATCAGCTCTTGTTCACATTCCACACAGGAAACCTGGTAGATGTTCAACAGTAAGTGATAAAAGTTGCCTCTATATATGTGTTGTGAACTGCATCCTGATGCATTAAAATGCTTTAAACATACTTTAAAAAAACAAAAACAAAAAAAAAAAAACCCAACCCCCAAAAAAACCCCACAGGTAAAATTAGAGATTGTTCTTCTAAGATGCCAAATCTTGCCTAACAAACCCTCAATTTAAGTGAAGAAAACTTTGGTCAGCTATGAACTGTTAGACTCATTATCTTTATAGTTATTTGTACTTTGGAGATTTTCAGTATGGGCTTTATTTGTAGAGATTTCAAAAGGATGCTGACATAGGAGTGGCAGATTGGCAAAGCAGGCTGGAAAAAGCTAAGCAGAAAAATAAGTTCCTCAACATTTAAAGATCTTTATTCTTTCCTCTATGTGGGTGTAACAAATACATGCAGGGAGCAGACTGCTTTTTTGTCACACTGATGAAACATGAAGGGCATGGAAAAATCAAGCAAAGCCAAAACAACCCAGAAGCTCCCCTGGGTGGGGTGCTGGGCCTGGGGATTCTCCGCCTGCATGGCCAGGCAATGCCAGTGGGGCCCAAGTATGCACAGTAGGATAGAGAGCTCTGATGGGAGAGTTTTGTACTCTAGTATGCCTTTCTCGTAATGCACCGCTGAACAAAGGCAATTCTTTCTGTAATCAGATAGGAAAGGGTTTGCTCTTACATACTATTTGCCTTTCAGCCTGAGCTGTAAAGAGAAAATGAGATAAAAAGTTGAAAGAAACTCATGGGTTATCAGGGTAATGAATTCTATCAAACAGCATAATCAGGTGGTCGTGTAAGAATTCTCCACTGACAGATGGGATCATTTTTTTTTTTCTCCCCACCCTTCTTTGTGACTCTCTGATGGGTTGCTTATATGGATATCTCAGCTCCAGACTCTTGTAGATGATTGTAAAGCTTGAGCGAGCTTCCATTCGTAACTCAATAGCCATGAGATGCCCCTGCCAACCTAAGTCACATGGGTCTTTTTTTGTTACTCATATCTGGTCAACTTCAAAAACCTTAAAGCTCTCTCAAAATGGCTACAATAACTCTCCTGCTGCACAGTTACCCTACAATCCATGTTAATAAGCCACCTTAACCTCCAGCTCTACAAAAAGCTGAATTACAAAAATATGTGAAGAAAACCAGGTTTCTAAGTACTATGGTGAATTCACAGAAAAGTAAATAAGAGATAGCTGGCAGTTTGGTCAGCTTTCCATCTTTTTTACACTTTAGGAACATGCTCTTCTTAAAATGTTATTTTGCATTTCTTCTTTCAGTGAGTGACCTTGTTTAAGTTAATCCCAGTTACCGGTTATCCTTCCAGAGGTCTGTAACCTGTGTGCAGCTGAGGAATGATAGCTGTGATCCATTTATAAAACAGATCTTAGCTACATATAAATAGCACTGAAGCTGCTGCCAACCCTTCAATTCCCGAAGGCTGCTCAGCATATTCCTCACTCCTTGATGCTCCTTCTCTAGCATCCTTACTGGACCTTCAGAGTCACCATTCAGGCTGGAGAATGGCACAGAAGCAAGCACTGGGCTGTGCTTCCTAAGCAAGAAGGGAAGCAGCCACTCACACTTCATTAATTAGCGGAGCACACATCTGTTTCTAACTCTCCCACTAGCATGCATTTCACTGATGGGCAGGAATGGGGCAGACCCCAGTTACCAGAGGAAAATTGATTCCTGCCTTCTACCCCCTTTTCTTCCCAAAAGCTAATTTAAGCTTTACTCACTGTGGATAGACGCTAAGGGCCATTGACTAAGCCAGGACTCAGCATGGTTCAGTAAGATAGTCCCTCCTTCCCCTGGCTGACATAGAGGGGCATAAGGGGCTGTTCTCACTAAAGGACCCCTCTGCAGCAGCACTGATCCTTCCACTGCCGAAGCAGATCAGATTTTACCAGTCACATGCAAAAAGGTTCCCACATGGCCATCCTCCTCGCAACCCATTAACTTAGTTTAACTCAAAACTCCAGGTTCAACTACAGCCTGAGAGGCATTTTTAAACCCGGAAGCATATGAGCACAAGGATCCTCTGTCTTGACTTTATGGGTGTAACAGGTTCAGCCAGGGCCTGAGCAAGACTTTACTCCAACCTGAAAGTGAAGTAGGATGCTCACTGCAGAACCGGACCCGTTAATCTCCACAGCTGGGAAGATCATCCTGACTCCGTCTAGCACCAAAATAAATATTTTCCCCCTTTGCCTTCCACAAATTACATAAGCGGGGCACCCCTCTGGAGCCAGAAGAGAGGGCTGCTGCAGCTGCAGCTGCTGCTGCTGCTACCTGTGACGGAGGAAGGGAGAGGGAGCAGTGAGTGGAAAGAGGCTGGCACAGAGTGGCTTTTGCTGCAAGTAAAGGCTCTCCAGCTGGGGCTGTGTGGGAGGGAGCAGAGCCTCTGCCAGCAAGCAGAAAGGTGGAGGGTTTGTAATGATGTAGTTTTGGGTTTTTAAACACAAGTTAAATTTATTCTCCTGTGGACCCTTCCTCAGGCAGAGCTCTTGAAGATAAGAGTTCACAGCACTTCAGACCATACTAAGGACAGGTTACCAGACTGGTAACACAGACTGGCTTAACTGGTTACCAGAAAGGGGTTGTACCGACAACCACAAGCATTTTCAATCAACAACAAACAACCCACCAAAAAGTATCCCCTCCCTATCATCAACAAAACATGTTTGGCCATTATCGGACTTCTCATCCTAAGGTGACTCCTAGTGTCCTACAGAGCTAGAAAGCGTATGTGGGTACATGCACAAGAGACAGCCAAATGACAGCTGAGATTCTTTTAAAGTCGTGGAAGTCCAACATGATTTCAAGGGGGTTGGGGTGGGGGGAAAGAAGAATTAAAACACCCCAAACAAATCTAACTCCTTATGCTTCTTTCCCACCCTCAGTCTGCCTGCACTCAGTGAACAGGGATGAGAGCAGCTTTCGCAAGAGCACCGCATTATTTTCCGCCCGCCTGTGCTGTACCCAGGCAAAAATGCCCCAAGGTCTGCCCCAGCTGTACATCCCCCACAGTGCAGTTCATGTGCTAAGAGACACTGTTTGTGCCTAGTAATCTTGTTTACACATGTTTCCGCTGTATTTTATTTTCTACGTGCCTGTGCTGTAGTCTTATTTACCAGCTTTTCAGCCCCAAAGGTAAAAAAATAAAATGAGATACCAAGAACAAAAAAGAAAAGGCAGGAGGCTCGCAGGAATGCCCTTGCTCATCTCATGTAGGCAGTAATATGCTCTTTCTCCACTGCCCTTGCTGCCACGTGACAAATTGCACCTCTGTACTGAGCGTTCCCCGAGTCTTGCCTGTTTTTCTGACTGGGCAGCACAAAGTACAGGGATCTCTGGAGTGATAGTTAATTCAGATAATTGTATTTTCCTTCTGCCTGTGTAATGGAAATGCCAGAGCTCCGGGGGCAGAGGATTCCACGTGCGCTTGCATGCCTTATGTAGTGCACCGTATGCCTGCAGCTGCCCTTCTCTAGTCCCATCTGTTGGAGATTGATGTTGATTTTGCTCATCGTGCCTCCTAAAAGCTCAGCAATAATAATGAATGAACTCCGTGTTCAGTAGAGTGTTGGCGGCCGATCCAGCTGGGCATATTGCGGACACGTGCTCCACAAGGTTTCTTTGCTGCAGAGACACAAGTCTATGGATCTGAATCCTGTGATTAAACATCCTATCATAGCCAGGTCTTTGCACCACATTCACCTCTATGGATTTCAGTCTATCATTTTTCTTATTATTACAGAGACTTTTCTGTTGTGTTTCCTGCCTGCCTTGGACTTTTTTCCTGTAATTATAGGCACAAAGCCCAAGCAGAGGGCTAGGAGCTGGCTAGGGACAGAATCAATTTCTAAGCAAACTCCCTCTTTCAGGTTGAAGATATTTTCATCCAAATTGAATTTTTATTGTAAATTAAAAGCTGATAAATAGAATCAAAGTGATTTGATTAGCCTAGTCTGAAATATAAGCTTTTTAAACCATGAACGCATTTGCTGTTTTAGCTTTTCATCCCAGCCCAAAGCAGAAATCATCCTCAGAACCTCCTAATCCTCAGAGTGAGCAAACCCAGTTCAGTTACCTATGTGCTTTGGTCCTGGCATGCAACATCACAAGCTTTCAAGTCTACCATGGAAATATTGATCTGTCTAGCTGTACAGCTCCTACTAGAGCAGCCCACATAGCTAAGATTATAAATCTTCATATTGTTACTATTTTGGCATTACCCTTTGCTTGAACACCCTTACCAATTTTTTCCTTGAACAAGAAATTCTGTACTAGAGGAGAACAAAATCATCTCTTCCTATGGCAGATATTTAAGGAGGAATGTTAGAATCAGAACATATCCTCCTCGCCTTAGTCAATCAATTTTAGGTGACTTCCTGAAATGAGGGCTGCACCCTAAGATAACTTTCTTTTTCAAGATTATCCAGGCTGTGCTCTGCTGGCTTCACCATAACAAGAAGCAGACACAAATCCTGGGGTCTTTTTACTGTGTGTATGTTGCAATTCCACACATTTGTCAGAATTCTCAAAAGTTACAGCAGTAACTAAATTCCAAAGGGAAGCATTATCTTTGGATTGTAAGAACAGGGGACACTGTAAGCCATGACTGTCCTGGCAACATTTATCAGAAGGATGGAGCAAGGAAGGTAATAAAGAGAAATGCCATTTGCCATACCTAATAAAAGTTACTTGGGAAAGCAACCAAGTTCCTCCAGCAAGTCAAACTTCCTTTCTATCCTTTAATAATGACAAGGAGAAGTTAGAAAAAATTAATGAACATGCATTTGGCAAAACAGCATCAGTAGTTCACCTAAGTGAAAGAAGATGTCCTATAACTAGTAACCTTAATTATTAGCCAGCCCCAGCCATTTGTTTACATGAACATACCTTGTTACTGATTGGAGATGTTTAGATGTTTATACTATATCTCCAAGATATAACAGGAGTAAAATATGAATGCGTTCAACAGCGCAGTGAGGAAGATATGTCTTGATGTAGGTAAGTCTGGAGTCAGACTAGTCACCTGTCATCATGACCACTGTCATCCCTCACAGTCCTCAGACATCTCATTGGAGGTCCTATTGATCTTTCCCTGTGGTAAATACCCTACAGAGTAGCAGATGAAGTGGCTCAGGCTTCGTTCTATTTAAATAGGGCACTGTTCAGTTTATATGATTTAAAATCCTGAACACAGGTTTGGCATACAGCATTAAATGGACAAGGATGAGAAAGCCTTTCCCCCTTCGAATGCTTTATAAATAACCGTATTTGATGGAGTCTTACTTGCAGCAAGAATATGTTCCCAACACATTGAAATTGATAGAAAATTTCCCATTGACTTCACTAAACTCTGGAGACCCAAAGGAATATTACAGCAGTAAAAAGCTACTATTGTACAATGGCCTCAAGTTTCTCCTAGCAGTGAACATCTTCTAAGAAATATGCCAAGAAAAGCTGAATCTCCACAAAGCAGAAGAGACATTGGATGGTTTCATATCCTTGCTCTGGGGGAATTTAATGTCTATGAATGTTTATAGCCCACAGAAGTTTGGTAAGTTCACTCTAAGATCAAAGCCTATTTCCAGACACTCAAAAATCTACTCATTAAAGCCTCAGACCTCAATGTGTGTGTTCAGTCTGTTCATGTCAGCTACAGCTACACTTAAGCACAGAACTGAGCACCTCATTAGACATACTCACTGCAAAACAAAATCAAAAATCTTTAATATCCTTGACAAGGGTGAAGGTCCACCAGTTAAAGGCCTAAAGCAGCTTGCATCAGCCCACAGATTCCCCAGGTCGAGTTACTCTGTTCCTCACTAGAAAGGATTAAAAAGAACCCAAAACAAATTCCTTTTAAAAGGTTGTGCTTCATATAAACAAGTTTAATTTAAATGCAGCTAAGCTCTCAGGGTTTCAGTGGGTATAAATCAGAAGAGTTCCACTAACGTCAAAGAAATTAGGCTAGTTCCTGCCAGCAGAGAATCTGCCTTCAAGACTCTGAAAAAAGGCACACCCAGGTCCTACAGCATTCAGTTCAAAAACTAGCACAGGGAAGTACTTTCCTCACACAAACTTCTCAGATCCTTCTCTTTTTCATTAACTTCAAATGGTGGAGCAAAACAACCTCCAACCCTTGGATCTGCTGCTTTGGTGCTCACTGGGCTCATTCCCTAAACAGCTATTCATCAGAAGACTTTGGTTTCGTCTGTGCTCTGCCTTAAATGTAGCGTCCATGAATAAGTCAGCAGGATGTGGGTCCTCACAGAAATTAGAGGCACTGTACTCAAATTAGTATCTGTTAACTTCCAATGAGAGCCATATGCTTGGAACTCATCTAACGTACCTGTTCTCACAAAGAACACCCATGCTAGGCCATTCAATGCAACCCAAGCCTTTGCTGTTCCAGGCCAGTGGCAGATTTCCTGGGCTATATCCCTTCTCGATCACACAGTGACTGGGGGCTCTGAAAGGTTAAGCTACCATTCCTTAAGAATCCACTTGCAGATTCTGTGACAAAGGACATATTGCAGCCATTTATCTATTCCTGAGCTGTAGTGACATAAAAGACACATGCACCCTGATGAAATGGGTAACACTGCATTGACTCACATGGCTAATGCCAGTTCTAAACTTAGCCATTATGAGAATTGAAATAAGGGACATACACCTTCGGGGAACAGGAAAATCTACTTTTCAAGTCCAAATAGCCTCATGAAGAAGTATTCCTGAGCTGAGCTTACCACTTACTGGGAATTTTTTCACCATCTCAAATCCTACATCAGAAGAATTTCAGGCTGTGACAGATAGATATAGATTAGATATAGATATAAATATATACGTAGATTAACCCATTTACGATTATCAGTCATCATTATTCAAAAATTGTTATCACTGTTATGCACATGTGATATGGTTCTGCAGAATGGGGACATAATTTTATTGAGTTATAGATGGGAAAAAGGCATGAAGAATACAGGTAATGCACATTTTTGAAATACCAATATAAACATAAACAGGAAAATGTTCAAGTCAAAGTCACATGAAAAATTAGACTAATCTTCAGATGCATTCTAGACTTTTTGTACAGCTTTTTACGCTAAAAGTAGAAATACAAACTGCAGAGATGCAACACATCTCAAGAATACAAAATAAATAAACAAAGATGAATGCCAATAAAACAAAAAGAACAAACACTTGAATCTTCTTCCAGAATTATGAGAAACTGATATGTAAGAACCATGGGGAAAGATGCCCGAACTATGACATGAACTCATTTATTTCCAAACAAAATGTCAACTAGTAAAGTCTTCTTGTGCCGGGGAGTGAGTTCAAAGCATTTAAACTTTTATGGGACCCCTGCACACTGCTTCTGTGGTGCCGAACAATTCCTCTACTAGAGAAACCTCCAAGCAGAAGAGATTTTCAATAATTTGAATGAAGAAATCCAACTCACTGAGAACATGTTCTTGATGGGGACATCACAGTTATTTATCCAGGAGAATATTTTTCGGCAACTTCTAACCCAAGATGATGTGAGAAGAAGGAATAAATGGGTTTGGTTTCAGTCTCTGCAGCAGTGTCTTCCTAATGGTCAGTATCTGCAGGAGGAAAGCAACCAGACTTCTGTAATACGAAAAGCTACAGTAAATATCAACAGCAAATCGTTAGGCTCCACACTGGATACAGAATTATGGCTTAGAACCAAGTGAAAGATGCACCGTTATTTCACATTCTTTTCAAGGGCATTAATATTAATTGAGTGACACCAAGCACCCTCAGTGGTCTCCCTGCTGGAAATGTTGTCTTCATCAATTTGTTTGCATAACCAAATACCCTAGAGAAAAACAGTACTGTTTCTACTTTTACAGTTCTTGCAAATTAGATTTTTATGGTAGGTTGCTGGGGTTTTTTCTCTCCAGAAAAATAGGTCAGTTCCACTGCAGTAACACACACAATCCATGCCCCACGTTTCTGCTTGCAGTGACTACACTGGGTGCGACCACCCCTTCAAGCTGGGCATTTGCACGTGCAACTGACTGCTTCAACTGGACAAATGACTACTTGCAATGGACAGATTTCCCCTGACTCCTGAGTTGAACCAAGGCCTAATACTTAAGCCTTTTTCTACTTCCAATCTCCCTCTCTGAAAATAGGGACCATAAATATCCTCTCCCAGGAGATTAGTCCTGAAACTTTATTGGGCTTAAAGTTACGTTCAAACAATGTCCTAATAAAAACAGTGGCTATTGAATAGTAAATAAAATGTGTTCCAAGGACATCAAATCATGATTACAATGACTTCCATTTTTGCATAACTTCAAAAATAAGTGTGTTTTTTTCTTTACGTATTGGAAAATAAAGACTTGGTATACAAGAATAAGTTAAATAGATGGAAATATAAATGTAAAAAGTAACAGAAGATTGCTTAAGAACAGTATTTTAAAAACAGAAAAGATATTCCCAAGTAGCTTCCCAGGCAGCCTCTGTAAGACAAAACAGGGAAAAAAAAAAAAAAAAGAAGAAGAAAAAAAAGGGATATTTTAAAGTAGATTGAACTTAGTGGTATCAAAGTAATCGGTTTCAGCAGGGTCTGAAAGGGAGCAAGCAGTATTCTGACCATAACAGCACACCTACACCATACTGCTTTACAGACACATCTGCCTTAAATTGATCATCATTAAACGGCATCTTTTTTCAGTGTGTGTGCAAACGCTTCACTTCACCAGGTAGCCCTGAAAGGGCAAAGAGGAGGGAGAGCCCTACAAGACTGGTAATTCACATTCCCAGTGCTGTAGCACAGGGACCACACGGCCACCTCACTGTTTGTCAGGGAAGGTTGCCCTGTCATTTGTATGTTCCCTAGTTTTGGTAAAGTTTTCCAAAGCCCTGACAAAGCCCAAAGATGACTTACATGCAAAAACAGCAAAATGAAATCCATTTGAAAGACTTTGAACTGAATCTGTGTGAAATAAAATAAACATTTCTCCCCACTCCCAAATAAAAAAGACAGTTTCTATCAAAAAAGCTGTCTATGCATTAATCTGCAGTTAATCTGCAGACTCAGTGCCAGAGCTGGCACCCTTTGAAGTTAAAGGAAAAACTCCTGCTGTCTTTATGATGCCCAGATTCCTGACCAAATTGAAAAATAACATGGTAATAGGCTTCCTAAGCTCTGAATAGCTCTCTGAAGATCACTGTCTTGCTCCACTGATTATAGGAGATGTCAAGGTGACTGGGTTAGATACTTCAAATTAGCTGAGCTGGAAACAATAGCTCCCTAGAAGGGCTCCTGATTTTGTTGTGAGTGATGTCAGAATTAAGCTCAGCCAGCACAGAATGGCAGATTTGAGGAGAAAAATAGGGATTCACATTTCAAAATAAAATACCTGGGCTTTCTTCTGATTTTACTGATTCTACTTTTTTTACCTTTTTTCTACTGATTCATGTTTAATTTTATGACAGTTTTTCACAGTATTTTTATACTTTTCTTTCTTTTGTCCTCCTGAAGAAAGAAGAAGAAGGTTGAAAAAAAAGAAGGACTTTTTAAAAGAGTTATAATTTTATTTTTTGCATAAATTTATTCAATTGATGTTAAATTAACTGAACTTGATGAACTTTTCATATAAAGCAGAATAACTATGTTGCAGAAGTGGCATTTTGACACTCTTTGATTATATATCTTCTATTGCAGCAACTTCTTGATTATAAATTTTTAGCCAACTTAAAGGCACAAGTATTAGAAGTCCCTGCAATCTGGCATCCTAAACCATAATCTTTCAGAGTAGCATAGAGAGATCTGGTTTTAGTAGTAGAGCATCTATGGTACAACATAGTAGTGTATGTAATACAAACTAGGATAACACAGGGTAAGAGATTAATATTCTGCATCATACTGTGCTCTGTTATTTTTATCCTGCTGCTTCTTTCACTCACCATCTCATGACTCACACCCTCCCCACACTGGAATTTCTGTCTCAGTCTCGTGGCTCACTGGTGTGTTATGGAAGACGATGCCGTGGAAAGCCATCTGGAGAACAGCGCTACCGCATGAGCTCCAGGTTGCTCTTAAAAACAAAGAGAGACAACATCACTTACTGATTTATCGCGTAACTGCTGTGATTATTACAGCCTCTTTAGCAAACTGTCTTCAGTATTTGTGAGGGTTGCAGTTCTTCCTTTTTTTACAGCTTTGGTGACATCGCTGGAAATAAGGTGCCAAAAGTGTTCCAAGTTACAAATAGTCACACGAAAGCTGCCACTGCACAAACCATTAGAAAAATTACAGGACTTACCCTGTGAGGTGATAAAGGGCTCTTGTGAGACACGTTAATGAAATTCAACATCAGTAAAAAAGCTGTTCCTTACACATTTCCTCATTAACTTAATCACCTCAGGGATATGGTCTTCAATGCCACACCGGACAGACCAGCAAGGATCTATGCTTCATGAGTCCAAGCCAGTTACTTGGCGTGGGATGGGAAGGCCAGGTCACAAGAGGAATTAGATGCTTAAATCCTTACTAATTGCATGAACAGCTACTGTGATCCACAATATAGAAAATCAAAATTCCAGTTCAGCCTGTTGCTGTATAATCCTGCACTCATACTTCTTAGTGGACTCAGTTTTCCAAGTGCCTAGGCTGTGGCCTCTCTTTAAATCCAGAAGTAACATGGTGTTCACTAATCAGGAACCTAAGTTCTACCATACCCCAGAAATTAGGGTGATCACAGGGAGCATAATTATTTTCCCTTACCTCCTAGTTAAGCGCCCTTGCTCATGAATCCCAATTCCTGCCTGTATCTGAACTTTCATCTCAGTCTTCCCAAGGGCATTTTCTAAGCAGTCAAAATCCAAGATCAAAGAGGTTTCACTCTTTACACGAACAAGCACATATTCCCTAGGCTAAGGGAGTACTTCAACACCATTTGAATCAGCAATCAGAACCACATCATCCTTCAAAAAATATTCTTACCAGAAAATAGCTAGAAAATCTCAGGCTAGAAGGTGATGTGTTCTCCTTTTTTCCCCGACACTTTAGAAAAGGAACCTCATTGGATGGAGTGAAAGAAGCTTTGCCCACAGAATATCCACATCAGCCAAAAAAAGGCACTTATCTGGGGGAAAAGGCAGTAAAATCCTAACTCAGGGAAGAGAATTCCACTCAGTAGCAAGATTCCTCTCATATAGGTACTAGAGCAATGAGCTCTTAAGGATCTTATCATGTATCTAGCCAAAGTAATCTGCCTTTTTGCTGAGGTGGTAGGTAGGAGTCAGCTTGGTTCTAGAGCAAAGTTAGCAGAATGATCATTCATGCTCCACTGCGTTATTCCAGCTTTCACAGAAAAAGGTACCAAAGGATCTCAGCTAGCCCTTCATTCCATGCCTTTAGATTCCCTGGCCTCCTGCTTTTCCTCTCTGTCAAATCTGGTTATTCAGGTAACACTGGGAAACATAAAGCATGTTTTACTCCATATGTGCCTTGGGACAAATTTCCTATCCTGTAACCTCAAGTCCTCCACATGGATTTCTGATGGTGACTGAGAGAACAGTCAATGAGTCTTTTGTTGGTGAAGTAGCCTAATCCAGCAGAAACACTTTGCTGCTCAGCATCCAGACGCCACCTCAAGTCACCCATCACATCCTCTGCTCTCTTGTCCATTCTCAATGTAACTGGCTGCCTGGAGGGCAGCAGATGTGCATGGTAGAGAAGGAAGACTGAAGGCTTGCACATCCACGCCACATTCAAATGTCAGGTCTTCCCTGAATCCAAAGGGCAGAAGCTTCCCTCAGTCCACTATCAATCTAGAAATGTGACCTCAAAACACCAGTCATGTCATTTCTCTCAGAAAATTCCTCCAGCTGGAAGACAATCAATGCAAGAGCCTGAGGAGAGCCTGAGGAGGATGTGATTAGTGACCTGAAATGAAGCCTGGACAAACTGCAGTAGAAGCTTCCACTAGAATCTCTTCCACCAGAGTTAGCACCTCAGGACAACAAATGCTGCTGCAGTTTGAAAGATGATTACCAAGAAAAACAAAAACAACAACAACAAACAAGCTAAAGGGAATCGGGGCAGCCAGAGAAAATCTTGTTAAAGCAGCAGGGTCCTGCTGTGAGCGGCTGTGAGCTTTCTGTTCAATAGACAGGCTCCTTGCTACTACTGACTTAAACAAGTTTTTGCTTGTCAAACTCTGATCAGCAGTTCTTTAAAGTGATGTTCATCCTGAGCTGCAACCTCTTGTCCTGAACCTGTATTTGCCTGCAGCTCTTCTAAGTTGACTGTACAAATTAACACGGACTCTTACAGTATCTTACTTTTCAGCTTTGTCTTATCATCTGAGGAGCAAAACAGGCCAGGAAAGCAATTGCTCAGAACACTCAGGAAACCACTTCTAAGAAGAGCTCTCCATTCACATATAGCTGGTGCCGGGTCTCTTCACCTCCCCCCACTCATCTCCTCCGAATACAAGGAAAGGAAGATGCAGGGACACAGTCCATTGTGCTCAGTTGTAGTCAACTGGTATACAGAATAGAGCAAAGCAATGAACTTTCTCAATGAACTGTTTTCTTTAGAGGATGTTAGGTCCTCAGAAGAGACATTCTTCGTGTAAACATGCCTGTTTCAATTTAGAGTCCCCAGGCCTCCAGGAGGTTTCATTCATCTCTGATAGCCTGAGACATCAAGACCAACCCCCTTCCCCATGCTGATCATTCAATGAGAAGGTCAGCAAAGCTCTGATTCTATGACTGTTGGTCTGTGTCAATACAGCCTTCTGGTTTGGATATTTACATCCCTACCTGAAAAAATGTCTTTTGTCGCTGTTAAGCCATAAACCCATGCATGTGCTTTTCTGAACTCATCCCAGTTTAATCCTATGCCTGGGAATTTTCATCTTTATCTGCTAGTGGATTTCCCATACTCATTTTAAACAAGATTTTTAGTGGGGATTCTAGAAAAAAAATATTTTTTTTTCCTTTAGTGAGTCAGAAGAAGGAGTTGAGACCTAGAAGGTAAATTAAATCCTAAAGTATATATAATCACTATAATTTCTGGATAGCACTGATCAATTTGCCTAACGTCTGCACCCTGCATCGCGTGTAACTGTATCTTCATGGCAAATGGAGGCCCACCATCAGAGTGCATCACTGGAAAGCACTTACAGTTATTGATGCAAGATTAAAGCCTTTAAAGATAAAACTGAATCTTTAAAGCGCAAGAATTTTGCCTTGAACATAAAGCGTAACCAGTTTCAAGACACGCATAGTACTATATTTGGAACAAGAATTAATAGGAAAGGAATCTGAAAAAACCAAACATCCCTACTCGATATTTTGGCACCAGAAGTGTGTGAGATATTTCTCTATCTTACAAAGAGTTTCTGTCCTAAGAGGAAAGGTTCATAGTTTTGTTTTTTTCCCCAAGAAACTACAAGAAAGCTTTGAATTTACCAGTATTAATGGATTTATGCAACTTTTATACTTATTCTGTCCATGAATTAATTAGTTGCCAATCTCACTGTATTTTAAGTAAGATCAGCACCAGATGGCGAGCAGACAGACTTGCTTATTAAGGGGTTTTATCAAAAGAGTAATTCAGTAAATATACCTCTGAGACCCAGTACTGATATTGCAAAGCCTAACAAACTTTCCTAAGAAATTGCCTGATGCTGTGGCAACTGGATTCAGTTTTAAGTTATTTACAGAGGTCAGTACCCTCTCCTTGAACTGTGATCTGTCTAAAATAGAACGTGAGCTCAGTTCTGACCCCCGTGAAGGCAGTGGCACAGCACCAAGTGTCTTCAGCTGTATCAGGACCGGGACTACAATTTTTAAGGTGATACTGGCATTTACCTAAACTGCATGTTTTGACTGCCACGGTAAGGGTTAGATTAGCTCTCTCATTTGCATGCATGCAGTTTAATTAGATCAGCCCTGATACGTTCAGCAGTATGAGAGCAATCATTTGGAGGCATCACTTTTCCTCTGCTCCCACTTCTGCACAGCCTCTGTGAGGGCAGACTTTATGAACTGGGAATGTAGACCAGGAGCACATCCACATCAGAAAAACACATCAGAAAAATACCAGCTCCCTTAATATAACATAGTATCGAGTCAGGTTCCTGGTTCCTGCAGCTACCACCTGACTATCTGCAAATTCAGGCTGGCAAGGCAATGTTGAGTCTGACAGTATGTAACTTCAATAGGTGTTGCTAGAGCCCGTAGGAGGTGTTGTCTCTCAGCCTCACAGAGGCTGTCAAAATTAGCAGGACAGCTTGATAAGGCAGTCTTGCTAACGGCTTTGGTAGTTGTACAAAGAACCAGGCCACTCACAAAGGAAAAAGAGCAAAAAATGAAAGCCTGTTTCAGGAGAGTCCCACACACCCACAACCAAGACACAGAGATACTTTCACGACAACACTTGAACATCTCAGGAATAAGATTATGGTGCTCAGAATGGCTAATGGACACAGAAGGTACCCAATGGAGTCCTTAATCATTCACTGTTGTTCCTCTTAACTTCAAGCACTCGGCAGCCTAGCTTGGCCTCCTAAAATCTACAGCAACAACTGGATAACACAGCTAGGTCCCAGCAGGTCCTGACCTTCTAGTTCATATTCAAAGGACAGACTTCCAGCGGATGCATTCGTCATTTGTTCCTGTGAAGTCTGCACTTGCTTCAAGGAAGGCTGAATGTCCACTGTCAGTGACAGATCTGGTGTGATCGTGGGAGAAGGCCACGCAAGGGTTCTCAATGACCTTGTTTCGCTGAATATTTACATTTTCTCTGGAAAGGCAGAAGTGAGGTAGTGTAGCCTGCAAATGCTCTATTTATCTACACCAGTTGGGACAAAAAGGAATTTTGAGGTCCTTCAGAGAAAGAGGAAAGATCTAGATGAATACACACCAAAACCACCAGTGAAACTTGCAGTGGCATAATTTGTAAAGAAAATACCCTCAAATGTATTAAAGAGATCTGTATATGTTTCAAAAAAAGGCTAGAGCACCTCTGGCTAAGTCTAAACAGGCTGTTTGACAAGAAGCTAGCCCAAACGTTCAACATTACCATTTAAATCTGAATCAGCCTGACACTGCCACAGTGAACATTCAAGTTCAACTCAACTTTGGGTCAGTGCTCTACTTCAGCGACTGAGAAAGCCCACCAGTGTAGACATGGCTTTCATTACCTGCAGGGTGAAGGCTTGTGATGACTACGCAAGCTGCAATCAAAACTACAAAGATGCTAGGGGACCTGTGGAAAAGAGAATGAAGCTGAAAATGTCACATCATCTTTACATGCATCAGTGGATCAGCCACTTTTGAGATCCTGTGTGCAGCTTTAGATGCTGGAGCTTAAAACAGATGAGAAGGCTTATAGGAAACATGCTAATGGTCCAGGGCTTCAATAAACTGGCATACTAGAAGTTGGAAAGGCTGGGTTATTTGCCTTATAAAGGGTACACACTCTGGGAAAAATGTATTCTACATAGTACCTGGTAAATTTGATAGACTGGGACTTTTTGTTCCCTGGAAAAAAAAAATCCACAGAAAGTGCCTAACATATAAAGCAGAAAATTTAAAAACACGAAAAGGAATTACCTTTTTATAAAAAATGTAATTAAGCTATGGAACTTAGTGACACAGGCAATCATACAGGCCAAACACTTAAATGGATTCCAAAGGGACAGGACACTTATGAGAATATCCAGATTATAAACTACAGACAATAAAAACATGGAATAGATTGCTATTCCATCTCTCTTTTCAAATACCTGGTACCCGCATGGCATGCTGTGATGCGATGCAAGGCCTTTAAACATCAGTTTATTACCTGTAAGCCCTCAGAAAAGTTTTCTTAAGGGAAGTCCAAAAGTCCCATTTGCCTCAAATTCCTTCCACCTTCTGCAGCTCTGTTTTTTCCAGGTTAAGTATTATCTACTGACAGTGACACCCAGCCTTACATAATGCCATTTGATGCCTTTCTAGAAAGCACAGAAACAGACTGAATTGTAATTTAGTCTCAGAGCTGACAGTGAATAACAATTATCTCATCCCCACTCTTTCTCAAAGTGTGCTTTCTGTGATTTTTTTCACCAGTTCAGAACAAGGCTGAGACTGACTGCTACTCTGTCCAACCAGCAGTGGGAAGTTTACTGAAAGCAGCAGCAGTAGTACTATTTGATCCTACATCTGCTGAAGCCAGTTGCAAAATTTCCATTCAGTTTTACAGTAGAGGAACAGTCCTTCAGAGTCCAAACACAATTTGCATCAAATAAGGGTGCAGCAAGCATCTCTCTGGCCCAAGTTCCCTTTACCAGCATGTTTTGCAGGTAAGAATAGTAAAAGTTTTTTCATACCTTATAGGATTATGTTACTTTTCATTCAATACTCATGAAATTTAGTAAGACCTATGATGTCTCTGCATATTGAGCAGCACAGGTCATTCTCAATGCCATCATGGGTGATACCAATTGCCTTCAATGACCACAGATGACAAAAGGAATTTAGCACCTAAAAAACATTGCTCAGCACCTTGTTGAATTGTGCTCTTTGTGTACAGCAGCTTATAGAGAAGGCACATCTGTCTGTTTCCAACAACTTTCAGTGTCTTTCCTGACTTCTCAGATGACTTGTAAAAATGGGGATTGCCTACCTATGGAAAAGTCATGTCTATTCTGATTAATCTCTGCACAGTCATTCTCCCTTAAAAAAATAAAGATTAAGTTTGTTTCAGTATTCTGGACTGTTACACGAGTTAGGCCTACCTTTATTCCAAATGTGATAATTCAGAGGAGTATGTTCCATTTCAAGCCATCGTACTTCAGATCTAGCGGGTTTTTTAATCAGCTTACACTTCCCAAGTGTTCCCATGTAGATGAAGCCTTAGTTTTAGAAAAACTCTATCTCCAATACCTGGTCTTTCTCTAGAGCAGGAAAATTGCTGTAAATTCCTGATTTCAAAGCCTGAAAAGTCATAGTAATGACCCTGTCACATACACTGCGTTTTCCCCAAACAAATGTAGCTGCACCAAAATAGACCAAAATTCTGCAATAGAAACTGCAAGATGATTCTCAGAACATATCTTGTGGCAATGCCCCGGATACACTTCTGTTCCCAAATACCTTATGATTTATCACCTATGGGGATAACAAAAGGTAAGGCTCAACTCTTTGGGGATTTGCCTTTTTTTTTTTTTTTTTCCTGGAAAATATGCTTTTGTAAGATCTTCCTTGCTTTCAGCCTGTGGGCTTATAGCATTATTTTGAAAAGCCACTAGGCAGATGGTCCCCAAATGTGAGTTAATAACTTGTAGGTAGCTTTTGGGGAAGCTTTTTGAAATCCCTTCATGCAAAATGATTTTGCATACTGCCTGCATGCCATTATTTGGCTATTCTAACATACTATTTCAAAATGGTCAAGAGAAAATGGCAGATGATGTTCTATATGTTTTACAGCAGACTGTTATATTTATTTTGCAGTGGTAGAAGAATATAAAGGGAAGACAAACCATGCACAAGGCTTTTACTGAAGATATTTCTAGAAGTCTGCAGTGGCTACAAGGCCAGGATGATTTGGCATCTGCCTCTCTCCTGTAGCCCTTCTACAGCAGCTTCTACCCTGCTGTCAATCAGCACCTCCAGATAGATCTTCTTCTGCAGGGCTGCTCTCCAGCCACTCCTCTCTCAATGTATAATTGATCCCAGCATTACTCCCTCCCAGGTGCAGAATATGGCATTTTCATTGTTACATTCCATTCTATTAGTGATAGCCCAATGCTCCAGTCTACCTAGATCCCTCTGCAAGCCTTCTGGAACTTCAGAAGAGTCAACAGCACCTCCCAGTTTGGTATCATCATCAAACTTGCTAAAGGTGCATTCAACTTCTGCATTGATAAATATATTGAACAGAATTGGCACTAGAATCAAACCCTGAGGAAACAAGAACTTTGGCCCAAGGTATTAAAAAAATCAGCTAAGAGCTCTAAGCTGATAGTTACAGCGAGTTAATTTCTTCCTCAAGCACAGCAAAACCACCTACCGCAAGGGACCAGGAAATAACAGTTCCTTCAGGAAAGGGACACAGTTTGGAGGATAAAGACAGACTTTCTTCTCAGAAAACACATATTGCTAATACAGATGCATCTATATTTCCTTTTTAAAAACCCCAGCTGCTTCACTGCTCACGGCTCTCCTGAGGAGAGCCTGAAAGAACCAATACATGAGGGCTACTAGCCACATTTCTTATGGCATCATTGGAAGGGTCTCATCAACTGCATCGGTGATGAACATAGTATAAGAACATAAAAAAACTTATTGCTTTAGCTACACCAGAAGGGTAAAGTTTAGTGATCAGAGTGATAAACTTGTTTGCAGAAACACAGAGAAGTGCATCTCTCCTACTAGAGAGCAGTAAATTGACAGGGTTTTTGGCTAGGTGTACCTTACAGTTTATTTTAGTTTATGACTGTAAAACACGTGGGCAAAAATTGTGACCACGTGGTCCTTAAAATTAAGGTATTAGCCTCCCCACCAGGAAATGTGCCCTCTCCTGTGCACCCCAGTACTGTGTGATCTTGGAA
Source organism: Falco peregrinus (assembly GCF_023634155.1). Lineage (NCBI taxonomy): Eukaryota > Metazoa > Chordata > Aves > Falconiformes > Falconidae > Falco > Falco peregrinus. The sequence continues at coordinate 83,419,180 of NC_073726.1, forward strand.
GGTTGTTTAGAGCTCAGTTATGCTTTTCAGGTCCAGTCTTAAACATGGCATAGAAATATGCTTCCCGTCCATTCTCAAATCAGGCCAGAAAGTCCTGTAGCAAATGCCAACGGTGGGCATAATGTGCATGGATAGTTGGTTAGTAGCTAGGGAAGAATAAACCAACTCTTTGCAGAGTGCCTTATGCTTAGGAAAGCAAATAGGATGAGCTATTTGCTCATATAACAATGAACTATGAGCTCCAGCAAGTAAAGAAGCTACAGCTAGTACTGCTGCTGTGCAGGGCTGCTAAGGGGCATGCAAGCCAATGTACTCAACCACAATCTATTTAAAGTCCAATAGTAAAGATCCAGCCTTCCTCTCCTTCCTCCTACCCCTCCAAGCTCATCATTCCAATGCAGCTGAAAAGGACACGAGCTTTAATTTCAAGGTTTTGTTTCCTCAGCTTGTAAAACACCAGGATGGTATGAGATGGACCATGACAAACCTGACCACAAACTCACTGAAATCAAGAGGGCTTGTTCTCTCTGCCCCCTGCCCAATTACAACAGACTTTAGAACAAGTTAGAGGTCTGAAAAATGTTCTGAAAGTACTGCTAGAAGGAAGGAAGGAACTCTGTCTCAATATGCAAGCCACTACTTGCCTTATTGGTAAGCACAAATCTGCTTCTTGCTGTTATTCTGTAAATCCCATCTAATCAGTATTTGCTACACTTCAGAGAAGTCTGCAAACATACCCGGGTTGATAGCATATTTCATTCATCATGTCTTTCCTGTTTTGATAGAGCAACAATTTAGACGAACTAATGCCACAGCTTTTCCCTAACAGAAGCAGTACTAATTCAGATCTTTCTTTCCCCCATGTAGTCAGCTACCTTTACAAAAGTTGTAAAAAAACATTATTTTCTTCAAGGCTGGTGTGCCTTTGCCAAATTTGGCTGAAAATAGCTAACAAGCTCAAAAGTTACCGATGATCAAAAGAGTAACTAAAAAAACTTTGTTTCCCTTAGAAACCACCAAACCCTTCTCCAAAATGAATCAGAGTGAACCCAGTTGAGTTCAACATACTGTTTTCTGTAACTCTGATATAATCTGTTTCTGTGGTGCTCCGTGCAGCAGTTACAGAGCGATCCCACCAGCAAACAATGTGCGAAAACAGCCGTATCTAAACTTCCTGCGAAGGCCACTGCTAAGCCACGGTGTCCCTTTGTGGAGAGCCATCCACAGCACGAGGTGGCCCCGGGAGCTCTGCCAAGGCCAGAACATGCACACCATAGCACACGGGCTGGTGTGTGCAGCACCAGGCACCACCACATCCACTCAGCCTTGTCAACATGTGAGCATAAGGCAAACAGAAGAGAGATGATGATGGGAAAGAGACTGCCGACTCTGCAAAAGACAGATAGTGTTGGGAGAACAGTGGTGTGCAAGACCACGCTGCAAAAAGAATTCTGCCATACATCAATGCTGCATGCAATATGCTCTCCACAAGGAGAGCTGCTACTCCTGTTGAGCACTGACCCACGGAGCAACTCAGCAGATCCTGCTTCTCACAGAGGCAAGACACTGCCAGTCAGCAGACCGAGCTCAGCACTGAGCTCAGCTGGAGCTGCAAGGCCCTGCCACTCACTGAGCACTGTTTTGCCTCAGTGAAAAGCACCAGCTCCTGGCCCCAGGCTCCTGCTGCGATCCAAACTCAACAGAGCCAGCAACTCAGCGGGAGCCGGCTGTAGCTCTGGATATAGACAGCCAATGTATTCTCAGTGAGCACTGATATTGCACCCTCAGAGCACGCCCTGCAAGGGTTTAACCCCTGTACAACCCCCTGTTCACTTCGGGTGGTCTACTTTTCTTCAAGGAAAGCAGCGTTTGACCTGCCCTGTGTGAAAGCCTACTATCTGTTAACAAGACATTTGCTCTGATGAGGCAGTCAAAATGAGCGTACTGCAAAGCCCATAAAAATTATTGACATTCATAGCACCATTAATCAGCTGCACTCATCCTCCGAATTCTACCATCTCGCTGTGAAATGGAAAGCTGCGGGCTTGATTCACTGCAGATCAACTCAACTTTACACTGTTCTGTCCCAGTCACGTCAGCACCATACTGGAAAGAACAGCCACACATCAGGCAGGAGATCTGTCTGAATCGCTCTGTTTGTTATCCTCCCCGTTAAACCTTGGAAAATCCATTTTTTGCCAGGATCATTTGCTGTTGTTCCTCCCTTTGGGGAAGATGCTAATTGGCTGTTTATCATCTGGTCAGAAAGGGGAATTGAATATTGCCTGAATGAGTCACACAGCCTGCTGGAATTCATGCCAGCCCTCTCCTTAAATTGAGAAGGTATGCACAGCACACACCTGAGCAGAGACACTTCACAAGTAAGGCTTCTTTTCAGTAAAGGTACCTGGCTCATGTCTCCTATTCGACAGAGACTAAAACTTTACAGAATCAGCCATTGGCAGCACTCCCAGGATATTTTTCCATTCGCACATATTTCTAAAAATGTCAACGCCAGTCTAACCATTCTCATCTGGGAAGCCTGACATCAGATGTACATTAGCCTGGAAAAAAAAAAAAGTCCAAAATGCAAGCCCCTTCTAAAAAGGAAAACAAATTCAAAGTATGTTGCATTGGCTCCTGCCTCTGAGCTCTACGCAAATAACAGGAGGAAATTTTACAGTGTGATTTTACACCAAAGACAATTCAATAAGAAAAAATCAGACAAGGCAATAGTATGGGTTCGGGAATGAGAAGTGGATGGTGCGTGAGTTTCTTGTTCAAGCTTGATTCCTGTATGTTTGCGTTTGTTACCCAACAGCACACAAAAAATGTCCCAGGCAGGGCCTTAAGAGCCAGGATGCTTTCTTCACAGTCCTGGAATTAAAACCAGGCAGCTAAACAACACTACATCTGACTGTGGGAGAGTTTCCCCAGGGAGGAAGCATTTTGGCTTGAGCATTTTGTTCCAGTCATCAGCCTCCAATTATTTTCTCTTCCAAATTCAGACCCTTCACACACCTTCCCAGCATCACCTGTTTTGCCTGAGAACCTAGTGCAGACGAATGAGACATGCTGTGCTGCCATTTTGCTAGCTGAGTTCAGGCAATAAGCAATATTGTTTCCACACTCTCTTCTCCCCACAGCACATGCTGTCAGCATGCTATCCCTGTAAGAGAGATCTCTATTTAATTTGGTCTGTCAAGACTCAAGGAAAACAAACGGTATGACTGCAGCCCTCGAGTCCATCTGAGTAGGATTCCTGCAATGGAGTAGATGTTGACTTGTAGATTAGTAGAACTAATCCACAAATACAGAGTGAATAGAGATCAGGATGTGCTTCTGAAATATTTTAAATATATATTTCACTGTCCATGGATGCTGCAAAATGACTTTACAACTTCTCTCTCTAGGGGAAATAAATAGAAAGCCCCCCCTTCCTTACTGGCTCCAATGGGGATTTTGTCCATTGCCTCCAAGATGAGTTTGGCTCTTGAATTATACTTTTACTTTCTTGGCAATCTACATGTTATTTACATGTCCATTTTAAGTAGGTATCCTGTGCCTAAATATTAAATAATACATAAACATGATAAACGGAGGTTTTAACCTTAATTGTTGTCGAAACAGACTTTAAAGACTGATATCCTGCATAAAAAGTTTCATCAGACACTTCCCAGATGTCAGACCTCAGCATTCCAGACCCCAGGTTTTGGTGGCCTTTGCTGTAGTCACCTAAGACATGACCCCCACACTAAGCTATCTGCCCACCCATCTGCTGGAGAAAACCACCTCCACAGCAGAAATCCCTCAGCTGGCAAGTTCTGTTGTCCAGAACATTTACCAGCATCAAACAGGCCCTCAGTACTCAGAAGTCTTGTCCTGCCAGTCCTACTGAAGGATGACAACCTCTCCCAGAGGAATGAGACAAAGGAGAAAAATGAGTCATCAGGAGAAGGACAGTGTTCAGTGGAAGCTCAATGGGATGCTTGGGTATACAAAAACTAAAAAATAAAAACCCATTGATAGGTTCACTTGCCCTTAGCGGCCCCTTCAGAGGGCCTTGCTTCTCACCTCTTTGTTGGTGAGGCTGACAGCATTAACATCTTAAATTATTGCAGTTAGACCTGCAAAATCCACAAATTACAGTGTCCGAAAAGATGTCAAGTGGAATTTTGCTCCTAGACATGCATACTTCTTCCCAGTCTGACTGAACTTAACTAATATTCCAGTCCCTGGGGACCGCAGCAGAGCAACTGCTGGCATATAGATTCACCTTGAAGTTAAAGAAGAATTCTAGTGGTGGCTTACTTCCTGCCTGTGCTGGGTGGGCCGTGATTTCCACAGCACTAGAAGCAGTAATACAGTTACACATGCTTGTAACAGTTTTGTTTCCAGTATTACATCCGAAATCCCAATGCTTTGTAAAGGAAGCCTGGCGATGCTTTCAGACCAGTCCTTACTTGCACGCACGTTCTTCTGAGGCTATCTCCACGGATTTAGAGAAGTCAAAGCCATTTGGAAGCTGACAATGCTCAGAAAGTACTTATCTGTTTTGATCTTTAGCTACTCTCCTTTACATTTGCAATTAGTTTATTACCAAATTATCCTTTTAGCATATATGCAAAGGGAAGCAAACTTAACCCACAGTTTGTGTCAGGTACAGGCCTTGTCTGTGTCAGGTACAGGCCAAGCAAACATCTGCAGATCATTCATGTGAGGCTGAGCATCAATTTGGGAAGGAGGCTGGCCTCAGTAAATCTCTGCAGGTCTCATCCTGCTTGAATTTCTTTGAATGCAGTTAGAAGTGTATCCCCAGTCTCTTATTTTGTTGTCTGTTTGTTGTTTTTTTTTTTAATTTCCAGTTATTTTCTAGTGCAGCCTGCCAGATGGCAAGAACAGGGGATGTGCTTGGCTACCTGGGCCTCAACTGCATCACAGTTCCTAAGCAGAATTACAAGATGCAGTGACTGGAACACAAGGTATAGCCTACACTAGGGCTGTGCAGACAGGAAAATCAGAAAAAAAAGAAAAAAAACCCAACACTATTCTGCTCTTACTGTCAGATTCACTTGTGCTCCTCCATTTGCACTTGGAAATGTTGGGGTTCTGTGGGGTGACTTGTAGTATAGTTGCATACACATGAGCTCAGGTGGAAGAAGAATTAGAGGAGAAGAGATTTCTGCAGAAATAATTTGCTCAATGAATAGAGATACTATTTTTTAAGGCAAGAAAGCGTAAATGTGCAAAGCTTTTAATATACTCCAAGAAATTTCCTGAGGGCAAGATTCCATGTAGCATCAAAACAGAGCACACTTCTCAGCCTTGTGTGAATTGCTCAGGCATTATCTACGCTTGTCAGTTAAACAGTCTGAGGGAATGTTCCCAGGCAATTAATTTATCAGAATCAACTATACTGTTAAATACTACTGGTCACACTTCTAAGCCTGTACCAAAGAGCTCTCTCCCAAATACCTTCTAGGCACCATCTGGGAATCAGCACAGGCCAGGAACTGAGCCCATCAGGCAGCCTGCCTCCAGCCACCTTGTTTTAGAGGGACAGTCTAATAGTATGAACACAGGCTGTTGCATGCCAATTGACCTCAGTGCCAGAGAAAGGTCCTGGGCACATTTAATTTTCTAATATAGATGCAGTCAGGATGTCTATGAGAATTCCTATCTCCTCCTTAGTCAAATATCTAACTTCCTTATTAAGAACAGAAGCTACCCCATTTTCCACTAGCATGAAGCAGTGCAAATTCCATTTTGAAATGCACAGTGTTTCCAAGCCTTCCAAAGAGGTTTCTTTCTCATGCTCCAAAATTCTATGCTCCTCAGCCTCTGCTCCACTACCAGCATGCATCACTGAGACCCTTCTTACATCGCCTGGTATTCTTCCAGCATCTGTTTAAGATGTTTTCAATTCAAAACATCAAGAAGACAACTAAAATTTCATGGGGGGGGGGGGGGGGGGGAAATCCCCCAAAACCCAACCAGGACAAGCTTGTGAACACTCTATTAGGCAGCCAAATAAATTCTGCTATCATAGAAAAACTCTCAGACCAAGTTAGAAAATTAATTAGCTTCTGATAATAAATAACACCTTTCCATTGTGTAATAACAACAGCAAAATTACTGCAATAGTTTACCTGTTGCAACTACTATATGTGAGCAAGCTATGCACACCTGTCAAGGCTCCTCTGTGCTTCACACGTCATAGATAGATAAGGCCACTGAAGAATTGGTGCTGTTCTCAGCTCCAGAGAAATCCAGTTTGAAATGCCTTGGCTACAGAGTTTTTGCCCACAGGGAGGTTTGGGGCATCTCTAAGTATTCAATGCACTGGCAGCAGAGACACAAAAGTTAGCATCTTAACCCAAGGAACAGGTCATTTTGAGATGCCCTGTGAGGCAAGCGGGTGATGGGAATCTGAACAAAATTTTGCTGTTTACAGGGACTTACTCCCCCAAACCTGCAGGAAGATGCCAGTCTCTGCTCTGGATCCACACTTCAGCACACTCTCCTAAAGACAAGTACCTGTATCCTTTCTTTCAAAGAATGGAGCAGACTATTTACACATGATCCTGAGAGATATTGTGTAGGTTTTTTGCCAGGCAGCTGAAATCCAGAAACAGCTGTGGGAGCCACCATCCCTTTCAGGCAAACACCCTGGTATCTCAGCTATAGATTCCTGCTCTTCCTTTTGCTTCTTGTTTGGCTCAAATAATGTTGTCTCCTTCAAAGCACAGTGGCTAAGCTTTAGCTTGAGGGCATTCCTTCCCAGAACAATCTTTGTCACTCTCCAGACTGACTGTTTCTTTGCATCATTATCTTGCATGGACAGAATTTCTCAGCACGTTAAAGATTTTATTTCCTAATTAAAACATTCAAAGGTATAATTGCATAATGATAAAATAATAATAACAACACATATTTTCACATTAATCTTTCTTTAAATAAGACTCTTATGCCATACTGCCTTGACAATTATAGTGTCTTCTGAACTAAGGAACTCATAAAATTTCCTCTGCAAATTTGCATTAAAGCCTTCCCTCAATTACACCCCCTCAGATTTTCAAATGATTCTAAACAAGACAGAAAAAAATTATAAGGCTACACTGCTTAAATAATTCAAATTATTTTCAGCTGCTCTTCCCAATCACATGCATTTCTACTTAGAATTAAAGAGGGAGGAGGGAGAGGAAGAGGAGGTGGAAGGGGTTTTAAATTCATTGAAGTTGCTTGAGAGAATTAAGTATGGTAGAATCTAACTAATCCCTACTAACACTGGAGGGAGCAAAGAAAACCCTGGTATGGATTTGAGAGACTTTTCTGGAGGAATTACTAAGTGCTAGGACACCACCATTGACGTGTAACCATATAAAGGAAGGAATTTTAACATTACCAGCCTCTGCTCTCTGTATGTACCTGAGACCCCTAGATAGCTGTGCTATCAATCTAGTATATTTAACTTGCATCTTTTCTTCCAATATCTTCATACAAACTGCAGCTGTGAATGTGAGTAGTTATTACGCAACTGTATTCTCGTGAGAAGAGCTGCAAGGTTTCATTGCACTCCTCACCTACAGGAAACAGAGCACATGGAAATGCTGCTGCCTGGCCTGGGTTGGAGACATGATGTGACAGAAGAGAACATTACTTCAACAACAATATCTCCAAATTGGCTTTGTCAGAAAACTGGAGGAGGGTAGAATTACCACCATCTTGAGAGGGGAATTATTACAGGTTTCCATCCAAGGTGACTTCTCTAGCAACACACTTTCTTATGTCAATTTTAACACAATCGGCTATAACGACCCATCCATCTGCAGCTGAAGGGAGGCAGCTGTAGAACGCCCAGCACTAATCATACCTACCATGTCCAGCAGCAGCACAGCTCTGCCACTTACTGCTCTGCAGTAATGACTGCTACCACTATGAAATATACTGTGTGACAAAAGCAAAGGGAGGAAGTGAACAGTGAGGTGCAAATCCAAAGGGTAAGAGCCAAGGTATTCCAAGAACAAAATAACTGGACTTGGAAGAGATGGCAAAAATGCATATCACCCATATTTTCAAAAGCAACTCTTCATCTTGAATATCTGCATCTTCTCAGATAATATCAGTGAAGACTGAGGAACTCTGGGTCTACGTCATTACTCATGTGAAAGGGACTACAATGGGTGACATAAACTACAGAGGAGAAAACAAAACAGAATGTTTATAAAAAACGTGCAGTTATCCCTAGCTGCTTAAAAGCTGTTTCCCGCAAGATTGCAACTGACCGTCTCGTTCATACTGTAGGTAAAACATGGAAACGAGACATATCTTTATTTTTGTCTTCTGCATGTCAGACAAGGGTTACAACCTGCACTGATTTAATTGGAGACATCCTCCTGATGATGGTGAACATGACTCAATTACTAATACAGAACAGAATTTGCAGATTACTTTTGGTAAATTCTAAATTCTATCGGGAAAATTATTAATTCTGCAGTAATCATACAGACTATGTGCGCTGGGAAGCCCATGATCTAATGGAAACACTTTGTTGCCATCTAGGAATATCACTTACTTTACTATTAGATTAGGTCATTTCTGGAAACCAGGTCAATTTGCTGAAAATGCAAAGTAACATTGTTCCATTGGAAAGGATAACCTCATTTTAACTTCACACCAAGTCAATAAGGAGAAATTCACTGAAAACAAAGAATGTTGCACCTCTTTCAGAACAATGGAAACAAGATTGCAGTCAGAGTCACTGGATTTTAACAGCTCTGTTTTGGATTCACCAGGCATCAAACAGAACAACATTCAGGTATCTGTCCCTAGCACAAAGTTCTTAAAGAAAGCCCCAAAGCTGGGGATGCAAAGCTAGTCCTAAGTTGGACTACCTGTTCATTGTGCCCCGGAATGGGATTTTAGAATGCAGAATAGCAAACTCCTTGCTGAGTCAGATTCATCACATTCACAAAAACATGAGATTACCTTACAGAGGCAGCTGAGCTCTCATTTCAAAGAAAAGTGGCACACAAGCTGGTGCAAGCACAGAATCAACTGCCATACATTTACAACAGTGGGGGACAAACCAAACTTAGGCAGTGCTGATACTGTGGTGGGGATCTGGAGCTGTAGATAATGCGTTTGATCCTCAGGCGATTCCAACCAAGCCATGCCAACTATACAAACATGCTTATTTGCAGTACTTACGAAGAGAAAAATGAGCTTTTATTGTATCCCTTGGTATTACTGAGAAAACAAAAATGTTCCCAGGCAAACAAGCCATCTTCAGCGCACTGGTTCACAACAGCTCTGGGTCTGCCTCTGGTTTTGCCTTTTTCAGCCCTGGTAAAAATACAGTATAGATACCTGGGAACCAAAAAGTACCAAATAAGGACACTGCTAGATTGCAGAAGCAAGAAAGCACTGCAATACATATACTAATTATGTATGAAAGCTGTTCTTTTTCTTTAAACAAGTTGATACTTATTTTTGCAACTTCTAATTCCAGTTAATTCTTTGGTCATATTGTTATGAGCTTTACTTTTTTCCTATTCCAATTAGCATAAAGCTTCTAATTTCCTATGATTTTAATGATACAATGCCCATATTTTTTTACAATGTTGTATCATACAAATATGAGGGGTGTTCTGGCCAATGGACCCACAGGTAGTTACTGGAGAATTTCTGTGTTTATTCCTACTGTAAGTTCACACACTGGTATCAGTATGACCCAGGTTCACTGAAGAGTATCAGCACCATTAGGTCCCAAATTAAGATAAGAGCAACAGAAATTTAACAAGCTGACAAGGAAAACTGGGGAGCAGTTAATGCATACAGCAAGAAAGTAACAAAAAAACCAAAACCATAAACAAACAAATACACAAAAACAAACAAAAAACCCAAAACAAACAAACAAACAAAAAAAAAGAAAAAAAAAAAGCCCCAAAACAACGCAAAACCAAACCTTACAAAAGTTACAAACACACTGAATGGCATACTCTAAAAAATATTTTGTGGTGCTGAATACAACATAAGCCTTGGCAGAATGATTTTGGAACAAAGATTTTGATTTTTTATAGTCTATATTATTACAAAGACCGTTTCTATTTCATTTTATAAACATTCGTAGCTAAGTTAGCCTATGGAGGGAGGTTAGTGAAACTGGAAACACAATGCCAGGCTGAAGCTGAACCAAAGGCAGGCAGATGCTCTTAAAGCTTTATCTCGCAGTTTCCTTGCTGCCCCTCCGTCCTGAACAGCATCAACCTTGTTATTAGTAAGGTGTCTCCAACACACTGACTGCCATAAAATATACCAGTCCCATCACTGGCCAAGTAGCAAGGCCAAAGTCTTCATTATGTCTTTAAAGCCCTCCTGTCATTATACCCTAAGGGTGGCAGCAATCTGCCTGCAGCCCCTTGTCAATTTTCACTACTGGTCAGAATATCTTGCCAAATTACCTGAACAAATTTCAGCTGGGTAGCTAACATTCCTCCCTATGGCTCAATGGCACTGTTGCATGCCACGAAGCAGTCTCCCTGTTTTACCTCAGAACCAGCTTCACTGATAGGTTTCAGAAGAGGAAGGCTTTTTGCATACATACACGTTTTTGTGAAAGTGCACTGATACTTGTTTTGTTACCTAACGAGGTGAATGGCAGTGCGTGGAGCAGGGAAGCTCCTTCAGAGCAGTGCTCAGTGTGCTGTGAATCAAGAGCCCCCATCATCACCACCACCACCACCACAACAGTGTTTGCAGCACAAGGGTCCAGGGAAGAGCCAGCAGAAGTGCCATTTTCTTCTTACAGAGTCCAAATAAAAAGCGCACACAAAATAGGGATTTGTTCATGCTGCTCAAAGCAGCATTAACTCTCCCTCTGTGTTCAGTGACCCCACCAGATGGGTCACAGTGCACAGATGCTGGCATACAGCCCTTGCTTGCAGAGCCAAGAGCCATGCAGGAGACCAGAAAGGAGACCAGAGGGTGAATCTCTCTCCTCCCTCCCCTCCCTCCCTGACATCTCACATTTTAGATGTCCCAGTCCAGCCAAGCGCACTCACTTTTGTGCCACTCCTAGCCCTCTCCCCCTTTGAAAGCCTCATTCTTCCCTTCCACAGCCTTTTCTTTACGATGTCTCTATACAGATCATTGTACCATTGTTCATAAAGCACTAGGAGATGAATGGTGTTACGTAACTGTTAGTTACTGTTTTATCATTTTTTTAGAATGATGGAAAAGTGAAATGGGAATGTAGACTCCCCTTGGGGCCAGGCTAAGCAAACTAAACTTACATTACTGGTGACCCAAAAGTATATCCACTTCAGCATTCCTAAAATGGAAGAATGGAAGGGTAATGCATTTCAGTACATACTGTCCCACACAAGATGACAAACCATTAATAACTATGGCATATAGGCATGTCTGGGGTGAGAAATCTTTCGTGTTGTAGCTCCTAGTCAAAAGAGTTTACAAAAAAAAGTGTTGGGTTTTGGTTTTGAGGTTGTTTTTTTATACTTGCAATAATTTGCTATTCATTAAGCTCTGATATCTTGTGGCTTTTGATATTCTAAAGAGGTTTTATTCAGCTTGCTATTCATTCCAGGTCAGCTAACATAAAATCAATAATGGTTTGGACAGATTTCCTTCTTGTAATAAGCCTAGAATTGGCATACATAGCCTAAATTCTCTTCCTGTTTCACATTTACAGGAGCTTTCTCTGAGTGGTTTGGTTCTTTTTCTCATATTCTTTTGCAGCAGAAATTTGCAGTGGCATGTCACGAGGCTTTTGCACTGTTTGTACCCCAGACACAGATATGAGCTGCCTACTGAACTCAATGAAGCTTCTTGACACTAAAACCAACTACAGCAAAAGCAGGTTCTCACTGCTGAAAAGTTCAATTACACTCTCATCCAGGCCAAAGTTGCAATTCTTCATGCAGGCAATTCTGGTACTCAGTTTGCAACATCAAAAGGACTGCTATGAGTAGTGGCTGCACAACCAGGCACTCTTCCTGTAGTAATAATCTGGTGTTCCGATTACAGTGTCCTACAGCACCACTTGGTTTTAGGCTGACAAACTGTCCCATGTACCTAAATATTTGCACTAAAGTTCAGTGGGAAGTGATGGCTCTAATGTTTCAGCAGAGCATGTAGCTCATATTTAAGTGACAATCTCAAAGACCAGTGCACCTAAAATACCTACTGAACAATGCTTTACTTAAGCATGTGTTTAAAGCTGAGACCATGCTAAGTGATTTGCTGAACTGTGATCTAACCGTGTTTCTGGTCGTATTACTCAGTGTCTGGCAGCAACCTCTCTCATTAGAAAGCAAATCCTTTACTGCCTTATAAGCCAACAGAAATTATGCATCCTTGTAAAGAAGGTGTCAAAGCTGAGTTTGCCTGAACTGTGCTTGACAACTGTTTAGAAAGCCAAGCCAAACCAAACCATTATTTTCAACCATATTTTGAAATAATTGGTTTGCTTTTTATTGGAAAGTTTTGTTGTTGTATTATGGGAAAATATAGCATGATCAAACTGAAAGTCAAGGAATGATTTGACAAACTTTTATAGAACCCTGTGCAGCAAACATGGTATCTTGCTGTCACATAGCTTGATCTTGACTGGGACAAATTCTGCTCTCAGTTATAGCAGGGCACATACGCTGGAATCCAGAGCTGAATTTTGCAGACTGGCTCCAGTGGGAATTTAAAGGCCCCCAGCACCTTGCAGGACAAAGTCCCGTGGCATCTCTGCAAACATGAAGTAGGACTCAACGAGTGGTTGTGATCATCTAAGAGTTCACTGCCACTGAAAAGTGAGGATTTCACTCCTTCCTGCTTACTCACTTCCCCACATCTCTGACCTTCTCATCCCTTCCTTGCACTGGCTCTGGCACTTGCTTACTAACTCACTAATTTGACAGAGAAAGACCTACTTTGCTGTAGTTGCTGCACTGGATTTTTTGTCCAGATTAGTGAGCTCAAGCCACTTCTGGAAGAGAAGGCAGCGCTTGCATCTGTACTTGCACAAGGACAGAACCATGTCAGGGTGAGTAACAAAAGGGCGCACAACAGGAGGAAGAAAACTAAAAGGAACAATGAAGACATGGCTTTCCCTTTCCATCAGCAATATGCTTTTAAAATCAGCAAAACCCATTCCCCATAGCCCTGATCTGCTTTCACCTGCATCAGTTTTACATCGGTGTTACCCCACTAATAGCAATAATTACTGTTATTTGTTAATTCAAATCATTAATATCCAGAAGCCCTGGCCATAAGCAGGGCTCCACTGTTAAACAAGGAACTGTATCTACACACTGCCCCTGCTCTTGAGGAGCTGACAGCCTAATTCATCACAAGGTACAACTGGATGAGCAAACTGTGGAAGAAAAAGTGGTCAGGAAGGTGGGGGTAGTAGTTAAGAGGAAGACATGACCAAAATCTTATCCTGAAACACTCATCGAATTGTTTGGTACTTATTCAGGTGGGTCAGATGAATTTAATCACTTAAAGTAAATCTACTTGCCTGAGCAAAAAGCTTCACTGTAAGCCCATCAACAATCTAGCATATGCAACAGGCAATTATACCATTTCTTTATTTCATTTTAGATTCAGCTTCACCAAAGGCCTAATTCTGCATTTCACCTTGATACAAAAACTCCCACTAAAGCAAACGGGAGATCTGCCCGAGTCTGGAGTGCAGCTGGACTAGGCAATTCGTCTGTCAGTCTTGTTGCAGACAGTTTCTCAGCATATTATAGCGTTATTCCCCATCTAAATAAGCAAGCAAACCAACCAAGAAAACAACATCTAAAATTATCGTGAATGATCCTGTTCTCTATTACCAGATCCAACCTCCTTCCCCCTCATGCCTGAGTTTTAGGCTGAGCTCTGTGTGACAGTTCTTTCTACCAAACATGAAAAATACTACTTGCTTGGCACTTACCATGCCTGTTTTGCTGAATAGGAAGGAAAAACATTATGCATTTGGCCATTATCATTGAACAGCATGGTAAGGGGTGGGTAAGCAGAATTTGTGTCTAGATGAGAGAATGTCAAAACACTGTTTTGCAAAGCTGATTTAAATTTATCACAGTACATACATCTGAGGTACTTGCATAAATTATAATCCTGGTTTAGTATTTACTTAGTTGTATTAGAAAATCTGTTAGAAACAAACCTTGAGCGCTGACAATCAAGACTTCTCTTTCTGCTAGTCTTGTTCTGCCACTGTACGTGGTAAAGGCATGAAATATCCTTCAGCAATAAAACAGAAATTTGAGGGGAAAACAGAGATGTCCATTGCAAGAAAAATGATAACACAGCTCTTTGTGTTAAAAGTACAGAAGCAGCTTCATTTCAGTCTTCACTAGTAAGCTGTACAGTGCTGTGTTATCACGATGAAGATACTGTGTCATTCATCTTTCAGCAACATCTTAACTGTAAAATCCACAGCACTGGAAAAGTTTTTGTATGGAAATAAAAGAAAACAAGGATGTGTTTTGATGATAGGTGATGCTTTCCATCTGAGTCCAAGATATAAGCCACGCAATGGTTATTTAAGTAGCACGGCATGCCACGTTAGACTCTTAAAGTGCCGTCTGTTTCCAGTCTATGATAATTAAAAAGTGAATTGTGTACACAAATGGAATGGATACATAAAGGTGACTGATACTCATGCCAAAGTAATCTAGAGCGTACAATGAAAATAGTTTTGCAGATATTGCACTCATATTCTACTTTCTTGATATATCTATTCACTACCTCATGTTTTTGATCTGTTGTGCACTTGGATCGAAACCAGTAACAGCAGACATCAATTTTTTTCTTTTAGTCCCAAATATATAATGAAGGTATAAAACTGTAAAACTACAATAAAAATAATGATAATTAAAAAAAAGCTGCACATACATTTTATGAGTGGGGACAGTAAGCACAGGACTGAATTATTTAGAAATTCTGAAACAGGAAGGTAATTAATAAAATTATTTATAAAGAAGTATATCTACAATATTTAATAATTTAAGGCTCACAAGAAACTAACATATCAATGACAATAGACATTTTCTGCTATAGGGTTAAAAGCACCAAAATCACTTCACATACTACATAACCAGATCTGTACTGATCACAAGTGGAAAACTCTGAAAGTGCTGATCCGCTAATGTTCCTAGTGCTTTAACGATGTTGTATTTCACAGGAATAAGAAATCCCCTTTCAACCATAAATACAGTTATACAGATATAAAATATATTGGAGTAATTTCAATTTGAAACTACAGTACAAAAAACCTCAACCTCCCTCACCCCCCAATCCATTCACTCTTCACACACACATCTCCCAACTCTTTAATACTAAACGTGAAGCAACTGAATTGCTTACAAATGACCCATTTAAAACTGACCACCATTTGCTAAAATAAGTTGCTACAAATTAGATTTTGCACTGTCATAATTTACCAGCTCCTGCATCATGGAGAGTAGCTTATTCTTAGTCTATTTTAAAAATAGGTGACCCTTTGTGTCATGGAAAAAGAACATAAAAACATGTATTCCTGGAGGACTACCCAGGACAGTGATCAATTTATAAAATATAGCCTGATTTAAAAAACTAATTGGTACCAAAAGAATAATTGTAGTAGGAAGTTTCTGACACCAGCAAATCCTTCTGCATCTCTGAACTCTAACCCTCTCCTCTCCTTACAGGTCTGTTTCCCTATTGGTGTCCAGACAGAGAGCATAGAGGGATTTTCTGAGATCTACGTTACTTTTTGCTTTGATATTTGTTTTCTCTAAAGAGTCGGTGCCATTGTTGAACCCCTCACTGTTTTCCAAGTGCACAACAGATTTGTTCAGAGAGTTTCTACTTGATCTTCTCTTCGCATCTCCCCCCCCTGCCGTGCTGCCCTGAGCACTACTGTGTTCATCTTTGAGGACAGCTTGCTCTTCGTGATCAGTCTCTCGGTGGTAGAAGTAATTGAAGTTGGATACAATGACAGGGACAGGCAGGGCGATGGTGAGCACACCCGCGATGGCACACAAGGAGCCCACAATCTTGCCCCCCACGGTGACAGGTCGCATATCCCCATAGCCCACAGTGGTCATGGTTACCACTGCCCACCAGAAAGCATCGGGGATGCTGGAGAAATGAGACTCGGGGTCATCTGCCTCAGCAAAGTAGACAGCACTGGAGAAGAGGATCACGCCAATAAAGAGGAAGAAGATGAGGAGGCCCAGCTCCCTCATGCTGGCTTTCAAAGTCTGTCCCAAGATCTGCAGCCCCTTGGAGTGCCTGGAGAGCTTGAAGATCCTGAAGACTCTGACCAGGCGGATGACTCTGAGGATGGCCAGGGACATGGCTTGCTGCTGGCCACTACCCCCATTGCTACTGCCGGCCCCAGGCTGCTGCTGCTCATGGGCCAGCTCAGTGCCCAGAGTGATGAAGTAGGGGATGATGGCCACAATGTCGATAATGTTCATGATGTTGCGAGAGAACTCAGGCTTGCTGGGGCAGGCGAAAAAGCGGACGAGGAGCTCAAAGGTGAACCAGATCACACAGGTAGTCTCGATGATGAAGAAGGGATCAGAGAGGCTACTGGGTGGCTGCACAGGTGGGGAGTCCCTGGTCGTGCCATTCAAACCTCCACTTTGTGGGGGCAGGGGCACGGGCAGCTCCCTCTCGTCCCTGAATTCTGGCAGGGTCTCCAGGCAGAAGGTGATGATGGAGATGAGGATGACCAGCACGGAGACGATGGCGATGGCCCGGGCCGAGCTAGAGCTCTCGGGGTACTCAAAGATGAGCCAGACCTGGCGCTGGAACTCATTGCGGGGCAGGGGCTTCTCCTCCTCCTTGATGAAGCCCTCATCCTCCCGGAAGCGCTCCATGGCCTCCTCGCCCAGCTGGTAGAAGCGGATCTCGTCGGCAAAGACGTCAATGGAGACATTGACGGGCCGGCGGAGCTTGCCCCCAGACTGGTAGAAGTAGAGGATCCCGTCGAAGCTGGGCCGGTTGCGGTCGAAGAAGTACTCGTTGCGGAGCGGGTCGAAGTAGCGCATGCGCTTATCGGGGTCCCCCAGCAGCGTGTCGGGGAACTGGTTGAGGGTGCCCAGCTGGGTCTCGAAGCGCAGCCCCGAGATGTTGATCAGCACCCGCTGGTGGTGCATGGCGCCTTGGGTCGCCGCCGCCTCCTCCTCCTCGTCGCCCGCCGCCGCCATGGCCATGCCCCGGCGGTGCCCCCCCTCCTCCGGGGGGCCCATCTCCGCCGCCGCCGTACCGGGGCGCGGGGCGCGGGGCGGCGGCTGGGGCGGCGGTTGGGGCGCGGAGGGGGCCCCGCGCGCCGCCGCCCGGCCGTTGCTGCTGCCCGCGCTGCCGCTGCGGCGCCTCCCGTCGTCTTCCCGGGGGGCCGGCGGGGGCTGCTCCCGCTCCTCGTTCGCAGCCGGCGGCGGGGCGCCCTCCTTGCCGTCGCTCAGGCGCGGCGCGGCGGAGCCGGCGATGTGCAGCAAGTTGCCCCGCCGCCGGACCCGAGCGCTGCCGCCGCCGCCTCCACCGCCGCCGGCCGCCGCATCCTCGCCGCCGGCGATGGCCGTGGCGCCGCCGTTCTCCAGAGTCACCAGCGCGATCTCCATGGGCAGCGGCGGCAGGAGGCAGGCGCGTCTGAGGCGGCGGGCATGCTGCGCTCGCCGCCCCGCCGCCGCCGCCGGCCACCTCCGGGCGGCCGCCCTGCCCTGCCCTGCCTGCCCTGCCTGCCCTGCCTGCCCTGCCTGCCCTGCCCGCCTCCGCCTCACTGCGCGGCGGCGCGGGGCCGAGCGCGGCCCGGGGGAGCCGCCCGGGGACCCGGATATGAACGAGCGATCATTATATTATGGTCGCTTGACGTCAAAGAGGATCCCTTCTCCTCCGCGCCCCCGCGCAGGCGGCGGCAGCCTCCCCCGGGCACCGGGATGCCGACCCCCGCCCCGCCCCGCCCCGGAGGGCGCTCCGCACCGGGCTGGGTCACGCCGCGGGCAGCGGATCTCACCCGCGGGGAGCGCGACGGCCCCGGCGGGGCGGGAGCCGCCGATGCCCGCAGGTGCCGCCGGGCCGCCGCGCCGGGGGAGCCTTGGCGGCGGGGCCGCCCCGGGGCAGGGGGATGACGGGCGCAGGGACCGGGGGGGCGGCTGTGCCCGGGTAGGGGGCGTGGGGCGCCCCCCGCCGCGCTGCACCCGCCGCCGGGGATTACGGTGCGGCCCCCGCACGTGGATTACTCGCTAAGGGGATTGCGCGCAGCGGGGGGTCTGGCTGTAAACCCCCACTCACCCAGAATGACAATCATAATCGAAAGACCCGGGGGATTCCTGGCGCCTCTTGGCGTGCGCCCCCCACCCCCAGCCCTACTCACCCCCAGCGTAATGAGAACAAAGGGAGAGACTGGGTATTTTGCTTTGCTTTGCTCTGCCCTCCCCCCCCCTCCCCCCCCCAGTTTATCATGGAATTGGTGCAGCTGCAAAAGGTGCTTCCAAAGCCAGCAGGCAACAACATTTGTACCAGGGTAACTTCATGCTGGCGTTTGGGGACTGTACTTTCCCTTTGATACATTCTTAAACCCGGTCAAGGCTGATACGTTTCAGTAGATGCACGTTTTATTAGAGAAAAGGAACTGAAGCAGCCTTACACAACGACTTCAATTGCAGTTCAGTAATATAATCAGCGCTAAGATCTTATTTTCTATATTCAAACCATGAACTCATCTACTCTATTCAAGGTCTACAGGGGAATATACTAAATATGTATACAAATACTGTTGGATTAAAACCTATATATATATATAACACTTCACTCTTGTGGAGCTTCTGGGTTTCTAATAAAATCAAGTATAGAAAATATTAAGTGAAAAAACATTTTGCCAGAAGTTGGCATCACTGCAGTGGCAATTTTACTGAATCCATAGTTTACCTAGATACACCAGGATTGGTGAGTTTTCACTTAATTTAAAACATTACCTCTGTGTATGAAATATGCCTAAAGATATTAACAACAGTGCCAAAACAGAAAACCGTAATTATATAAAATGGTAATTCTAAGTGATGATTTGCCCGAGACATGGTCATGTTCTATAATGTGCCTCTGAGAACTGAGCGCAGAATCGCTGACCTGTTCTGCCACTGTGCCTGTGAAGTAAAAGATCACTTTATTCACACAAGTAATTCCTCGAAGCAAAAGTTTTCTAGAGCACCCCTTTGGAAATAATGGCTCTTTTATTTACAGTTATTTAATAGAATAATGTATCCAACCTGAAAAATGTAGTATAATATCCTTTAGGACTAACAAACTGATAAATAGAGACACACCTGTGTACCCTGACAACTAATGCCTGATCTGTTATCGATGCATGTAAGGGATTATAGCCAGCGGAAGGGCTTGCACACTGGAAAATTATTCTGTTTTCCCAGCTCTGTCAGCTCCTCTAATGCAAGATATTCTCCCTCCAAACCTTGCCGCAGGAATAATCATTTACTTCAAGAGGAAACATGCCTGGACAAGTCATACAGATCTCTCAAAGGCAATGCCAGTCAAAATTAATAATATGCACCTCAGGAACTGTGACACCTTTCTATTGCAACAAACACCTTTGGAGTTTGCTCAATGACTATGTCCCTTTCACAGGTCTGGTAGCAGGCAGGCATCCACAGACGCTCAGCTGTGCTTTTACCTGCATACAAATATAATTGGTAACACAACATAAAACAGATGACTTGCCAGCACCTGTGCCTGCTCCCTCACCTCTGTACTTTTTGTCATTTAGCCTGCTGTTCCTGCATGTATTTGAACATACAAACCCTTGTACCCATCTGCAAAACTGCCTTCCAGGGACCTCCTACCGCAAGGGTTACATTTTGCTTTTGCTTGCAATTACGCTGTATTTATGTGACCTGTCACTTCATTAGGTGAGTCCCCACGGGCTGGAGAACAAACCCCAGCCCCCTAGAAGGACATACACATGCTAAGCATCACAGATCTCCCCGCTCTTTCGAGCACCCCTCACAAAATCCCCACATCCATCCATTCTCAACCCTCTTCCTACACTTCCCTTCTCAATCACAGAGACATTTTCGAAAATTCCCCTATGCCTTAAGTACCCTCAGGACTGTGACAGAGAAAGTGCAGACAGAGCTGGGAAACTTGCTGCTGCTCAAACGGTTGCATCCATTCTGCCGTTCCTTCACCAACAGGGAGCTGCACTTAGCTGACGCCTGGGAGAAACGATGCTGAATTTAAATTCTCGTCTGATTAAACCCCAAGTTTCTAGCCCTTCTAAATGTTGTGTTGCAGTGTTCACATCCTGAATTTGCAGGCAGATGGGATTATCCCCTAAAGTGCGGATAAAAAGACAGACCTGCCCACATTCATCTTGCTGAAAGCCTCACTGAAAACATTATGAAGAAAATGTACATTATTAATTGGTACATCAGGAATATATGGCAGCTCTGTATAGCATTTGAGTAGAATATAACTACTTTCTTTGCAGTTTTAACAACTCTGAGACTCTGGTATGGTGTCTGTATATGTGGGTACATAGGAGGAGGGGAGAAAGGGGTGAAGAGGAGTCGGAGGATGCTGTTAAAATGGAAGAAAATCCACTCCAAGCAGGGAATTTTAAAGAGCAATTCTTATTTAGCATCCTTAATATTTTGAGTGTGATGAAAAGACTAACACTTTCTTGAAGAGCAGTCCTACCAGCAGAAAGCCAAGGTACTGGAGAGAAAGGATGACATGCAGAATAGTAAGACATACCAAGTGCTGAGATGTGCTACTGATGCTTTAACCAGGCACTCCCTGACAAAGAAATTATTTGTCCCCATACCTGTGATTTAGCAAAAAGTATTTACTACCCTGATCACATGCACACATGCCAATCAGTCCCTTACACCCCAGCACATCCACGCCAAAACTTCTCTCCGGCTCCCACTGCCACTCAGTTCTTCTAATCCAGTTGTCATTGCCCTCTGACTGGGATGTTTCTTTTCCCCCCATCTGGTCCATACAGCACCATTAGTGCCTTATCCTGCAACCTCATTCGCAAGTTTTCTCCTGAGGCTGGACAAGTGGCTAGTAAATGGGACTCCCCTGGTTAGGCAGCATCAAGGGGCTGCCAAAATGTAATTCTTTTTAGATTCCCTACTTTACCAGCTAGCACCTATGAGACACTAATACAAGCTTTGGAGAAGAAGAAACACTGTTCAGACTGCAGATTCTCTTTCACCTGAAGGCAGGCTACCTTACCAACACTTCCACGGGGAGAAAAGAAGGACATACCCTAATGCCTGGTGCAGCCATCATGCTGGGGACGTGAATAACGCATGCCTGTGGTCAGACCTGCGTAATCCTGTGCACCACATATGAGATTTCTGTGACTGCCTCCCGTCTTCTGCTGCATTTTCAGCTTTGCACTGGCCTCCCCCTGCTCTCAGGTACTGGGACAGATGCAACTGGCTGATCCAGGCCATCATACCATTACATAGCAGGAGCGGCAGCTGTGTGGCTGCTGGGAGCTGTTGTTCAGTAGGATGTTCCCACAGAGCGAAATGTGTGACCCATCCCATGTGAGGATGTCACACATTGAGAAGTGAGCAATGGGGATAGTCTGCAAAGGCTGCATTCATCTACCCATACACAAACACGCATACACACACACTACATACACACTCTCTGGCACACCTAAGGACACCTTGAGGACATCCAGTCTTTTCACAAACACACCCTCTTGGGCCATCCCTATCACTGGCTGTGGAGCTGCAGCACTACAAAAATTAAAATAGAACTGAGATGTGGAGAGATGTACACCAGTCTCTCGAAGTTTAATCTGCCCACAGCCCTCCTCCTCAGGGGTGGTGGGACTCAATGTGTGTGCTTCGACACATTTTGTGGGGACAGGCACCCCACAAATGTGCCTTGTGGGGTGATGTGGGTGACTACTTTGTTTCTTCTCCATGTATTGACTAAATAACATTCCCATCATGGCAGATGGTGAGGAAGTCATCTGAAGCTGAGAAGCAACCGAAGGGGTTAAAGGCAAATCCGTGCCTCCCCCACTTAGTTAATTCCCCAGCAGCCTGATCCTGTGTTGAGATGATTCAGGCCAGAGAGACTGCCACAGTCCCCAAGGGAGACCCCAGAGAAAAGACGCATATTTCCTGTTCAGGAGGATTAAGTACAAGGCCATTGACAAATCACAGTAAACATCTGGATGTGAGCACTCCACCTATCAAGCCCTAATCCATGAGTTATTCATTAATGAATTCAGCAAATTCACACTGTTCTATTTATAGGGTCAGCTGATCTTTTTTAATGTTTGGCTTGGAGGTGTTTTACATCTGTATCAACAGATTTTTATTTATTGTACAAAGCAGTCTACTGTATTCTGCTTTTGCTTAATTAATTGTTTAGAGTAATTCTTTTGCCTTTTTTTAAAAAAAACACACACTGACATATTTTTTGATCATATAAAAAAATTCAATATTTAAAACCCAGTGATGCTCCTGCATTTTATATTGTTTTGCAATTTTAAGCCCAAGCTCCTCTGGAAACTTTCCATCACACAGTGATGGAAAAAAACATTAAAGAGTAATTGATTTTCTTTTCTGTATTTTGTTTTGATTAAAATGAAAATCCCTCTCATTTATCTTCAGAGGGAAAGTAAGCATTGAGTAAACGGTCTGGTTAATTCAAAAGTAATTTGATCAGAACATCCATAATTTACATTGACTTGAACAGCAGGAAAGATGCTGAGCACTACCAGATATCAAGCTTATTCATTTAAACAGACTACTTACATTATGCTTTACAGCTTGTGAATGTAAACTACTCTAAGAACGTATAATGACCAACATTTTATAAGGGGAAAACTTGCACACAATTGTGCCCTTAAAAGTCATCTGTTAAGCTTCAATAACACTCCAGTCGGCTCACACGCAAACCAGGCTGTGTCACTGAGTGCATTGCTGTTCACACAGCTGTGCCATCTTGTTCCCAGTGAAATCTGCAGGCTTTGTCATTGATACTGGTGGAATCAGCATTTGGCCCAGAGGTTTCTATAAAACCAGCTGCGACAGGATATTTTCAATTCACCCTCAAAGGTTTGGACTCTGCCAGACAGCATGAATCATTCAAACTTGTGATTTATAATTTCCAGTCTTTTTGACTTACAATGTATTACTGTGATGCAATCTTTAACTTTAGGGACTTGATCTTAAAGGGGGAAATCTCATTCTGTGCTTTTATTCTCTTTTAAATTCCAGGAGCACTACCTCTCCTCTCAGGTTTTTGCTCTGGTCACAACAGGATTCCCCAAGTGGACAGTACCAACTGTGATAACCCAATTTACAACAGAAGAATGAAGACAAGTGAGTGCTATCTGATGGAGCAAATAATCAAGACCTGCAGAGCCACTCAGCTATACTTATGCAATTTTATCTTCACTGCTAGTGCAAGTACTCTCACAAGTGAATTTTGTTTGCATCGATGCTTTTGTAAGGGCCACGCTCCATACTAGTATCTATTTCTGTATGTAAAGCATGGTGTTTCTGGGCAAACTTAATTCCTTCTTATCATCCAACTGAAAATACTTCATTTTCATCCTATGGCTTTTGAAGTCACACTGACAAAAAGCTCTTACCAATTCAAAAGGACAAGATCAGGCCACTCACTCAGGCTATGAGAAAGAGGGACAGGAATAGATCGATCCAAGGTTGCATGTCTAGGACAAATAGTTACGGTGGCATGTGATCTAGGTGATCAGTCACTTCAAGCTGTCAGGTAGAATATTCATATTTTTTATTTTGTTACAAACTACGTGGCCAGTCACAGTTCCAGAATCCATTGCGGGAAGCTCTGTCATACACAGACACAAACTAAGCTGCATAGGATGCTTTAAAAAAAGCTAAATGACATGTTTACAAATGTATATATTTTAAGAAGCAGTAGATTTGGAAAAACATTGAGTAAGCCAAATTTCATGTTCATTTCTAATTTTTTATCAGTCATGAATTATGAGTGAATCAAGGAAAATCAAAATAAGGGATGCTTACTCTGGAATAAAATAAGTAGTGAAGTCCTTGAAATTAGTAACTACAATCTGAAAAAGCTTATGTGAGCAGAAACTGAGGTTGAGATCTACTCGTGATCCCCTCACATATAGGCAAAAGAGCTTAATTAATTAGATTTCTTTGTAAGTATAGATAATTCAGACAGCTGCAGGGAAGTATGCTCTACCATGAAACTAGGGAGCTAAACGTACTGATGGTTTAAGCAGCATAGGGCCATAAGTGAATTATTAAGTGGACAGGAGTAATGAAACAGCTGTACTTGTATTAAGTCTTCAGTGCCAGAGGAGCCTCTGGGGAAACCTCAACATGAACACAGTATGTTAGATACACAGCAGATTTTCTTTTTCCTGTCTTACCAAACAAAGGGAAGAATGGAGGACCCACCCAGAGGTTTATTATTTAAAGCTCTAACAAAACTAGCATTCTAGTATGCAAAGGCAGTACAACTTATATAGTAAGTAGTGTGGAAAACTATTTGACAGGAAGAAAACAAGCTAGCACATAGACGTAAAATAAGCCCTGCTTACTTTTCATAGTCACCAGTGAAAACCAGAAGAAAGACTACCCAAATTAAAGGAATGACATTTATGATGTGTCATAGTGGTAATGTAAGCAAATCCTTTGTGTATGTGTGTGAAGGTAAGGAGAGCAAGGAATGGAAGACAACTTTTTTATCTTATACATGTGCATGTAGTAGCTAAAGGAGAGGTTTGGCATATGAACACAGACCAGTAATGAACAAGTTGTGTTTATTTTGCATAACCAGATTGGTATAGAGCATATTTTTTTTTATTTTTTTTCTTTGTGTACATCCGTTTGCTAGGTTCAGGCTCGCATCTAATCCTCTGGACATTCCCAGAGGAGTTGGACTTCTTTACATTTGAGGTGAATTTGGCTTGGCAATGGCAATCCAGCATGTTACTAATTCTAATTCCCTCCTTCAAGAGCCTTGTATTTCAACTGTGAAAAAATCACTACTTCACAATACTTGTTTTAATCAACAGAGGTGAATGCAATAAATAAATACCACTTTGTAGTTTAAAACCTGAATTTAGGATTTTCAAAGCACTAGCAGATCAAAACTTTAACAGTATTTAACTGTCTGCAGGTGAATATAAATACCAAATTCTAGTTGTAATCGATTTAGGAGCAAAAAAGAAGCCAACAAGTAAGTGCTACAGTCAATGGAGCTATGCTCCTTTGCGCTAGCCAGTGGGTTGACTTTATACATTTTGTATTAATACTTGTACAACTAGTTAGTGGAGCTGGTTGCTTATAGTGGCATAAATTTTTTTATCTGTAGTAAGAGGCAAAATTTTGAAATAACAATAATAATATTATTAACAATAATAACAAAGTAGAGTAAAAAAGTTATGAATAGGGAACCACAAATCTGTTCTTTCTACTAAAAAATATGGCATCTATAAGGAGAGATTCCAAGTAGTCTTCATGCATTAAAAGCTCTCTATTGTTATGAGAGCAACCAAAGGCAAACAAGCATTCCAGAAAACGGTACATGATGTTTCTTACTGTATTAGTTTGTTACTTAAGGATGAAGGTGCTAATAATAATGCTTTCTTTAGCTTCAAAAGAGTGAAGGAACAGAGGCACCTGTCCAGATGGACAATGTAAAGACAAATTTCCTTCATGCTTATACTAATATAAAGTTAAACCATCAGGGCCATATAGCTGTAATTCACCCCAGTCCCAGGGAGAGCATCCTTAAGAGGAAAGGCTGGGATGCAGCATATAGGTCAGGGCATCCTGCTGTCTCAGTGAGTTCCTGGCTGATGCTGTTACCTGGACACTACTTTCAAGGCTGGAGACACCTGATCCTGCCTGATTTAGAACAGTAAAGCTGAAACAGTCTTATGAATGCGAAGAAACTCTCTACAACCTAAGACATGACCAGGGAGTCATGGTTGGATGCTAGATCTTGCAAACTGAGCTAACAGATGGAAGGTAAGGAGGAGATCTTTTGGTGCTAATTTCACAAAGGCTGCTATGCTGATGACTACTTGGCTTGGCTTTGCATCAGCTTAATTAAGTGTGCTCCTCAGTACCTTAAACCCTGAGTTTATGTCATTCTTTTTTTCTCCCTAACTTGAGATATTGGAAGGCAACTGTGAGTCTGCACACATGAGCCTCACATGCACTCCCCAAATAAGTTTTCTTCATCCAATCATTTTAGAAGCAGCAGAAAATGTGCAAGTTCATCAGACGGTGCTCACTTTCCTCTTTGATTTTCTTTAAGTCAGCTTCTCCTGCTTTCCCCTAATGTAGGTCCGGTAGTAGAAGTGTAGGAAGAGAGCAATGAGGCTGAGAATGTAGAGGAAGACTGCAGCATTGAAGCCATCAGGGAAGGGACATTCTGTGAAGAGGTTGTAAGAAGAATGAGCAGCAATGGCCACAAACTGGCACTGGAAGAGGGGGAAAAAAGAAGCAGCCAGATTAAGGAACCTACATAAGACATATATCAACTGACCATTAGGGACATCTTAAAGAGTATCACAATATACTAGTAGTGTCCCCAACCCAGAGCATCACCTGCTTGCTTCTCCTGACACCTCTGAAAAACTTGTGCTTTGAGCCCAGCAGTGTTTTCCCAACATGAAGGGGTGTCACACATCCACCAAACACTGAGGCTTGCCCACTGCTGTAGGGAGCAGGTCTGGAATCCAGCCTCTCCTGCCTAGGAGCAGACAGACCACTGCCCTTGTGCCATTTCTCTGCCATGGGCCGGTAACAGAGATCTTGGAACATGGAAACTAAAGGTGGAAGACTCTTCCTCATTGGTAATCAGATTACTATACCCATAATTATTTTGATTTGTATTTTATCTTACAGAGAGGAACTAAAAATGCTACTGTTATCCATTCAAACATTAATCCTTTAAAAATAAAAATATTTTACTGTCACATTGAAGCAATGAGTTCTACCTGCCAGAAGTATGTTAAACAAAAACTTATTTCCTGTGCTATATTTTGCACTACAAATACTTTTTCATCTCATGCAACACTTACTTTTTCTGCTTTCACCATTCAGGATAAATAAGAATTCCGGACCAGCCTTCAGTGCACCACTATTTTACATACACCTTATCTTTTCTTCCTTTTCTCTGGTAACTGCATACTTTTTGTTTGCATAATGTCTCTTTGTGTGTAATTAACTCTCACAAATGCCTAACTATAATCATTGTTCTTGTCTGGAACATTGTTTTTATGCTGTGGCTTTGCAAAGCCACAGGATTGTCAGGATTTGCCACCTCTTCAGAGATGAGGGAAAGAAAATCCCAAGGGATTTTCTTTTTTTTAACTCGCCTCCATTTGCCTGCAGTATAGACATAATTTTCCTTTCTGAAGAAACAAAATGAACTGCCCAAACTCCTGCCCTACCAAGAAGCCAAAGTTTCCCCAAGTTACTGCCCCACACCTCTCGAAACCAAGCTCTGTTTTCAGGTCTCCAGAGGGGAAAAGGCTACCGTATACAACAAAGAGAGAAATCTAGTTGTCAATTTTTCTCTCTCCTTCACATTACAAAGGTGGGGTCTTATTAGTTGATATGGTCAGTGAAAGCCTCTTGCTGGTTTTCTGAGTTATTCAAAGCAGGACACCAGTCAGTTCACCTCTCACAGTGGTACATGAGGACACCTGAGGACACTGTGATTTCCATAGCCAGCAAACAGAAGACTTGAGCCAGTAAGAGAACAGAGACAGACAGCAGGGGCCATCGCACCATCACACAAAGTACAGAGAGGAACACATGGAACTAATTACCAGCTGCATGATGGTTAGGTAACGCTTCCACCATAGGTAGCGATGCATCTGTGGTCCCAGGCTGGCCAGGGCGTAATAGCCATACATGAAGATGTGTACAAAGGAGTTTAACATTCCGATAAAGAAGGCTGAGGAGTAAAGAAGTCAGGATGAACAAGTCACACAAGCATTTCAAGACTAACACTGTGATGAGCTCACAGCCATTGTGACGATGCTTTCAAAATACATCATATCATCCCTACACGTGTACCTTCAGACTCTGCCTAGGAAGCAGGTAATATTCTCCCTTCTCCTTCAGCATATATCCATCCTATATCTAGTGTTCAGAGACAGAGAAGAGCTTCAAAGGCAGATGAGAATACTATTTCTGACCTAAGTGTTTCATACCATTCTGGTGTTAAGGCCATGTAGCCAAAATGGCTTCCCAAAAAAGAATACCCCAGCGTCTTGTGTAGGGCCTACTACCTATAGTGGCCTAGTACTCAGGTGCTTCTCTTTTGGTGGAGCAAAAAGGAGAAGCAGCCCAGACACAGACCAGAAAGGGGAGTGAGGACTAAGCTGGACACAGTCAGAGCAGGAAATGGAGACCCAGGACCTGGGCTGCTGCACCAGGCCCAGCTGAATGTGGTCTGGGTGGACATATACATAGACTTTGTATAGGATGTTACTGTTTCTGTTTGGCCACATTCTGTGGGCACATTCTCATTCTGGATGAAGCCTGGATGAAGTGAACATAGCAGTCTAAATAGCCCAAAGAGCTGAGCAGATAGTATCAGCTGAAATGTACATTTCCCACACCTTTGGAGGCAGGTGAGCTTCCTACCTGCCAGTCAGCCCATCTGCATTGCTCATGCTATCTCCACAGCAAGAAGAAAACTGAATCACAAGGTGTCTCCAGAAGCATACCTTGTCCTCCAGGCACGTATTTGACACCTGACCACCAGTTGAACAGCATAGTGCCATGATGGTACACGTGCAGAAAAGTCACCTGGTCTTGTTTCTTGCGCAGAATAAAGAAAACCTGAAAGAAGCCAGACAAAGGAAAATCTTGAGCTGATGTGTTTAAAAAGAAGATTTTACAGTAGAAAACTGATAAAAAATAGTTAATGGTGATTCTGAATTTCCCAAACCCATTTCCTCTGCTCTTGACAAAAACTGGTGAAATTCAACACATGCCATAGATCTTGTATTATCTGGAATAGGGAGGAATTAGCAGGCAGATTTTTTTCCACAAAGCCCCAACTATTTTTCCTTTTGGATTCAGACCCAAGGCCCAAAGAGGACACATCTGAGACTCTGACTGAGCTTCCATACAATTTACAGCTGTGGGGGTCTGGTCCTTTTCAGGACATAGGTTAGATGTTTAACAATGCCAGACAATGATCTACAGAAAAAGTGCTGTGTTGAATGCCCAAACCCTTCTGAAATATGCATTAGTAAAGAGAATGTTTTTGGCAGATGTATACATGTCAGGTCACTGTATTTCAGCGTGCACATGCAGACACACATAACAAAAAGTGAATCTGCTTTTCAGGGACTCAGGACGGGCAAAAAGCTGCTTTTCTTGCTGATGAAAACAGAGAGGATTGGTCAACCCAACAGCAACAGGCCTAGGAGGCCTCCACGTGACAATCCACTTTCAGTCAGTGTGTTGTCAACTCACACCCTAAAGAGCACTAGAATGTGAAGTCTTAGGCCAGGATACTGCTTCTCCTGCTGACCAAGCAGAGAGGTGGGATTCCCTTAGTTCAGTCATTTAGTTCTTTTTTAAAATAGGAGAAGACCTGAAGACAAGCTATAAAATGGTACTGTCTTCAGGTGAATGTTCAGTCTAACGCAGGACACAAACCTTTAACCCACAACTTTGGGATAATCTGTGGTAGCAAAAAATGCCAGGACGAATACTTGTACATTTGCAGTTTCTTTACTGCCCAACTAACCACTGTTACTCAGCCAGACAGGCAAGAG
Organism: Falco peregrinus; assembly: GCF_023634155.1. Lineage (NCBI taxonomy): Eukaryota > Metazoa > Chordata > Aves > Falconiformes > Falconidae > Falco > Falco peregrinus. The sequence goes on from NC_073726.1 coordinate 83,449,010, forward strand.
CAGATACTGCCTGGCAGCCTTAATCAACTGGTAGCTGAGATATGGGGGGACCATCGGGCAATAGCCAAGGTTAAAGCTTCTCCCCTAGCACTGTGGTCAGGAGGGAATGCCTGCCCGCAGGAAGGGTGCTAGGGAGCGAACTTGCAGCCACTGGGACAGAGGTGGTCAAACTGGACAGCAGTGATTCTTTTCTTCTGGAAAAGAGCTTCTGAGGAAGCCTAGTGGCATGATATCCAGTGGTGGTGCTGTACTCTTGCAGGCCAAACGCTGTCAAAAACCAGCACGCTGAAGCTAATCCCTCTTCTTTAACAGTATCAGCCTTATTCCCACAAACAGGCAGAGCAGAACACATGAAAACAGCATTTACTGAAAAGCGTCAACCAAATCAATACAGGATCAACTGAGGACGTTAGCTTCTGGCACCCTGCCCTTTTCTGACAAGGAAGTGATTTATTTACAGCATCAGTCCCACTGTGCAAGCGAGCTGAGCCCTCCTTACCGTATCAAGCAGCTCGACGACTTTGGAGAAGAAGAACCACCAACACACTCTTGCCATCTGCTGGGCAGCACAAGGAAACGCTGTTAGACCTCAAAGCAAAACCATCGCTCAGTCTCACTGCCTGAGATTTCCAACTGTGCGCTGTGTGAACGCTGCCCACCAGGGATCGACCGCAAAGGGCAAAAACTAAGGGACTCTTTTACAGCTACTGCTTTTTCTTTTTTGTTGTTTGTTTGGTTGGTCTTGTTTTATTTTTTGCTGATCTGGGGCGTGGAAAGGCATTCAGGGTTGCTTTGGCTGGTCAGATGATTGGTTTGCTAAGTTGCTTGCTCTTTGATGAGGCAAGGTTGAGCTGCTCAGAAAATGTTCTAGCCTAAGGACAAGTATCTGAAAACCTGAAAAGAAATATCCGTGCTTGCATCTGTTCAAAGCCTGGTTATATCCGGAGCCAAAGCAGAATAGCTCTGAATTCAAACAGAAAAAACTTATGCAGCATTTTGAAAAGCTGAAGCTGGTGAGACACCCCCACCCCCACCCGCAGTTATGACCAGACAAGGAACAGTTTTAGCTAAATCCCTCTGCTAAAAGAAATGTTGACTAAGATTTGTCACGTGAAGCTGAGTATATAAAAATTTGTTTTCTTGTTGACAGTGATCACCCAGAATCCTTATATAGTCAATTGAATGAGTCACATACATTTCAGAGGTAATTTGCAATATCTATACTAGAAATCTGTCTTCAGATGATTGGATCACCCTGTCTCCCTCGAAGAGGAAACTTAGATGGCTATGTTGACTGAGATGATTAATTTATAGACAACTAAAGCGAATGCAACTGTTGAAGCAATCAATTTGCTGAAACAGGTTTACAAGCAACAAACTGGAGTACAAGCCTTCTTAGGCATGCAAATTGCTATTTATAAGTAAAACAATCTGCATACCCACAGGTGAAGCTGGGCCTAAGGCAAGTTTTGCATAGAACTGTACCCTCATTCCTAGTTCACTTTGGCTGTAATCCACTGGCTGACACAGGTAGCTGTAGTCATCCAAGATTGAAGTTGCCAGGAACTGAAACAAAAGAAAAGCAATAGAGATCCATTTTCTTTTCAACACCATCGGTTCTAAAAGATGTGCATATTAATGCTAAGGTAATAGGGTCTTAATCTGCTAGTCACTGACAGAAAATCTATGCAATTTATACAGCTGAGCAAATATTAAAAACCTAAAACAAAGCACATCCTTACTGGAATCTGAAAAAAGAAAATTCAGTCTGGGCATATTTGTAACTCTTTGTGTAACCACTGGAGTGCTCAAAAATGCTTCAGCAGGAATAGTGAATTCTAGGCTTCAGAATCTCTCTGAAAATACACTGTTTTCCTTTGCAAAGATCCCATACTGTTTTGTTTTGGCTGGTTGCATTTGACTATTAATTGGAATGCCAAAACCCGGACCAAGTAACCCATATAACTCAGCAACAAAGCACAGACAAGCAATTTTCACACCTGTCCTCAGATCAAGTAGTAATTGTTCAAAAAAAAAAAATATGCAATGTGCTTTAACTAAATGCAACAATTGTATTATAAACTAAAAGGGCAAAACTGTCGACAACATGCTTTTCAAACCTATTCAGCCATGTTCCCTTGAAGAGTTTTCAGCAGCCTATCTGAACTAGGGAACGGCTTGTAGAAAGACTTATGCACTGAGAACAAGCAGAAAACAGTGTCGGCAGTACTCTCGGCAGCAGGAAGCTGCAGTGTGCTTGGCACTCTTGGAGAGGACTGCGTAAGTCTAGAAAAGCAGTTCTTATTCTCGGAGACGTGGCCCTCACCAGCCAGACCCAAGACAAAATGAGGAGGTTCCATGTCCTCTGTACGCTCTTTGTCTATGGGGGAGATCTCAGCTTTCAACTTGTCCATCCAGGAACCTTCCAATGTAAATTTTATTAATGAGAGGAAGATCGAGAAATGGGAGGAAATGAGGTATGCTTCAGAAACAACACTTTCAACAGAGCAATACTGCTCCTCTTGTGGTATAATAGACATGTCGAAGTTGGCTCTCACTCCCTTCATTACAGTCCATCAACAAAAGCCATTGAAAAGGTTCTGGCATTCAACCACTTCCCAGATGCTTACCTAGGATCCAATCCTGTCTCCTCACCTCGTAAAACATGTAGCTTGATAATGTCATCATGGTTAGATTGTAGGCAATCAGCAGGCCTCGCAGCTTCAGCGGTTTCCGTCGACGCATGTAGAAGGGCCCCAGTGCCACGACAAAGAGGTAGGAGGCAAAGAGAAGTGTGACTGGAAGTGGAGAGTGGACCAGGGGCCACGGGTCCGTCCTTGGATCTGAAAAGCAAAACACACAGCCAAAGATGGCAGATCCCGCACACTGGATGGCAAATATATTTAGTTACTTCCCTTCTGCATGCTTTCCAGCAAAAAGAAAATTGGTATCTTGTGTCTGTACAAAACAGTACCACAGTCCTTCTCGTACCCTGGAGCTGTGTGTACCAGACTCTGCTGAAAGGCTTTAGAATAGCATTTGGGTTGGGACTGTAGTACTAGAAGACTGCTCTGCTGAGCACCAGCCTTCTACAGCACAGCAGAGAACAGACCTTTCCTGTCATGAGCTGGAGCCCCCACCACAGGCTGCAAGACTGTCCCACACACGGGCTAACAAAGTTCAAGACATACGCAGCAGGGATTCGCAGAACAAACCCATCCGTTTCTGGCTCTTCAGGAATGTAAATCTTGACAGCTAAATAATAAAACTGTTTCAGTCACTGGTGCTATTTCCTCCCTGCCCCACAATGCTCGGGATATCTGAAATTCTCCACATTCATTTTTATGTCTACTCATAGGGTGGACTCTCTTAAAGCATGCCATTTCACTAGAAAAAGACAAAACACTTCTCCCTGCCAAAAATGCTCTTTAATCCTACAGCAAAGGGAAGATCAAAAGATTTTCTGTCATGTCACCTCCTAATCCTGCGTCATCCCTGATCATATCATATTGCAGGATACATTACATCTGCAAAAATGCCCCAGTTCCCATTCGTGCTTTCTTCCTATTCCCATTGTGGTCACTGCTCTGCTAAACTCCCTCAGCATCTCCCTTTGCTTCCTGACCTGCCAGTTCCAAGCCCCAGATCCCTCTCACGGTTCTAGCCCTGGGTTCCTTGCAAAAGTCCTCTATTGAATTTTAGTCCTTGGCTCACTGGTGAGTCTGTGGGCCTCAAGGTTTGCTTTTTGTTTGTTTTTTTTTAAATGCCATCCCTGTCTACATTACACTGTTAAGCCCCATCCCTTCTAAACCTCCCAGTTCTTTAGTATTCCTGTTATGGGCTTTGCCAAGAGCTCTGATATTCCACTTCTGGATTTAACAGTCCATCAGAGGTCCTGAATCCCAATTTAGACACTTCTGAAATTCAAGTCCTGAAACATTGACAGCCTGAGCACTATGCCCCAAGTCCTTCTCCTGTCAAAGCCACCATGCAGGCCTTCCATTCTACCTTCATTCCACTTTGTTGGCATTTCCTTACATCTGGGGATCCAACAGAGCCCCGTGGGACCAAATGGACCTGCAGAACCTCTAGCTATTGAAGATCTGCAGTCTCCTATAACTGCAAAATGTCAGATCTCAAACACTGAGGAGTAGTTTCTGTCAATATTTCATTTGATAATAGGTTTTGCTGGCTTCACAATGAGTTTAAACCTCAAAGTATTACCTCTTTGGTCTACTAAGCTTTCCCATGACACACGAATATGGATTTTTAAAATTCCACTTTCTTTAATATTCCAGACTTAAGGCAATCCTGAGCACATACTGCTCATCATCCTGTCAAAGCCTGTTGTACATTGAACAGAAAGCTGCTGAGAGTTCCCAACCATGGAAATCGGAAATCCCCCATCCCTTCATTCCTTACCGTGATCCAGATGGAGTGTCCCTGAGATATATTTCAAGACTTGAGGGAAGTTCACGATCATGGAGAAGGAAAAGTGAAAATCTGCTTAGTCAAAAAAAATGTAGGCTCACAGGATCCTGTTCCTTCTAGGTTTGTTCTTCATGATAATGCTATTTATGTGGAAAATTCTATTTAAGACAGTATCTCTACCTACCTCCACTTTCAAGGACCCAATTGTAGAATTCCTGAGTCTTTTGCCAAGTTGAAGCCATCACAAGTTCTGGAAAGAAATTAAAAATTAGCATCCCCTGGATGAGATTAAGCCCATTGATCCTAGCCTTGACTGAATTTTAAATAAGGAGGCTCCTTAGACAAAGACTCGGGACTACAGCTAATGAAAAGAAAATAGTTTTCTTTCTGTAGAAATTTAAATTTTGGACCAGGATTAGAGTCATGTTTAAAAAAGGAAGGAAGAGAACCCTCCTTTAATGATTAGCTATTTAACTTCTATTTCCAGATTTTGATATTTTGTTGAAGTTCACCTCTAAAAATACTCTGATTAGCTGCATGTGAAATACCAGAGCCAGGAGCTCTGTGTACCGTGTTGGGAAATCAATCACGTGATACTTTTTCTAAAGCAGTGTAGGCACAACACTTCTGCAAGGACACACACCAGCAGGCATAACGGCATCCTCTGCAGGCATTCTTGGAGATTCACCGTGTTAGCAGGCAGTTTGGGATTACTTCAGTACTGCTGCAACTCTACAGATGTTAACTGAGCTATGTTGGTTATTTGCCTTTCTGAGGCCCAGTTTATACATTAAGTTTGTTTATCTTGTATATATTCTATAATACAGTATATTAAAGTAGAATACTCATATATAATATGATGTTCCTCCTCTTCCCTTCTTTCCTTTAGCAGGAGACCTTTCCAATGGCATTCAGAAGTTCACCTAGAAAACACTTTACTGCAGTTACTTTGAACAGCTTGTGTTATCTGCCTTACTTCTCCCCACCAGCAAACGCACAGGACCAGCTTTCTCCCAGTTTCATCTCCTCCTGGTACTGAGAAAAGCACATTTTCTCCTTTGGCTCCTCATAGGCTGCTGGGTATAAAAGTACCCACACCTGCTCTGGACCTGTCCCCTACTCTCCTGTGCCCACCGGGTCCCTGCAGCACAGTAGTTTGTGCATCACATGGCAGGGAAAGCTGTAGCCTAATGTAAGGCTTCTTACACTCATATAAATTTGTTTTAAGGAGCCTTATGAATATGAAGGGCTTAATACCCAGACCATATAGTTCTGCTGGAACTACAAACGCATAAAGCGTGCCTTGCACTGTTTACCAACTGTATTTTAAATTTGCACATCTGGATAAAATGTATTAAAATTAACAAGGCTTTGCTGTGTCCCAGCTGTATACAGATGTACTCTGGAGAAAAATACCAAGCAACATGACGTGCTGTAGCTACACCTCCCTGTCTGCAGACCTCACAGCCTGGTGACAGAAGCATACTTGCACAAATTTCTCTCCTGCTGTCAATCATTGCAGTCAAACTCCTTTTTGGTGTGTTTCTCTGACACATACCCGAGACCCTCAGCACAAGCACCGCTCACACACAACCTGACACAGACACCCCCACGCCCTCATAATCTGGGCAGAATCTGCCAGCAGAGAGATTAGTCGGTGATTATCAGCTGGCTCAGAGTCAATCCAGCAGGGATTTCACGCGGTTACATGCCCTCAGACAATCCACACCCATTCCAGCTCACTCCACTGCCTTTGCTTCCCCTGAACCGACAGCCTGTGGTGGACGGGCAAACCCAGGAGGCATGATCAGACTTACCCCAGCAGTGCAGCTGGCTTTGTGCCTCCCTTTCTTCAGGGGTGTCCTCAGCACGCAGCCACCGCTCCTCTCACTGTGGGCACACGTGGCAGGCAGCAAAACAAGAAGCTGCGAGAGTGTGTGCCATTAAGCAGGTGTTGTTCTCGGCTTTCTTCTCCGCAAGAGAGGTGAGTACATCACCTGCTGGGTCTCATGCAGATGTGGTGGATCTTCACGCCTCTTAAGCACGATTCATAGCCTCCCAGTGGTACCCATCACAAAACCACCGTGAGCTGCAGGCACCCTGGCGTGGTGTTGTTCCGTAACTTTGCCAGAGCGGAGGTTACATCACATACTCCTCCCCCTCCTCCTCTTGCCTCTCCCCACATGATTTATCAGATTAGGGGACTACAAAGAGGAGGAAAATGAATGCGGAAGAGGACTGGGATTCCACAGGAGAGAACCACTGACCTGTAGTGTCACTCTTGGGAGCCTGGCCAAGTAGGAACCAGCCCAGCATTTCTTCTGCAGGTTTCTTTCAGGACACGTTACAACAGCTTTGCAAACAGTCAAAGGTGAGGAATCATGCCAGGGAAAGACCCTGGAAAACAATCTGTTTGGAACACTCCTTCAGCCCATCACAATGGGCTGTCAATGAGATTTTTGTGTGCTCAAAATATGTCCAAACCATAAAATGAGGGAGCAAAGAACAGTGGGAACACCCACCCACCCACTCACTCAGGGAAGGCAGAGCAAACTCAGATGGAGTCACCCCCTCATATCCAGTCTCTGTCCCTGTGGGAGTCGCTTTTACTGTTTTTAAAGATATATGAAAAGAAAATTGAGGAGTTTCACAGTGATACAAAGGTTCCCCCTCTGTGACCTCCATCAACCATATCAAGGAAACACACGCAGAGCCTTAGCCAGCAGTGGCTCCAGTCAGAAATTGCAGTGCATGTGATTCAGTCCCATGTGGGGGTACCAATGCAGAACCAGCACCCTGGCCCCGTCCCACCAAGAAACAACGCAAAGCCAAGCGATGGCGTTCTGCTTGGTCATCTGAGGTGTACCTGCACCTGGGGGGTAGCTACGCCCTCTTTTTTTCCCAGTGGGCACAGTTATTAGCAGAACTCTGGAAAAAGAGGGTAGCATCATAGCTTGTACCACTGCATTGTGTCTGTCACCATATATATCACAAGCACTTCTGAAGGGGAAAACAGCAAAGATTAGCTTTCGAAAGCAGGATAATTAGACATACTATGTGGTGGCAGTTTTTCATTGAAACACGTCACTGTTGATGCTGCTGGTGTTTCCATCATGTGGGGAAACGATGAAAGAAATTAAACAGATACTTTTGGAGAAGGTGATTTAGGGTGCAGGCTTTGCGTTTTGGGGGTGGGAGGGTCAGAAGATCAACCCAGTTTAGGAGAAGGTTTGACTGACCTTTGGTATCATATTGGGGGATATTTTGTTGATCCAGGATGCTGGATGAATCCAGCAGATTCAAGTTCAGGGAGACAACGATAGTGAACTTTACATACCATTTTTTGCAGATTTCCTAAAAAAGCCCTTTCTCAAAGTTTTTAGTTACTCATTATCCAACAGGTTTCATTTCAAAAGTTTTGGTGCCCAAGTCCTTAAAAAGGTTTGGTGATTTATCTGTGTGAATCACTGGAGATAATAAATCAGACCAGCCTTTTCTATCTGTCTATTATGTGTAGATGGGAATGTATTTTATTACTTCCATCTGGTAACTTTAAGTAGTATTTGTTGAGATATTTATATTGATGTTTAATATTCAGAATTATAGGCACAAAATCTTCCATCAAACTTTTTTACCCTGATGAAAAATAATCAGCTGAAGTTAATTTTTCACAAACACATTTCATTTGGGACAGAGTATTTTGTTGTTCATGTAAATTGAAATTAAAAAAAAACAACCATGAGGCATATTTCATTTTTTTAAACCTGCCCTGTTCCTGAAGTGTTCCCAGTGGTACTGTTGCAGGTGTTCACTAGCACGGCTGGCAGATGGAGAGATGACATCAGTAACATGGTACTTTTACACTCTGGGAATGGGTGTGCTTTGATGGATGTCAGTACAACTGTGAGGGCAGTTCTGTGGGGACCACACACAAAAGCTGTTGGGGCTTTCAGTTTCAGCAAACACTCAGTAGAAAAAAAATATGGCTCCTTCACTGAAATAGTATTAGGGAAGCTCTGAATGCCAAAGTGAATTGGCATTTTTCATTCAATGACTTGTCAAGAAAAAAGGGTATTGCAGGAACATGGATTACAGCCGTAGTAATACGCAACTCAGTTATATACAATATGTGACTGCTTGACAAGTCAATTAGAGATCTAAACGATTGCATATTTCTAATTTAAAAACTGGACATCTCCTGCATACAACATGGGTGTTTGCCACAAAATCATTATCAATAACAAATACCAACAGTAAACCAGTTCTGAGAGCTTCTGAATGATGCAGGTCTTGTTATTTGGTCCTCTGCTGTTGCTTCCAAACAAAACTATACTAAAAGCACAAACTAACAAAACAGACCTGTTTCAATACTTGAGAAAGAAGAGGAGCAGTGGGCCAGCTTCATCTGGATATCCAGGCTATGTCATAGTGATGCTCTCAACACCACAACAGAGGCTTATCAGATCTGGCAGGTCTCTGTGCTTTGCTTTTCCTACCTACATTCCATACGAAAGAGATGTACTGTGGCACATATCTGAAGTCCGAAATCTAATGAGTTCTAACCTCATCTCTTGTAGCAATGTTCTTTGTAGCTGTGATCAATTTAAATAACTCTAATAGATCAAAATTGCTTACCCACCTAAAAAGTTTCTTTTACTATAGATAAAATTGCTTGAAAAATGAGAACACCTTCTTGCTCTTAATCAAGCTGTTACATAAAATTTAATACTTAACTTTTTCTTTTCTGATCTTTAAACCATTAGTAGGTTGTTATTTCAGTTATCCACTGAATCCAGGGCAAGTCCTACAGGGCAGGAAAGTCTCAGATACAGTACCGCATTTATGCTGATTTCCAGTGTGACAAAGGTGTAAGACATGCTCATACAACACCAATAAGCAACAACAAATCTGCCTGAAAAAAAATTACTAAGCTTACCAATCAAGCAAAACTACTTTCTTTATCAGCTTTTAAACTGCAGGGATACATGGGGTGACAGTGAAAGCACTGAAAGACAAGATCTCTTCTGCAGCAGAACACACCTTCAAGTGGTATCACCAAATCAACAAAACACCAAATAATAGCAGCAGGAATTTCAAGCTGGGTCAAAGAATATCTAACCAGTAAGGCCCCACAACCTTAACTACCAGCAAGCACTTAAAGATCCGAGGTGGCCAGATGCCTTTTAGAAGTTGCATATACCTGGCCCTTGGAAAACCTGAATCACATCAAATGAACTTCATATGCAATTTAACTGAACCAAACCTCTCAAGTGTTTTATGCATACAGATATTCATATGCAGTGTTTTATATGCAGATATTTTAAATAACTTGTAATTTATGTATGAAACTTATGCCACCTGACCAGAGATGAAGTCCAAAGGAAGATGTGCACCACTAGTTTGCAGCATACAGCTCAGGTGGCCCTTTCCTGATCAGCTTCATCTGGCATGGAGGGTCCTGGAGCTGGAGAAAGGCTTCAATAAGACGCAAATGTCAGAGCTGTGGATGCCACAGCACAAGAAGAAAGGTGAAAAACCCAAAATTTCTTATTCAGCTCATATTCATCTTATTCATCTGCATTTCTGCTAAACAAGGTTTAAACAAGTATACCTAAATCATGAGAAGTTCAAGGACAGGATCATATTCTCAATCCTACCAGCAGATGAAGCACTACCTTGCTCCTTGGAAAGACAGTCCTCCAAAGAAAGCTCTGAACTTCTGAAATGGCATCTTCATGAATGTGTTTGTTGAAAGAGGTTCATGTAATCTCCCTTACTTCATGCTCTTTAACAATAACATCAGCTTTGAATTGCTAACAACAGAAATAAATAACAGCTGGTTTTATGAGTACTCTCTCAACAATGGGTAACATAATAATAGATGTTTTTACAGCAATAGAATTTCCTACAGAATAATAATTGAATGACTCTGTTTTGCTAATATGCAATTACCAGCTCACATATGTTTCTGCAGAAATACAGTGATTTCAGGTGACAATCAACCATCATTAAACACTTTGAAAATCTAACCAGATTTTTCAGTATATTTTAGGTCTAGTCCACGAAGCTCTTGTGCATGAAAAAATCCAAACTCATATCTATTTAGAGCAAACAGAATCTCTTAAGATGCACAGTGAAGCAGTTGAAGGAAGAAGCTCCTGCTGGCACAGGGATTCTGTTTCTTGATTGCCTCGCTTATACACCATGCAACCAATTGCACAGACCTCGGAAGGTTTAGCACAGACTACAAGAAGCAAGGTTTTGGCAGAGGTACTGAACAGCCTATCTCTATGCATAGGACTGGAAGGTTACAGCAGCTCTTGTGTAAATTATGGTGTTGAAAACCAGAATTTTAATTTTACCAGCACAGATTTTTCAGCTTAATTATTCTGCATACAATATATGAAGTATACTCTGTGGTCCCAGAAAAGTCATTCAACCTCTCTATGCCTCACTTCCCAAATCTGTAAAATTGAAGGAAAAGTTGCTTATCTCACAGGAGTGTGGTGAAGGTGACCTGCAGTTAAGCATACAGCCATGTCAGCTATAATTCACCCATTTGGGTGCAAGACAAGGGTTCTGATTCTGGCTCCAAGGCCATTATTGTGACCTTGGGCAAGTGATTTTAGGTGGGAATCATCTTAGAAGACACCTAAATTTTACATGTCTACATCTAATTTTGCTTCTATTATATGTAGGGAGCTGTCCAGACGGATTCAGCTGCCCACACATAGGGACATTCAGGGTGCCCTAAGGCATCTCACCTGACCTCCTGCTGCTCCAGTAGGCAAAGGATTCCTGCAGGTTCTGTGCCGTATCTGTGAGCTCCACATGGATATCAGAGCTATCTTAAAGCACTAGATAGCTATGTATCAGCATGTGAAATGAGTCCTCTTTGCTTCTGTACCCACCGTTTGTCAGTCTTGCCTACTTACTTGACCAGTTTTTTGAGGTAAGAATCTCATTATGTACTTTCGTGACTAAGCCGCAGTCTTGGTTGTAGGAGCCAGAAACAGCCCTCCAGAAACACATTCCCAATCAAATTCTAGGCCCAGAAAACTCAGAAACCTTTGACATTCATCTCAAAATCTACTGACTATTCATCATGTCTTGAATCAGTATTGTTTCAGAGTTTATTGTGACTAGTAAAGAGAAGTGACTTAATGCTGATCCCAAATGTCATTCAAAAACCTCCCAGAAATGAGCTCAAAATTATATCTTGACCAATCAAGTAATAACAGCCTCATAAAAGCCCTTGCAGCCTTTAGGGATGGTGATAGAAACAAGGTTTTTATGCTACAGTCTTGGCCAGAAGTGAGAAGCCACAAGAAAGAAAAGGTGGAGCTGATGAGCTTTTATTTAGACATCAGGTTGGGAGTCATCTCACCTAGCTTTATATGCCCAGTTCTGAACTGGAGACTCCAAGACCCAGGAACAGCTGCACAGAGAAATAGGATCCTCTAGTAACCTCCTTATCTGCCATAAGTTGTCAGTCTTAGAAAGGGCTGTCTGGACTTGCCCCTCCCTCTGAATTTGCTATAGAAAGAGTCACTGATGATGAACTCTCAGTCAGAGAAATAAAATTGGAGGGAGGAATTCCAAACCAAGGGATGCCAGGAATATTGTTCCAGTCCCAGATACCTACAAAGCACACGGAATGAACTAGCTTGCTCAAAGCCTGTGCTATAAGCAGCATGTGAGTCTCCAAAACCAGATGTCACAGCATTTACAACATGCACGAGCCATGGACAGAACATACATTTAATTGCTGCTGCAGTAGTGTAGTATCCACATAATAAGGCTGCAGTGCTGTGGCTGTCTGATCTGGAATGATGACCCCTGTCTCTTGTATTCCCATCAAGGGAATACAAAACCTTTATAAACCTCTCTCTTTGCAATATTTCAATGTTTCAGTTCTTTTGAGAATTTTCCTCTTCCATTTCACTCCCACACAAAACCACCAACAGCACTGAGCTGAGAAATTAATTCTGACCAGCTGTTCCTATCGAAGGGAAAGTACATAACAGTACTTGTCACTGAACATCCATTGCTGTTGGAGAAGGGATTTTTTTTCCTGCGTGTACCCTGCCTTCTGATATTCCTCCACTATATGCACCTAGCTGATCAAACATGTCAGTCATACTAGATGCTACTTCAGAGGCTGAAGAGAGATATAAATGGTGCATATATTTTGTGCAGGCCACTTAGAAATGACTGGGGTTCCCACTACAGGAAAGAGGATGCTCTTGCAATTGAAATGCTGTCACTAAAAGCAAATAATGTGTACTCTGGTTTTGAAATCAGATGCTCTGAATTACCACACCAACATCTATCAGTCTCATGGGGATTCTGAATGTCTAAGACATCTTTCCCTCTTGTTCACCTGAAAGATACCCATATCATCTTCCCTCTGCAAAGACGTGTACATCGGATTAGTCTTTTTTAAATCTCTCTGTGATGCTGCCATGCTTTCACCCCTTTCTGTTTCAGCTCTACACCTGGAGAAACCTCCCCATAGAAATGAGTATGGTCATTGTCTCATTCCTTCTCATCTTCAAATCTTTTGCTCTAATTATGCTGCAAATCACTGACATGTAGTGGTCAACAAGTAACTGCCAAACCAGGTAGTCTCCCTAACCTTTACCACTTTAATTTCTATTCCCCTTTTTCCTATTCCTACCTTTATCCTGCCCATGCCTGCAAAGCACTTGACTGTCTAACTTGCAGATTGCAAGCTCTGCAGGGTTCAATTCCCTATGCAGCGACTTCCAAAGTACTTATAGTAGCAATAAAAATTGAGGATGCAAAATCTTCTTTTCTCCTTTAATGATCTGTTACACCTGCTCCCAGTGATCTGGAAGCCAAATAGAGCAGATATTTACAGGAGCCAGAAAATTAACAATTTGACTTTCCAACTTCTAATGGTAGATTGTGTAGCCAATAGGTAGTACCTAACGTTCTGATCTATCCTTTTGATGCAATTACTGTTTGGAAAACAGCACACACCTTCCTGAAATTGCCTTACATTTACAAGAGCAAAAAAGATTCGGTTTTGTTATGGCTCATCCTTAATCTCTATCTGTGCATGGCCTTTGTGAAATAGAAGACTTCGCCTTGAGTTAATATAGCTCACAACAAAAGGCATAGTGATGTGAAAACTTTACTGAGGCAACGTACCTTCCTTCAAACTGTAAGAGTGGCAACTTCCTTACTGGGGAGGACTTTCAGTAGATTTTATATACCGCTACTACAGCAATGAAAACAGTGTGAATGATCACTGTGGGGAAAAAAAATGCTAATGCCCCTCCATTTATTGCAGAAAAATGATGCAGCTGTGACTCCAGTTCTGGCAGATTCCTTAGGCCAGTCAATAACTAGCAAGGCCATATGCAGTCAAACAGCTGCAGAGCTGCATCTTAAAAGTGAGTGACGTGAATCCTTTGTAACTCCCTGAGGTGTTATGAAGCTTAATTACTGTTTACATATGCTTGGAGATCTTCAGATAAAACACAATATGTACATGAGAAGCATCATTAATATCACTGTTGTTGCTGGCTAGTACGGTCCTCATAAAGGTGACAACAAATTAGCCTGAGTAACATGCAGGATTTCGCTCTCCTGCTGCTGCACTATGCAGCAATGGGAAACCCACTGCTTTCCATTCCCCTACAAGAGCATTACGTAGCATTACATACTAGGGAAAGTTAACCTAGCCTATAGTCATAGGTCTTGTCGTATTTACAGGCTATAGGCCAAATCCTGAGTGATGATGTGGACTAGTAATCCTGCTTTGGTAGCTCAGTATACTTGAAGCTGCCATACACTTCAGCTTTCTTTCCTATCTTAACTGCTGTAAGAAATTTGGAACTGATCCATTCAGGATTGTACATGCTCCTGGGCTTGCAATTTTGTTGTCCTTGTTGTCCTCCAGTGCTTTGGGACACAATCTTCTATATACCAGTATAGGAAAAATACTCTTACTGATAGCGCATACTCCTAACTGGAAGTCAACACGCTACCCTGCTGAGAGGAAAATGCTGATCTCTGCCACAGGAGATACAATGCAGTAACAAGGCAGACACTGACATTGGAAAGAAAGACTACTTCTGAGTATGCAGATCACATACCTCTGTCTCATTTGTTTGCTAAAAAAATGGATGGTGTATAGCTTGTTCCCTTCACATCTAACATACCAAGGAAGCCTTCCAAATGACTTTGTGTCATGAGGAGATTTAGGCAGTCATAACATGATATAATGACTGTATAGCTAGCGATGCCCAAACTAATGGTATAAAGAAAGCAGATAGAAGAAAAAGGACATGTTTCTGAAAAAAAAATAAAAAAATGTTCACAGGCTTCCTTAAAACCAAAAAGGTTTGCACTCAAATTAGAATAATGTGCTGAGCCCCAGGCTGATAGCTCTACATGTATACTAACTAGGTAAGGCAGAACCACAGATTTAAAGGGTTCCTGCTGCTCCCTGCAAGAGTATATCCAAAAGTATGCATTTAGGACTAATAAAGTGAAAGCATGTTGCCAGCATAAGTAGTCATCAGGCTGGTGTGTGCAGTGCCATAATTGCCCTCCTCATAATTCATCAGTAGGTCCCTCCAGCCCCACTTACAAAGAGATTCCCTTTGGGATTTCACAGCCTCATCTGCCCAGCCCTGTTCACCAGGAGTAATGGCTTGGCCAAACAACAACTGCCACAGCAAAAGGTGATGAGTTATATGCCTAATGTAACATCTCCATGCTTGCAGTCAGATTCTGGGAAGCCAGTGATACTGCAAGAGAATTCTCTCAGCAGCGGAGGGGAGGCAAGAAAGTTTCCACCCCCATGAGAGGCAGTGATTAGTCATGAAGGGGATACACCGGTTGTGGTCCTTCATTAATAGAATAACCCATCCCTCAGCAGTATCAGGGAACCACTTCTGTTGGGTCCCTTACACATCGGTTAAATGGATTATCAGAGATATTATGTAGATCTTAAGCAAACATTCCTTCCCCGTGAGCTACCTGGAAGTCAGCCATATTATCTGTCAGAAGATACCAGGGCTCAGTTGTGGACTAGGGACTGATGACAGTTATTTTATTAGCCAAATGGTTTTTTTTTGCCATGTAGCCATGAGCCTTTATTCATGTCTCAGACATCACAGGCTCTTATTCATGTCTCAGACATCACAGGCTCTTCTTCTGTGCTTGGGAGCATTAAACAGCTGCATCTGTGTCAAAACCCAATGTGATTTAAAAGGTGGTATGAGCTGGCTTAGCAATAACGACAGAATGCCCTGCAACTGGGCTATTGGGCTAAATGAAGGAAATTTTTTGTCATAACTGGGTACTACTCACTTGTTTGGTAGGACTTCTCCCTTTTCCCACAAAATTTCATGAACTGGATGTGATTTCCAGTAGGTCACTGGATTTCATCTCACTGGGCAGCAACTAAAGACATTGAACTTGTTTTCTTCAAACATAGCTACAAGCGGGTGTGTGAATACAGGTAATAGAAAAAGTGATTGCTTCCAAGCTTGTGGCTGCAGATTGCTAGAATTTCCCTGTGGATTACAAGTGGGAATGTTTGAGAGATGTTGGTGCTATTTGTACCAAAATGGTACAACTCACACATCACCCGGACAGGACAGATGAGTGTAACAAGGAAAGCCAAAAGCAAGCAATAAATAAATGAGTGTATGAAAGGATGAGCCGGTTCTTTTTTCCTATATCTGACAAATTTCAGCAATGCAGATACTTCCTCCCCTACCGGACAAGCGGAGATAAGAGGACCCAAAGAAATGTGCATCTTACACATTCACTTCCAAATATGATGTTCTGACTTGAATGTCTTCCTCAACAGAATTTTACCCTCTTCTGCCATCACTTCTTCCATGGCCACAGAGATTTTGATGTAGATTCTGATTACACATACCCTCAGTCACCTGTCTTCCAGAATGGCCTTTTCCAGTCTGCTTATCCTTTCCTCCCCAGCTCTTTATTCCCTAAATATATAGCATTTCTGTTGTTCTTGTCTGAAGCCTCTTAAATTTGCTTACTCTTCACTAAAATGCAGTGACTAGTGATGAATCCCATTGCCCAATCAAGAGTACCTAAGTAGAAAAAAAAAAAAAAAAAAAAGAGTGGAATAATTTATCTAAATTGGGGGTTGGACTAGATGATCTTTGAAGGTCCCTTCCAACCAAACCATTCTGTGATTTAATCAGTTCTGACACTCCTCACGTTTTTTACATATAGTACTCCTGTCAACAATATTTAATAAACCATTAATCCCCTTAAAAATGTAGTAAAATACTGAGATTGAGGCATGCACTACCATTTGGAGATCCTAAATCCTGGTTATACCATGTCAGTCCAGTCCACTACAGCCCACAGCTCTCAATTATTCCTGTGTAAGCCACACTTACCCTTTCACTGCTATCACTCTTGCAAAATAGGGGATAAAATATATATATCCCCCCAAAAAAGGGATAACTTCCTTACAGGCCACCCATGAGCCTTACTAGCTCACTAACATTTATGCAGTATTTTGAGATCCTTCCATTTAGAGACACTGTGTAGCAACCACTGGCCTTGTTACCATCACTGTTTAATATATGCAGTTATTCCTCTCTCTGTTCTACCAAGCAGACATAACTTTCCCCCACAGCCCCATTCCTCTTTGGGTTTCATTATCACTTTCCACTTAATACTATGCAAAATACAGGAATCATTACCTTCACATCCTCCAAATCATCTCTTTCTGCTCTTCACCTGCAGTTCTCAGCTTCTTTTGAACACAAGCTTGAGAAGAAAGAAGGTAGTGGAAATGGTACAGAAGTCCAGCCTTGGGAGGTACAAATTCACATCATGTTTATCTCAGAAATGAAGCTATGTTTGAAAGTATAATTCTTAATATTAATGAAAATTTGTAGTTCTCAAAAAATCCCAAAACAAACCACCAAACAACCCTGTGGGAGTTGATTAGTCTTTGTCTTGTACTTTGTGCAAGACAAATAAATTTGTGCTGGGCAAATAAAGCATTAAAAGCTACCAGAAGAGCCTGGCAGGATGGTATGCTCCTTTACAAGGACTGAAAGGAGTGTGCTGCTGGACAACTGACACCTGTGAGGTTTTCAGGGAGGTGATACTACCCAGGCAATGGCCAGGCTTTGAGCTGTACTGGTGGGGTCCTGTGCACACACTGATTTGGCAGACAAAGCAGGGGTGAGGCTTGAGCCTCAGCATACATGCTGTGGCAAGTTTGCAACCTGTCAGACTCACGGCGAGGGCTTGCATTCTACCTCTTCTGGCTACTGCAAGTAGCCCTTGAAATTGAGCAAGACTAGTGCTATATATATACACCATGTACTTTTTTTTAACCTAGTTTACTTTCTCATCGTGGTTTTCAAATTAACAGAAAATCGTCACCGACATCCCTGACCTCTGCAGAATTTCAATTTCCCTCAAGTGAGCAAACTAGCGGGCCAAATCTATAAACAGAAAGCATTACACAATTTATTAAGACTGGAATAAGTACCATCAGGAAATGTTACAGGGATAGATCTTAATATATATGTATTTATTTCTACCACTAGAGGCCCGTAATGTGCTGTGTATTTGGCAAAATACACCAGTACCATTAGTACAAATCTGCATAGTATTTTTAAAGAAGTTTCTACATATTTAATTTCAACTTCTGAAGACAACTCTCTGCTAGTGACAGAACAAGTTCAAATAAGCAACTACTCATTTTTTTAATACAATCATAAGAGAGGACCCTTAATAATCAGATCAGATTATTATGTGCACATGAGCAACTTCCCTCAGCTCTCTAAAAACTCATGGACTGATCCCTTCTGTAATATTGGTCAGATTGGGATCTATTGAACAGACAACAGATCAGCTAGTTTCAGGTTTGGAATAAATAGAAATTTAGGGATCAACCTTCACATCTAGCATGCTTGTGCATTTGATTTAAAGATACAGCACATCTGACAGCTTCCCTGGTTTTGGTAGTCTGAAAAAAGTACCTTACCTATGCATGAAGGCTATACTTAATGCTATTAGAAAAATCTTTTTTTCTTCTAAAATAGTCATAAGAGTCATAATAGCCATAATCACATATTTCCAAAACAATAATGCTGTTTACAATGTTTGGAGGTTGTTTTTGTTTTCACGTTGGTTTGGCCATTTGATCACTCTGCTTTGCTCTGAAAGGGCAAAATTTTCCTCGGGTATAAATAAAACTTTTCTGTGGATTTCAAAGGAACCAGTGAGATCTCGGTCTGTAACTGAATTTCTGTGGGTGAAAACAAACTGAGCACTCAGACTGGTGGGTTTCTGCTCCTGACATCCTCCAGGCTGCCACTCCAGGTCTGACAGCTACTCCCTTACAAGCTGGTCACAAGTACATGGGCAGAGCTGCTGACATTTCACGATACTCATTTCAGAGCTCCTGCTTCATACTGAAGGGCACATTCCTTCACAAGTCATTGCACGCATCTCACTGGAAGTGTTTCCAGAGGAAGGTGAGAGATGGCAGCAGAAATTGCTTCCTGAGATAGCATTCATCTCACCTAAGTTTACCCATGCGGAAGTTAGATGTCTTCAGCAAACCCACCGCCAGTGGAGGCATACTAGTGTTATTAGGGTGAGTCACCATGCCTATCTGTTAGATCTACCACAGGGCGGCATGAATCACCTGTTGGCAGTGCCTAGCTTTTTTACTAAAAAAAAAGAGACATCCTAGACAACTAACTCAGACTTTATGCCTAAGTATTAGATAGCTCAAATAAGGCGAGACGTCCCTTTCTCTGCGTCCAGTCTCATATATCCACAGCCATACCAAAAATACCCTGGTCTGAAGATCTCCGCTTAGGGCTCTGCGCAGTAATTTCTCTCTGTGGAACATAATGCAAAGCAAGCAAAGTCTAGTGTAAAGAAATGGAGAAGCTTTGATTTGCTGGTGCTTCCTCCCCCACTTCTGTGGGTGTAAATGACGACATAAAACATGGAAGACTCAGACTTACCCACAGCCCCTAGGCCAGTCCTCTAACAGCTGACTGAAGGCACAGTGAAAAGGCATGACTTTGAGATCCCCATAGCAGTGCTGGGTTTCCCTGCTCCGCTCTTCCCACACGTGTGGCACTGCCACCATCCCTCTCTGAGCAGAGAATCAAGGGTCACCACAGTCTGAGAGCAGAAGGCAGTGATAAAGGAAAAAGAGGGGGAGTTTGGGAGGTGGAAGCGCCTCCCTTGCCACCCAAGCCAAAGCCTGAAGGTGACTCATCCTCCTCTGCACTAGCTTTTGCACAGCTCCTGTAAGGAGGGGAGCTTCATGTGCCATTCTTCCCTTCCTTCCCCTTTCCCTCCCTCCCCTTAGAAGTGATCCAAAAAGTCTTCCTCCTCCCTGTGAATGACTTCCCTCACATTTCTTCCCCAGAAAGTGATCTTTTCTGCTTGGTTACTGGTGTATCCAAGTCCTGTTATTACGCATTGCTCCAGGCACTGTACGAGCCTTTCGGCATTTACTACAAAACAGCGTAGCAAATCTGACACGCTTGGTAGAATACGCGTTCAAAGTCAGGTTCTCAGCAGATATAAACTGATGTGGAGATGACCCAAGAGAGACGACCCACAGTACCCACTTGGTCACTTGAAACAGTATATGCAAAATGCCCCTGTAAAGACTTTGAAAGCAGACTGGTTCTAAGTGGGTGCAGCTTTACTGATTTTAAAACTGTTCTGCTTCTAATTCACACCAGCACAGGAATGTTCGATAACAGCCTTATTGTGTGCTTCAGCACACAGCAAAACCCATCTTCCTACACACAGAAAGGAGGTGTCTTCTAAAATTAAACGTCATTCTAGTTAGCATTGTAACATGATGAATTTTCATATTGAAATGTGGCATATTGGCATATTGAAGAGCTGATAAACAAATCCTCAGGGCTGAAGATTCAAATGAATTATGCTGCCTTTCCCCAGCTGTAAATCTGGTGCACTAACTCCAGGGAACAGAGACTATCCAAGTCTTGGTGTCCCTGGCACACTTATGTACTTGTTCTGACAATGCAGAAGAGTCGAGGACTTGCTGATCCTGGGAAGCTAATCAGCTTCTAACTCCAAGAAATTCCCACCATAGGAAGCCAGTATCCCCTTCCTGGTGGGGGGTGGTGCTAAAGAATAAATACATGCACCACTGGAATCATCACAGAAGGCTTGCTTTCTCCCTTTCTCAAGACTACATCAGTAAGCTGATGCAAATATTACAAAAAATACGTGGGAAGTACAGAATCATTATTTTGCCTTCAAACAAGTCCTTCAGCCTTGCTGAGGCTGCCCTTTAGGCAAACAGCTTAGCTTTGCACGCATGAGACTAACTCCCTCAGCTGCTCTAAACAGGTGTAGTTGGCCTGACGTCAGGGGACACCAGCTGAGGCTCAGGTCAGACCTTTCTCCTGGGCCCATATGTTTCACAGGACACCGGTGCCATGCTGTTGCATTTTAAGCAGTCACTCAACTCCTGTAATTAATAAAAAGCAAAACTAAGCCTTCTGGCAATGGAGGCGGAACACCTCAGTGCGTCTCAGCTGCAAATTGTTCCCTTCCCTACATGGCACTGAAAGATCATGGGGAGCCATCAGGTGAAAGGGGGGTGAGAACAGCCTGGCAACCAGGGCCAGGGATGAAACCTGCCATCCTAAATTTCATTTTCACCACCAACTCTGCAATGAGCTTGCTTTAGCCGTTCTGGAAAGCCCTTGCCTTCTCACAGGAGATGGATATCCACACCAGTATCCTCTAAACAAGCAAGCTCAAAACACCAGTGAAAGATGCAGAAGTATCACCTTCTCTGCTTCTGTCCACCTTCTTTGGGAGGGAAGGTGCTCATACTGTCTTGCTGGAAAATTCTAGTTTAAGCATTTGTACTCTGGTGATGTCCCCTCATTCCTCAATCTCTGTATAGCAAACCGAGTCCTTAACGTTGATTTTAGGAATGGCTTCTACATTAGGATCTAAACACAGATGATGAAAACACCTGCAATAGGCCAGAGGGAGTTGCCTTTTCGGAACTCGAGTCTTATTTGTTGCAATGGATTTTTGCCACCTCTGTAAAGCATTTAAATTAGCAGTTGGATCAAGCTAAGATCCTTGAGTAGTCATCACAGGGTGGCAGACACCTGTGGTGGGAAACCAGTTCAGAGGAGGTCTTGAGTTGCCCTTTGCAGATGCTTATCTTCCTTCAGAAGCCACAGAGGGACAAAGAGTCACTAACTCCTTGAATTACAGTTCATAGTTATGCAGAATAAATCTAGACAGAAAGCATAAAAGAAGAGAGTTTGTTTCTAGAAGGACTGATGTAACTATCTACATCTCAGCAAGTTTTTCTGTGGAGCCCAGATCTTCTCTAGTGGGTTTGGATCAAAGCTAACTCATGTCTTACCAGTGCACAGTTAGCACTAGATTTACCTGTACCTGATTGTGCAGGCACTTCCATGGGCTCCTGAACTGATACAATGAGGTATGTTTTGACTAAGACATCCTTTTTTGGAAAAAAAAAAAAAAACAAACCAAAAAAAACCAAACCAAAAACAAACCCAACATACTGAAATACCAAACTGTAAAAAGTAGAAGGTTGGCTTGGCTGATTTTATATGAAAAAACCTCAGAAATTTTAAAAATCGTTAAAACAACATTTGTCTAAGTGAAAAAGTTTCCATAATTTTAGGATGACTGTGAGCTTCAAATTTTATTTAAAATTAACATCTTTTCAAAGTATTCCACACCTTAGAAAAGATCCAAGTACACATAAGGTATTTCAGACTTTGCAAAATGAAACTATTCCAGCAGACCCATAGCAGTATTTCAGATTCACAAATCCCTAGCCAAAATATTCTGCTTATTCTGTGTTGACTGTTCAGAACTTGCAGCAGAGGATATGCTGAGTAGATATAAGGACAGGAAAATCACAGTGAAAGTGGTGCAGTGCTGGAACAGGACTTCTAGACTTATGGTGGAATCAGCATCCTTGGAGATTCTCAGACCTTGACTGGAGTGAAAGCCACCTGTCAACAAGCAGGACAGAAAGCCTGCAGATGAGCAAAGTGTATGCAGGATATAAGAGGAGTCAGTGCTTAAATGTTACAAGCCAGGAAATCACCAAATGCTTGTAATCCTAAATAAGCAAACTATTGGGGAAATAAAATAGACAGCACAGCTACTGTGTTAAAAACACAAGCAACCTCTGCCTTCTGTATGAAAAGAATTTCCCACATCATATTGTAGTTATGCAAAGCATCGAGTCTTTCAGGAACATTATGTACAGTGCTGAAAAAATATCTGTCCAATGCATGTTTTGCTATGACACTGATAATTTTAGTGCAAAGTATGATCATTCACCTGCCTGGCAAGGGAAATATGGTGAGACTGGTGGGAAAAATAAATACACATGCAAATATACTCACTCTTATTACATACATACACAGTGTTATTTAATAACAGGAATCCATGCAGTAAAACATATGTACGCTTGAAATACTGACAAGTTTCAATTTTTCCCCCTCATTTCAATTTCTTAGCTTATGGATATAACTAAGGAACAATTCTTCCTAAGCTGATGGAGGTTCTGCTTCTACCAGCTTTCTGTTCAGCGCACACACTCGGAAGATGTACAGCTATTGGGCAGAAAAAAGCATGTAAAACAGAGGTTCCCTGCATGCAAACACAGCTTATGGCTTTTGTGGAAGTGGAAGCCTGCACGGAGCAGTGACAGTACTCTGCTACAGTGGTACCCTGCCTCTTCCCATTGCAAGGGAGCAGACTGGGTAGCAGAGATTCAGCATCCTGCTCCCAGCATCCCGCTCCCAGCCCACACAGCAAAGTCATGGAGGCGAAAGGCTTGGGGGTGGGGGGAGGGTAGGAGGGGAGGAGAAGCAAGTTCCTAAGTTCCTACAGGGCTTTCAAAATGCTGGATTTAGAACTTGTGAGAAGCCACAGGCTCATGTATTTGATTCGAGCCAGATTCAAAGCAGGCAGATGCTGGGTAAGCAGCCTCTGCAGTGCTGTTAATGCGCTTTGCTCCTGATCTGCACTTCCTTAACATCTTGGCATGTGTGGACTGCTCTGGCATCCGTTTCACTTGAAATCTGCTACCTACAGCCTCAATGAACAGCTGTGCCCTTTGGGACTTTCATTCCCTTTTCCCCTGCTATCCAGATTCAGAGAGGAGACAATAACAGCAAAAATGAATATAATAGACTAGGCTAGAATAGGTTTCAGTTGGAAGTGACCTACAATGATCATCTAGTCTGTCTGACCACTTCAGGGCTGACCAATTTAGAGCATGTTATTCAGGGCACTGTACAAATGCCACTTAAACACTGACAGGCTTGGGGCATTGACCACCTCTCTAGGAAGCCTGTTCCAGTGTTTGAGAGCACCCTCTTGGTAAAGAAATGCTTCCTAATAGCTAGTCTAAAAATCACATAAGGCAGGAGGATATGCTGCATTTACTGCTATTGCTGAGACAGGTAACTAGGAAAATGAAGGATAAAGCCGTGTTTAACTCCCTAGGAACCTTTCTCCTGAAATATAGACCTGAGTATCTAATGTACAGCTGCCTTTGTGCTGTCATTCACGTTGATATTTGCTGTTGCGTTGCAGTCAACTATAAAATTCAGATGAGGATACTTAAGTAACAGCAGAATGAAGAGCAGTCATTTCTTATCTTTCCTATCTTACTTTTTGGGGAATAATTGAAGGAAAAGTAGCACAGAAAAGACTACTTTCTTTCCTTTCAGACCTTTTACTATTACGGGGTTTCTGGCACTTGGCTTAGTTGGTCTAAAACCTTTTTCTATTAACAGCATTACCTGAAGCTACTCTAGTGAGCTAGGCATGAGGATCTAGAAAAGAAAGACTGGTTGTTACTGTGAAAGGTGCTTTGACCCCAGTTATGCTGGCCCTCAATTTCTTGTGGGAAACGACTGTAAATCACATCCAGTTTTCCTGAGTTTCTGACTGTCAGTGATTGGCAAGAGACTTGCTTTGCTGCACTTGCAAACTAAAATTAAGTCATCCCTCAAGAAAAAAAAAAAACCAACAAACCCACACCAAAAAAACAACAAGACACCAGAGACCAAGACCTTCTGGCACTTCTATGCACTTGCAGAGAACATTCATGTGCTGAGAGGGAATCCTGTCTGTTGTTGCCATCTCAAATGCACAGGAAACATTTCCTTTGTGAATCCATATGGATCCTTCTGTTGCAATTTCTTACGCATAGAAGGTGACAGGATTTCCCCTAAGAAAAAACGAGAGTCCCCATATGTCCTCACACTGGTATATCCTGCAGAACTTGGAGCAGCTTATTTGTCATTTGTTAATCTAACCTAACGGGATTTTTAGTGTGAAAATATTCCTTTGAATATGACAGCCTAGTGCACACAGTAAGGGTTGCTCGGAGATGCAGGCCAGCAGAAGTTTTCAGTGCAGCTGATATTTGGTTCAAGAACTTTGGCCCAAAGACATTTTTAGAATTTCTTTGAATGCTGTCTATGAAAAACTGTAAAAAAAGAATTGCTCTTTTTAAATCTTCTGCATGCTGGCATAGTACTTGCAGCAAGAGATTTACCAATGTTTGTAACTTCAGGGTCAGCACAGCTAACTGAATTCATTCAGGCTGTGTTGATTTGCACCATCAGAGAATGTAACCCCAAAACATTGTGTTTAAATTAAATTTCCCTCTCTGCTTCATGTTTTCGAACAGCAGAATACTAATGAGAGACAAACTGCCTCCCCCTCCGCAGTCACAGAATACGGTGGCATGGACCAAGCTGTTTGACTCTCCATGCATGACCAGGAGCAGGGTATGAAGAAAGAACATGGATGGAGTGAGTCTGTTTGACGATGACGAGAAGTGAATGGAGGTCTACCGATACCAACAGTATTTACACAACCTGCATATCTCCCCCAGTAGCATCATACTAATCCCACCACCACTGCATCTTTTCACCAAGGCACCTTTTCCTCCTAATGGAGCACTTTAGGACACTGATGTGGTACTTGTGGTGCAGTAGAAGTCACAAGCCAGTTCTGCTGTAGAAAGCAGTAGTTCTCTTTCCTGAATGTCTCTCCAGGACTCAGCCCCACAACTCAACCTGTATGACAGACTAAAACCTATTGCCCTCCTTTAGACCTCAACACACAGTTTTCTGCCTACTCCACTTCTACAAGAGATTGCTGGCTCCCAGTCCATTCAACTGCTCTGCATAAAGCACAGTTAATTCTACACATAGTACCCAGTAATTCAGATGAACTCTGGTTCACACTGGTACTGCTATCTGTTTTCACCTCTGAGTTGCATTCCTCCAAATTATGTCTATTGACTTGGTAATTTAACCGTGGCCTCCCTTCACGTGATTATATCATTCCTAGAAACTTCAGTTGACTTTGTAATGGAACAGGTCCTCTTTGCAGGTTCAAGAGTGCTTTCTAAGATGTTGTGACACTCCTCACAAATTCTCCCGCACTCCAGGCATCACCTGGAGCATAACCAGATATCACCCTGCTTGGATGCAGAGTGCTGCAGACTCCTTGGATTTTGTATGGTCACAAACACAGAGAAACACATTCCAATATCAATAAACCACTTGCTCATTCCTCTTGCTGGCTGTTGTTCGTAAGAAGGACAGAAACCACATAAGGACAGAAATCATAAGCCACAATTATAAGCAAAATATCTATGCGATGTTCTCATGTGATTCCCATCAAAACAGCATGGAAGAACCTTGCAGTCTTTGGAGCAAAACCTTAGCAGCACAGGAAAGCGCCATCTCCTTGTACGTTGAAAGTGAGGCACAGAACACCTTCCAACTTTCAAGAGGAAAGAGAAGTTTGGGGTGTCAAAGGTATGTTATATGCAAGGGGCTTTCCATGCTTTAGTCCCTGGAATGAGCTCTGCTGAGAGAGTCCAACTTGAACTGCTGCCTGAACCCTGCAGAAACAGAACAGGCCAAGCTGCCAGGTGCTGAACCATCGGCAGTCATACTCCCAGAATGGCCATCAGCTGCCGCTTTGACAGGAATCCAGCACGGTTTGGCGGCATTTTCCTTAGGGGACTGACATTCCCTGCATCAGGGAAAGCAATTTAAGGTTTCAGAACTCTGTATATATGTTTATGTCTTTTTTCTGTGTTCGAGAATTATTCATGTCACACCTGACATTGACTCAGCTTAATTAGCACGAGAAAGGTCACGTTGCAGTAACTTGGGTAGATTAAGTACAGGAAGCCTTACACCATTTCTCTTCCTTGCTACCGGGTGGAAATTCTTAAGTACCGCTGTGCTTGTGCTTGGCTACGTTTTTGGTCCATGGTGATGCCATTATATTAGCTGTGAGTGTTTAAGATATTGCCACCACCCATGCTGCAGTCAGAGGTCAGTTTCCCTGTGGCAGGGGAAACAGAAGCGAACACGTCGGCTCTTTGGTTGCCGTTGCTTATATATGCTGTATTAACTTAAAACCATCAATCATTCTTTGCTTAGGTGGTCAAAATAAAGGTGCTATGCAAAAGTCAGCCTTCTGTAAATTGTATACCTTTACTTGTAGCCAGAAGAGTAACGTTCCAAAATAGTGCAATGTGTTTGAAAATGAGAAGAAACCACAAAATTAGATAGGAACACCAGCTCTCAGGCAGTGGGCTCCTGGACTGATCACATTTAGTAATGTGTATTTAATAGTATGTCATTAGGATGACGTTGAGTTGGCTTTACCCTCATAAATCACATATCTCATTGCATGACCTAACCGGATTGTTCCATTTCTGTTTCAATAATATTTCACAGCCTAGGCAAAACTATCCCTGTATAGAACAGGCTAACTTTCATACAGTTCATGCCTGTCTCCTACAAGTACAACTTTGCATGGTATTTCTATGTCTCATCCAGTAGCTCCCAGATTCTTTCTGAGATGGCAAGTGTGGAGTAACTATAACAAATTATTTGTATTCTTGCTAACAACAAAAATCATCATGGTTTTGCTGTCTTCAGAGTACCTGACCATCCTTCCTGGAAGTAAGACCCTACAGAAGTGTCCAACCTTATTATTTAAGGATTAAGCCAGCATTAAAACCTAACTTTCAATCATGAAAATCCACTGTGGTTTGAGAAAACTGGAAAAAAATACAGAGGATGAACTGGACAGCTTGATTCACTGGTACTGGTACGGCAGGGGCCCCACAGCTTCTTTCAAGAGTAGTACAGGGATGACTGAAAGTCAGTAGGCGCACAGGAGGCAAAGAGTACTTTGAATGGTTGCTATGCCCAACTGAATTATTCATTCTGTCAGCTCCAGTGCTCCTCCATGCAGCACATGAGTGTATTCACAGTGGCACTTCAGCCTTCCTGGGCAGCCCATCTCTGTGCTGAGAAAGGAACAGATTATGCGGGAAGCAACAAACTGATGAAGCAGGAGTGAAAATGCTAATCAAGTGCCACTTGGCGAGTGCAGCGCTCAAACAGTAAAGCTTGTTTGCTGGCAAAGAGGATAACCTGTGCAAGCACATTGAAAGCTGGGCTGTTCCAAGTAGATGGAAGTCAGTTTTGGGGAATATTAGACTCAGTACTGAATAGCCTCCCTGGGGCTGACCATGAAGGCAGGATGAATTCAGAACACAAAGAAAGACTTGACACACAAGTTGCGTGGATATTGAAGGCTGCAAAAGGACAGTGGAGAGAATCAGACACCTATTTTCACATGCACAGCCTCAAGCCCCTAGCTTCCACGACTGGCTGACATGACATGATAGCTAGTGAATACAACAGACCTCCAGGGTCTTGACTCTCAAAGACTGAAGCTAACCCTCAACTGTTAGGTCCAGTACGCCAAAGCAAGCAAGGTCACACAACTACCTCTTTCACTTCCTCCTTTCTCCTAGAAACCATTGTCTGAGCAACGTAACACAAGCTTTCTGCCCTTTATTTCCTTGAGGAACTTTTAACTCTAGTTATTCTCATATTCTTTGTGAGTGCCTGTCCTCTGCCCTAAGGATTAGCTCTATGTTCTTGCTTAGGTGGTGCAAATTATTCCAGCAGATTGTAACATGATGGGGGAATCCCTGAAAACAGAGTACAATGCAGGTGGAAGGCACTGGCTGGAACAAGCCCAGGATCAGAACACCAGACCCAGGGAGGAGAAGGCTATAGACAGCCCTGAGAGCAGAGTCAGAGGCAATCTGTGTGCATGGCAGCGTTATGCAGCTGCTTCTCTAGAAGAACTGCATGATGGGGTCAACGAGAACATGTCTGAGACACAGCATAACAGTGCTTAAAAGCAGGGAGTTTCTCTCCTCTGTGCTGGCTTTTCTTCACTGCATCCTCTCATAATCACGCTTACCTCCAGAAGTTACCAGCAACACATTTCCCCAGCCCATACCTGTTTACACCAACACTCCCCTGGATTTCAGCAAGACTGGTCAAAAGAGACAGAAAGCCACTGGAAATTACTGTCCTCAGTGGTCTTGGGATGCAGTTTGCCACACGTGTAAGCACAGCCAACTCCTGCATTCACAGCAATGCATAGCTCACCTGGGGCTAAACCCACTTTCTCTCAGCATCTGCTGAACCGATGCTCACCTGTAGCTCAGGATTAGATTGAAGGGGCGTGTGTGTGTGTTTGTGACACCTGCTTGGAGGCACTTCCAGTAATGCACACAGAAGAAAATTCACAGAACAACCGCCATCCCCTGAGAGCCACCTGCAGCAGTACAGTCACTGTGAACGCCACCTCTCTGCTATCATGGAGCATGTTCAAGGCAGGGGGGGTTGCCACAGGTCAAGAACACAGCAGTGAAAACAAGGCAAAAATAATCTGCTAGTACTAGTGAAAGGATATGTGTAATAAAAGGTCAGCTAGTTCAGGAGAAGCCCCTTTGATGTTTCAGATCTGCCTGACATCTGAGAAGTCTGCTGTCTTACAGAGCTGGCAGCAGCAGCTACTGCTTTTCTCAGGCTTTTTTCCCCCATGCCTGCTGCATGCAAAGCAAGGACAGATTCAGCACTGCCAACCAGCTAGACCCGCCCTGTAATCCCTGTTTGTTGGGACAAGGGTCAGAATTAGTGCAGTGAGTGCTAGGGAGAGGTGCTTTAATACAAAGAGCCCAAGAGCTCATTTTCATTTCTGTTCCTGTTGCCCAACCAGTATGTCCCCTTCTCTAGCTAGGGCTGGCATCCAAGAACACAGATTCAGAAAAGCCCTGCTGCTGGGCTACTACTGCTCTGCCTCCCCAGCTCTTCTTCCCCTCAGCTGCAGCTAGCACAGCCCCAGCCTTGCTGAGAGGGTTAAATGCCTGAGGACTTTTGCTGGAGGTTGCATGTGGATCACAACTGAGAAACAAAGGTTGCCAGCCAGCCCAGGGAGTCATGCCCTTCAGATAGGAGGTGGGGAGCAAAACCTTGGCAATCCTGCTTTTTGGACCTGTAGCACAGCCTTACCGTTGCAAACCAAGTCAAAGTCTGGCTTCAAGGAGTCAAAGCTACATATAAGCCAACAGACTGACCCCTCCACACCTGACCTGGCTTTATTCAGCGAACATGTCCTAATATGCTTTGACTATGATTGTACTTACATGTGGGGAGGGCACAAGGAGCACATATCTGAGTGCAGTTAATTCTTCATTAGAAAGGCACTTTATGGCTTCTCAGCTGGTAGAAGGGAGGGAGACAGATGAAGCCCTGACATTTTGTCTGCATAGAACTGGAGCCACGTACTTCCACAGAGAGGAAATGGTGCTGCACGCTGCCAAGAAAAGGGCTTTGCCATGCTCAGGTTACTCTGAATTAGGTCTGCTTGGGGATGGAGAGGGAGCTGCTGCTACATCTCTCTTATCCAAGGAGCTCTTGGTAACACTTTCCTCGTGGTTCCCAAGCTCCTCTGCCTCCCTTATTTTTGACAGAGGGTAAAGGAAAACTCCCATTGACTTTGAAACACAAATGCATCCTCACTTCAGCCAGCTGCATCAGTTCCAAACCTTTTGTAAAGGAAAACCATTTTGAGGGACTCAGAACAGGAATCCACTGCCTTGTTCCTCTGGGTAAAGTGCTCCAGTCCTGCCCTAAGAGCCGCATCATGGCTCATCTCAGGTCATTTCATGCGCAACATCGGCATCTGCAAAGTCATCTAGACTTGGCTGCGGGCTGCTGTGCTGAACTGAAGCAGAGCTCCCCAGCTCCACAGGCACTGCGCATTAGTGCTGGCAGGGCAGTGGAGAGAGTGGCGCACAGGGAATCAAGGCAGCCTCGCCATGACCTTACAAAGTCCGTGAGCTCATGGCGTAAGGGAGCCAGCCTCTCAACCCTTCCCCTCTTTTGTAAGCCAGTCTCTTGTAGCGGGGCACAGCGAGTGGCACCTGTCACAGGCTCCACTTTCAGTTCTCCAGTTGCTCTGCTCCCTCTTCCTCCTCATCTCTGATGGAGGACAGGAGAGGTTACTGAATCAGTTGGTCATTTCCAGCTGTCATCAGGCCCCTGACTACTATGATTTAATTCTAGGAAGTGGACTTGGCCCAGCTCCAGAAGCCAAGCACTCAAGTCTGACATCAAACCATTTGTCTCCCCCAAAAGTCAGGTCACGGGCCTCTGCAACTGAGGCAAGCATCCCTAGGTAGCTCAGACTGCCAGGCCACCTCTTTATAGAAGACTGTCTCTTGGTCCTGAAGGGACAGCTTCACCTTACAGGACTTTCAGGTAGGAACTTCTGAGCAGAGCCAGATCACTACAAAATAATAATCAGACAATCCTGGAAAATGAGCTAGAGTGACATTTTATTTAAACACCACCACCACCACCCCCCCCCCCCCAAAAAAAAAAACAACAACAAAAACACACCAATAAGAAGAAAACACTAATCACATCTGGATCCACCCACGATCTCACTATTGCACTAGTAATTACGCCAAACCTCTACATCTTTTTAAAACAAAAAGAGGGTATGTTCTTTAATCCCTGACCTGTTCTAACACAAACAGGCTGAGAGGGATAGCTAGATAGGTGTGCGAAGCCATTTCACATATCTGTAACCCCCGTATCTTGTGTCTCTAATACTCTCATGCTTACATAGGAAAGAGTGATGAAAATCTCTGAAGTGACAGCTGCAATATTAACAGTAACAGATTAATTTTTCCCCTTCTCATGCCACCACAGAGTCCCTACCTGCTAAACTGGGAACCCTTTCACCTGAGAAATGCTGCTCTTGCACACTCCAGTCAAAAGTCAGAGCTGACTTTTTTCTCTGAGGAGGAGGCAGAAAACTCTATATCAGTGAATTACACACTCCCCACCACTGGCAGAGGAACAAGGAGCTCAGGGGGTACATGACAGTATTTGACAAAAGAGCTGGAGAAAGCTACCTCTGCTGTGAGCGCAGGCATCGTTCCCACTGCAGGAAATGGAACACTAGGACAGGCTTTCTAGGGACACGAGGATTAGCCCAGACAGATAAAAAAGACAGTAACAGAAAATGAAATACAAGCCATTCATTGCAAATTTAATTCTCCTCTTAGTGATGCATGTCCTTTTCATTTGTGAGGCTGGTGCTGTCACCAAGGTCAATACAAATGTAATGTCAGCTGCAGGAAAACCGGTGAAAAACATCCCCAGGATTTCTGATGGCTTCTGCAAAAGTGCGTAGGGCTTCATTTCTTGTCACAAGCCCTACTGGTACAGCTAGAGAAATGTTAGCCATTTAGAGTAGAGAAGAAATCCTCTCCATTAATCTGCTCTGCCCTCCCACCCCATCCCAACCAAGAGAAGCTTTGCCCATACAGTGCTAATACAGAGGGTTTGCTGTAATTTCAGAAGAGGTGAAGAACATCCCACCACTGGTTCTCCTAAGAGTGCCACACTAGCTGAGATGACTTGGCTTTCTTCACTATAGTCCAGTTCTCACCCTAAATCGCAGTTGGTCCAGCCAGAGTAGTACCCGGTCTCCACCAGTAGCATGTGCCAAAAGCTGTGCAGGCAGCTGTGGAACAAAGAGGTGCCTGAAGAAAATACTGGTAAAACAGCACTTCTGAGACTAGCCAGTTCTCTGAAACGTAAGAATATTGCTACTGCATTGTCTGCCAGCACCACGACACTGCAAAAATCATACTCTCCGTAGGCATGCTTCAGAATGGGTGGGTTTCACCATCTGTCTCCTGTGCGCTGTGGAGAGCACAACAACTCACTCTGCACATGCTCTGGCATGCACCAGCAGATAGTAATGTCTCCAGCTCTGGCTCAGAGTGGGCAGATGCAAGCAAATAGGATTTATCAATTCATCACTGTGTTACTTTAGATTTGCGTTGGTATAACTCCAGTGAATTCCACAGAGCTAAGCTGGAGTAATACCTTACTGAATCTGCTGTTCCTTCCCCTACCCACACACAACTCCCCACTCCAACTACAGCTTTCACACGACAGCCTATGGACAGGTGGGTTTATGAAGCAAAATGTTTTAAGAATGAAGCACTGGCAGAGGAGACAGTTCGATGAAAGTGTCTTTCTCAGTGAAGCCACCCATTAAATGTACTGGGGAAACACAGCATCAAAGACCAGTGATAACACTTAGCATCTAGATAGCAGTTTTTATCCACAGAACTAATTTCACCTTATATCAGAGGGCAGAAAGCATTACCTGTAGATACTGAATGGACCAAGGAGGGTGAACAACAGGATCCATGTTCCCTGACTCCTAGACAGGCAATTCCAATACCTTATAGACACTGTAATTATGAAAACCAGCTGGGTTAAAGGAGATGAGACTGGCCACCAGGTTGTCTTCTCTCCATCAAACTCATCCCAATGTAATGTGAGCGGATGATGTCAAAGACGTCAGATTTACGAATGCTGCTGATTTTTCTCTTAGCAACCCTGACAGTTGCCAGGAAACAAGAAGTTGCTGTTACTACGGTGACACAGGGTACCAAAGCCACATGCCACACAACACCCACCTGGAAAAGAACAGGAGAAATGCTCACCTTGACTTTCCCATCACTTCATAGGTGAAGAGATGGGTAAGAAACATCTCCACTCAAGTCACAGAAATGACAACAGTGTAAATCAGGCCCAGTGCTCCTGCCACCTCTGGTCTAAAAAGGGCTTTGACCACCTGGACAGATCACCAGTAGTAGGCTTGGTATTGCACTGCATCCTGCCAGCACACAGAAGATGCTGCTGGAGGTTGACATGAATGCTAAAGAAAGGTTGCAAGCTTCCTAACGATCTGCAAAGGAGGAATCTTGCAAAATACAGGATGGCAGAGATGTATCATGCTATCCAGAAACACCATTGCTGAAAACAAATACACAGGGAGAGAAGAGAAGCCCCATGCTTTGGTTCATTTGATGACACCACAGCATATTCTGCCATGAGCAACAGCAGGTAGAGGATGAGGCATTTTTTTTTTCTTCTCTGTTGTTTATTTGCCATATTTCAGGTCTCAAACAGCGCCACATAAAGCTGCAGGGCTGTCTAAGAACTAACTCAGTTTGAGGGATCCACCATTTAGGCTATGGACTGAAAGAACCAACACCCTGCACAAGCAGAGATAAGACAGTCTGCTCCAGAATCATATAGGGGATTGCCTAGCCCGGCAGCTTCCAGTTTTCCACTGTGCCATCACATTAGCACAGAAAAAAAACAGGATGTCATTCCCTTGTGAAGATGGAAAGGAGATTGCCTACACCTCCTCTGATCTGTTCATGACCCCCAGTACTGTGAACCTGTGGCCTTGTGCAGAACATCTACAGGATTCTAGCTCTGACTTTGTAAATGTGTTAACTCTGTCTCCTCCTGCCTCAGCAGAAACCACGTCTCAGTCCAGACAGAGCCTTTTGGAAGAATGAACTAGCTGTATCTGCTAACAGGAGCTCTGAACCTTGACACCAACACAGATTTCTGTCCCCTCTTAATTAACGCCGAGTTTCCTTTTCCTGCTATAAAGGAAGAGAAGTATTTAGATGTTTACCTCGGGGCCTAAAACTGGTTCACTGCACTTCATACTCCAAAGCCAACGTAGGTGGAACTGAAGATGGGTGGGAAGACGGACCCACAGACATGTCCACTCTTCCCCATCACTAGCCTACGTGGAGGTAAACCAAGATAAGCATGGTGTTCTAACCAAATGGATGGTGCAAAATCTTTCCTTCCCGCAGAGGGAACAGCAGGGGATACTTTGCTGTAGCTCCATGCATAGTAGTGCAACTCCTTACCACATCCTACCCAGCGAGTGAGGTCAAATGCTACAAAAGACTTCAGACCTGCCACTTTGCCACACATCATAGTCAAGAGGATTATTTCAGTTAAAACAGATACTAAGCTCTGATCACCTTGTTCCAAAAGTACAGATTACTGTAATACAAGCCACAGGGAGAGAAGACAAAAAAAAAAGCCAAAACCATGAAAACTCACTGAGAACAATTCAAGCCATAACATTTTTTCTCAAAATGGAGAGCAAAACAAAAAATTAATTTTCTCTTTTTGATCAGTTCAAAGGCTGGTTAGAAGCATGCTGCTCAAAACTCTTATCAGAAAATATAGGCAAAGTATTTTCTGTAGAATCTGAGCACAATGGAGCCATTTGATCTCTTAGTCTGATCTCCTGGTCTTCCATAGACTTCAATTTGATCCATTCACTTCTTCACCAAGCACAACGAGAGACATTCAGCTAAACCTTCTACTTCCTGAAAGCCATCCAGTTTTGAAAACATCTGGAGGTGGTGATACTTCCCTCGATCATTCCCTCCAGGGGATAACCACCAGTTTCCCAACAGGCCCTACTTTTCTGTCCGGTTACAGGCAAATGAAAAACACCAGCTCTTTTGGCTCTGACCAGCAGAGAGCACAAACATACACCTACACCATCCAGCCTGTTATATTAAAATTATTAGCACATTTCAGAGACATCCATCATTGGGGCCATTTATTATTTATCCAGCTCTGGAAGGATATCAGTCCCCAGCTGCAGTTGAGATCATCAGAGGCATTCTTCCTCCATCCTGTCTGACTGAACAGCAATGGAAATCCTGGCTGGGCTTTCTGACTGTGGGAACCATGCCAGTTGACCTCACTTGATGCTTCCAACAACCCTATTTAGGTAACCACATAGCCTTCCTCTGCCTTGGGGCAGATGGCCAGGAAGCTGATGGGTAGTCTGAAATTACAGTAAGTTTGGAGATGAGGTATGATTTGTGTTAGGAATTGGGAGTGTCGTCTTATGGCTGAAATTAGCAGACCTGCATGCTATGGCCAAACCGTAAGGTTTACAAAGCAGAATATTCCAGATGGCCACCAGAGAAATCAGTCTTAGATTTTCAAGAGAGACTAGGAACAAAGATGTAATTTAAAGTCAGTGAGAATGCGTTTGCTGCTTCGCCTTGGTAAGCCTCAACCTGAACAGATAAACTCAACATTTAGCTCAAAACTTCAAATACCAACCAGGGGACAGTGGAACTGGCATTTATATGGTGACTTGAGCTTTCCCTGATATTTAAGGCAGAATCAGTAAGGGAAAATTCTCTTAGAGCGAGAAAAATTCTTGAACAGATTCCCTGTGATTCACTGTGTTCCTTGCTCCATCTGTTTCCCTCAATATCCAATGTAGCTACACATTAACCTCACATTTTAAGAATGAATTATGAAGGCTACAGCCAGCTTTATACTCTGCAGTGAAAAGGCTCCATAAGGCTAAGCTAAAAGAAGTTAACACTTCTAAGTGGTGTCTTTCAGCGTAAACCTAACTCTCCCAGCAGTACAACCCAGGAACACTAACCTGCTGTAATACACAAAAAGCTGCGTCAACTGTTTGCTTCTGCTGCGTTGCCATTTCTTGGCTTTTTATTTATTTTCCCCCAATCCTTATTTTCTCTGTGTGAGTTAAACCCCAAGCCTGAGTCTTCCATCAGACCCACAGTCTCTCCACCAGGCTGCACTGTCAGGAGCTACTGCCTCTTCCAGCTGCACAGTTTGCCCCTCATATACCCAAGCTCAGCCTGAAGCCCTCTCTGCCGCTGGCAGCTGGAAGGTTCTGTGAAAAAATGGTCATCCTTTCTGGGCTTGAGTCAGTCAGTGCCAGTCATGTCTGACACAAACTGTTGGGGAAGGAGAGGAGCTGCCAGGGTGCTCTGCAGGACAACACAACCCTCAGGGGAGGTTGCACCAGGGGAAGCAGCTTGCAGGAGGCATTTTTGAACAGCCACTTCTGCTACATGGGAGGGGACTGCTTCCAGCACAGCCCTGACCATCCAGGCCACCCTGTCTTCTCCAGCCTGCTTCTTTACTTTGTGCAAGCCCAGAAACCCCCTGCACTCCCAGCTATGTTGAGAGGTAATTCTGTGACATTTAGGGATTTTCTGCATGAAAAAAATCTCATAGTGAGGGGATTAAACCAAGATTAGGGTTCATCCTTCATTTTCAGAGGAAATACACTGTCCATGATACCATACAGTTCTTACCAACCCAGTGCAATGGAACACAATGGAAAATCCTATAGGGACCTTCATTTTCAAAGAAGATGAACAGGTAGTGACTGGAAACAGATGGCCGAATTGTGCTCACCTTTATCTATCTCCAAATTACATTTGGAATAAGTTGAATTTCCGTAAGCAAAGTTTCAGTTGTGTATCAGTAAGCGAAACATAACTTGTGTCATTTGAGCTGCCTTACAAATAGACCCACCAATCTAGTTCTTATTATCATTGTTATTTGTGGCACAGTTAATCATGGTGAGATTCATCTCGCTTACCTTCAGGCATTTGATATGGCTTCTACAGTTAATGAACAGAACCAGAGACTTCTAGGACATATATCATCTCTGTCATAATGCGGACACCTCTGTTAGACCAGACAACTCATGCTTTTTGTTTCTGGATATCATGGGAGTTGAGATAGCTTGCTCAGAATTAACTATCTATGTCTTTGCTGTAGATGCCCACAGTTAGACGAGGTATATCCTGTTCTGGTTGCTTCTGAGATTGTAAAGGAGTACTCTGATCAGCTTTCTGTCTGTGGAGTTATAATTAAATGTTTAATGTATCATGGGCTGATATCCCTGGCTCCTTGGAGACTTACAGATTTAAGGTTCAACCCAGAGCATTTCATATCTGCCCTGCCTAACGCCCATCTCAAGAAAAAGGGATTGCCAGGATCAACTACTTCATAATTTGTGTAGGAAAAAGTATTTCTCAGTATTCAGTTTAATGTCACTATTAGGCTGCTGATGCTTTCTTCTAACTCTTGTCATACAACACATTTATTATTGATTTGGCAGTATCTTCCCCAAACTTGAAGCAACAAAGTACCCAGCCCTTGAACAGAACCTAGTATCTGTCTGCCATCTCGTCACAGCTGCTGCTGCTGGATATTGATTATTAGCTAATTAGCCAAGTGACATCTTCCCAGATTTATTTTTTTGTTAAGGAGTTTATCATAAGATCTGTCAGACAATCCAAAAAGACCTCTTTAGCATAGCACTAATAATTGAAGACTTCAGATGAATAATAAAATACAAGACAAATTTCTTATTACTCATTCTTCTTCCTCCTCGTGTGGTCACACCTCCTGGTGTGGTCAAACCTCCTGGTGTGACAAAACACAAATCTGTTTCCCTTCTGCACCCCAGAGATTGTATCTTGTTGAATCTAATGTTTATAAAGAAATCATTGCTAGAAATAAGGTTAGAAATAAGAAGAAACTTTTGTTTACTGCTACTCTTAAGAGTCAATCCGAACCAGTCCTTCAACAGTTTTGGAAGGTGTCAATCAGAAGAGTTAACATCCTTGCAGAATTGTTGTGCAAACACCCTTTCTTTGTCTCCAGGGTGCTACCAGCTCATCTTAAAGTGGATTTTCCTGATCAGGATGGCACCAGCTGGCCTATAAATTAATCTTGTTCCCTCCTTAAAAAAATTAAATGTATCTCATAGACATTAGGTTTGAGATGTATCTCATTAGTTTTGAGATATTCAAAACACGACTGGACTAGGCACTGACCACCCTGGTCTAGCTTTGAAGTCAGACATTCTTGGGTTGGTGAAGATGACCTCCACGGGTCCCTTTTAAAGGGAATCTTACTGTCAGTCTTTATGGTCCAGAGTCATTTTATAACTTTAAACATAGACAAACATGAAGTCCTGCACCTGCAACAGAGTAACTCTGCAGAGCAGCAGGAAGCACCTTTTGAAAGCAAGTGTCCTGGTGTACAAAAGCTGAACGCATGCCAGCAGTGCCTCCCTGCAGTGATGAAGGTTAACTACATAGCCACCGAGGAAGTAGAAAGCAGGTCAAAGAAATTGCCTCTTACCCTCTGTTCACCACATTGGGACTAGGGTGTCCTGTTTTGGGTTCCCCCGTTGTCACAGGTGAAATAACAGCTTACATTGTGCATGTTTACAGGCAGCCGATAATCGGTTGCAAGTGTGTGTGGGCTGATGAACATCTGAAATTAAGCTCAAGCGCAATTCTGCTACTTGCTAGCTAAAACCAATAAGGGACGATCATAAAATTAGATAGCACATGAACTAAACAAAAGTGGCTTGATCCTGAATCCTCCTATTAATAGAGACATGAGACAGAACCTCCAATTCGACCATTCACATCTTGTTCTGTACATACACTACTTAGACTGGAAAACCCAGGAGCCTAACTTCCAGAAAGAAGAGCTGCCACTAAAAATCAAGTTTTCCAAAAAGAAGCAGGGGTCTCGGAAAGAACAAGATGAAGAACTTGATTGGAGGAAAGATCCTAGAAGTGGGGGGAAATCCCAGAGACCAGATTGCTGAGTGGAGACTAATGCTGGGGCATGTCCAGGGACCTTGACTGGTAGCCCTCAAGACTGGCACATGCAAGGAGCTGCACAGCAGGAATTGATCTTCCCAGACCAGGCAGTGACCTCCTGCTGGGAACTGAAGTTGAGACCCGGGGATATAATCTTGCATCACTGTATCAGCATTGGGCTGGGGAGAGCAAGGCACCGACTGAGTGTGTGAAGTAACTAAGAAGAATGAGAGCTCTAACATGGTTGGTTATTAAATAAACCTCAGCTGAGGGATCTGTTTGTAGATAAGGACTGATGGATCTCACTGCTGCTTGTTACCTATTGGCAGATTATAGAGAAGAGGGAGCCCGACTGTCCTGAAAAGCGCACAGCAGACGAGAAGCAAGTCACAGGTAGCAAAAAGTCAAGTCTTAGATGTAAAGATAAGAATCTTCCCCTGAGAATGGTTCAGCACTGAATCAGGTTGCCCAGAGAGCTGTGGAAGAAGTATTCAGGGTTCAGCTTGACAAGGCCCTGAGCAACCCAGCTGAGCTCTGAGTTGGATCTCTGAAGCTCACACTGCTTTGACAGGTGGTTGTATCAGGTGGCGTCTAAAGATGCCTTCCAACCTAAGTCACTCTATGATTCCATAGTATTTAAATGTACAAGCTTCCCAGATAAAGTTATAAATAACATAAAATATCAATAACAATATGAGGCATAAAGCCTACGAGACATAAAATATTATTCATAGACTTAAAACAGAAACCACAGCATACACAGAATTTCCGTTCTCTCTAACTGATGTCAGTACAACACACTGGAGGAAAGCCTGAGTATCAGACCTCAGTGCAATCAAGATGTTTCTCCACATCTTCCCCCCAACCCCATCTCAGCAGGGCACACTTGTCATACATGCTGAGGTACGCATGGCATGTTTGCAAAGACCCCTTCCTTTTCCCTGAGAAGGGATGGTCTTACACGAATAGTATTATGCAATTTCAAGTTAAGTTACCTTCCAGGGCTGGGGATGACCATCTTCCAGATCTATATAAGACAATTTCACTTGTTTGATTCAATATTCAATACAAAAAATATTCCACTTCAGCTTTGTGAAACAGCCTCAGCCAGGTGTAACTAAGTTCCATTCATAGATCAAACTTGAATCTACCCACTCAGAGCCCAACAGGGCACAAACTGTTGATGAGACCCACCAAGAAACATTCTTTTCAAGTTTTTCCTTTGATTTCTTTCTTTGGGCCAAACACAACAAAATGAGCAATGCATTTTGAACCACCTTGAATTAGAAGGGTTGAAAAAATGCCCAGAACTCCCAGGGTACAAATGAAGCACCACCCTGCCAGCAAGCTCTTTTTCTCTAAACCAAGAAAAAATCAGATTACAAGCTTCCTTACATGGTGAGACAAAAGGCATAAAGATGTATCACTGAAAAGGTGATGCAGAATATAGAGTACTATGCAAGTAAAGGTCAACGTTGTATAATTATATTGGTACAGCTACTGGTTATCATACATCTTTGCACTAGATACTCACAGGCATCGCTGGCTTAACCACTGGCTCATATGCAGCACACAAAGCAAAAACAGCATGAAAGCTAAAACCATTTCTATTATACATGGTTGCCAATGTTTTAATGTTAATAGAGATGTGCCTACTCATGCCAAGGGTGAATCTGGCTCAAGGTTTCCTTCAATGGTGAGTCATTTCTATCACTAATTGTTACATGTGGGCAAATATGGATCAAGTTGTTCTCCCAAATGATTTTAATATGGTAGCAGTTGTTCAGCCTGCAGGAAGTACTATATATTTGTTTGGCTTGGAGACTTTAAATGCCTTCTTTCCAAAGCCAGAGACCCAGGAAATGAGGTCTTCTGAAACACAGACAGTGCAGATTTGACTCTTTCCCTTGGATTAGAACTCATTTTTTCCACTGACTACACCCAAATGTGCTGTAAGCCATAGGTAGGTCCATATAAAAAAAAAACATACACAAGCATCAAATAATTTAAGCAAGATTTAGACTATAAATACACCCCTCACACTACCAAAGGGAAAAGGTTTCAAAAGCAGAGTAATTCTTTTCACAACTCCTCTTGAAAGTGAGATTTTTCCCAGGCCAACTGTTGCTCCTTCAGAAGCCTTCTGATTAGACAGCAGTACAGCCAAGAGAGAAATACACGATTCAGATTTTTCATTAAGATACACCACTAGATAAAACAGAGTCCCAAAATTACCGCTGGCATAAATGCCCATGATTATTTTGGCCTTGGTAAACCCATATTCCTCTGCTTAAACTCTGCTTAACTGATTAAGCCAGGCTGCATGTCAGCAGCATAAATCAAAGTACTTCTTGTGATACTAAACCTGATTTCTGGACAAGACTGGCATAAGAGCAAGCCTTTTATTCCTCTGAAGAGAGCTTTCAACACAGAAAATAACTGTACCCAGTGAGAAAGCAAAACGCTGACTGAACTAAAACATATAAGTAATAAATCCCAATCTTCTCTGGATAAAAGATCATTTTGAATTATATCATCATGCTTTCAACTCAATATCAAGGCAGCAAACACCACCCAAAAAGAAAGGTTTCCAGAAATGACTTTGCATTGTCAGTGAGCACATCATTCAATCCTGAAAGGCTTGCATCAGGCTAAGATGCAACCCTGGTGGTATCAGTCACTTTGAATCAGTGACTACAGACCTGCAGATATGTGTGGAGTAATCACATGTTCTCTTATCATATGAGCCTATTAAGAAAAGACTAATTACATTATTTTAAATGGGCCTGCTAGTGGTAAGATTCACTAATATTTTCCAATCTGCTTTTTAAAAGCTACTTATAAGAGGTAGTTTTTTCTCCAAAGAAAAATGAAATTGGAGCCTGATTTAAGATGGCTAACTGGCGCTTATGTTTCTTAGAGAAAACTGGTTTGCACAGTAAATAATATAGAAGCAATTTCACAACAACTGGTAAAACAAAATTTGGTGTTTGTTTGTTTGGTGGGTTTTTTTTATCCTTTATAGGAAAATGAACAAGAAATAAACTGTCTTTGAAGGCATCCTTACTTTTACTAAGACATCTGTCACCTTGCCTTATTATTTTCTATTTGAATTACATCCAATGAAGAGCAAAATGCTTTACAGGCAAGTGTCAACTCAGGGTACAGGGCTTTGAGTAAGGTCAAGGTACTTTAAGGTTCTCAAAGGTACCTAGCTCTAAATAAATTAGCTCGCTAAGCAATCTTTTGGCAATCATCACAAGCTTGAAGCACCTGAGAGACTTTGAAATTTTCAGATAGAACTTGGGCAGTTTGAAACCTAAACCTTTTTATCTTTCACTGGCTTTTAGGCTCTTGGATGCTTGAAACACTTGAAGAACAACTGATGGGACTGATACCCTTGCAAACTCCAAGGGCAACAGAGCCATTTGGCTTCCAGAAATGCATCCTTTATTTTCTCTGTACCACAGTTCCCTACCTGTAAACTGAGGGCAGCAGCAGGTTAAGCCTATCCCCACAGACTAGGATAACTACCGTAATGACTATTAGACACAGAGGTTATACAGGGATGGTGGGCTTGACCAAGACAACACACCTCCAAATTCTTCCTGATGCTTTCAGTCCAAGGCAAAAACCTCTGACCTAACCCTGAAAGTGAGTAAGCAAGACTGCTGCAGGTGTCTAACTCCTGCATCTCGCTTTTTTCCTTTGCTTCAGAAGGCAGTCATGGTCCAGCGGCCCTGCACGGGCTCCCTTGAAATTACTGGTGCT
Source organism: Falco peregrinus (assembly GCF_023634155.1). Classification (NCBI taxonomy): domain Eukaryota; kingdom Metazoa; phylum Chordata; class Aves; order Falconiformes; family Falconidae; genus Falco; species Falco peregrinus. Next base: position 83,492,016 of record NC_073726.1, read on the forward strand.
ATTCTAGTATACACAGGGTGGGGGATTAGCATCCTAAATCACACGTTATTTAAGTAAGGTAAAGTTGGACTCTTTTCTTTTCTCATCTTCAGCAGGGTTACCTGAGAAGCAAGATGTGATGCAGACCATGAACATCCCTAGTTCAGCTCCTGCAAGGCAGAGAAGTCATGGTGCAGGAGAGGTACAGGGGAACCATACCCATCCAGACCAACAAGAAAAGCTACAGGCAGGGCATATGCCAAGAAACCTTGTTTTCTTTCCCAGTCTCCAGAAGCTTTCCCTGGAAGGGAAGGAAGACTGACCCCTTCTGTTGAGGGCAATGTTACATTGAAAGCAGGATGTCAAATCCTCCTCCTTCCTGTCAAATAAAGGCATTTTCAGAAGTCGTAATTTCCCATCTCCTTTATGTGTTTATCTTGCACGCAGGATGATCAGGCATACGGTATTTATCCTCCTTTATTTCCTCCCATCTAGCTGGCCTGTCATTCAAGGGGGTGATTAGTTCAGCAAAAAGAAAGAAGGGCAGTCCAACCTGTCTGAAGAGAGGTGATGGAAAATGTAGTCTTTGCTGACAAGAGTGGCAGGACAAGGGTCACATATTGGTAGAAGTGATGAAAGGTCCTGCAGCTCTATTCACTCTGGCCATTGCTATGAGGGTGAAGAGATTTGCTGTATCTGAAGCAGGGAGAGGACACAAATGCTGTTTTGTTCCATATCAGTTACAGATTCTAGTCACTTGTGTAAGCTAATACTCTCCCAACTTCTTTTGGGCTTATTACAGCTCTTATGTTACAGCTTGGCAGTACAGTTCCACCTCTCTTTCAACATGGAAAACACACTGCCCTCTGCCCCTAACATCGGCGCGTGGTTGTAAAGGGCAGACGTTAATCTTTGAATTTGCATCAGCGGTACTATCAGCTCCACTCAGGTAACTCAGGTTTCTCATCTGTGTGGAAGAGAAAGACCATCCTGCACACACGTACTAGCCTGTAATCTCAGGAGTGCTCACCCTTTCTGAACCAACAGCCTGAGTCTCCACTCGGTTGGGAATCGAGCACCTTAGCACCACTGCTCTCGACAGGGCTTGTGCTGGGTTCCCTCCAGCCACGAACTGCAGTGTTTCCTACAGAGAACAGCAACAGGTGCATTGGGCAGGGAATAAGTACCTGCATCTCTCTAACCAGATGAAGTAAAAAGATCGTAACTGAATAAAACAGGTGAGTCTTGGTGCCGTTCAACTCTCTTCTGAAAGTTTGCTCCTACTGCGATTAGGTAGACTTTGGCTGTTGTTTTCAGGGTAACAGACAGCATCAGAATCATTCCCCAGAGTATCACTCCAGAAATTAATTCTATTTCTACAATGACAGGTTTTGTGATAGCTCAGCAAACAACATGCTACAGTACTGCCCATACTCTGTAATACTGTGAATACCGTATTAAGAATATGTTGAATCAGTGGTAATTAAGTGAAAATGGTAAAAACATAAGCTCTGCCTCTCTTCAGCTCTTGTGAGGCAGTCTAGAGTACTACATCCAGTTTTGAGCCTCCAGTAGAAGACAGGCAGCCACTACTGTAAGGGTATAAGGAAGGTGAGAGCCTCTGCTTCATTAAGGTTATCCAATCAAGGACCTTTTCAATGCAAAGGGGATATTAAAGCTGGAATTAATAAAACAAGAACATGCGTAGGCACAGACCAGATGCACAAGAGAGGCACCGGCAAATCCCAGAAGTATTCAGTCACTAACTGATGGGCTACCAAGAAACTCCAGGTACAGCTGTGGAGAGGGACGCTGAGCTTTGTAACTGATAAGAAGGGGGAAACAGGAGTAACAGGAGGGCTCAGAATATTTGAAATGGGCCTCTGGTGCCATCCAAAACTTAAGGAACATTTAGGGGAAGGGGGACAAGGACAAAAAATGGACAGAAAAGGCTATAAAAAGGGGCCAGTCACACATAACCCTTACTGGTCAGTATGCTTGTCTGACAAAGCCATGCACACTATCACTACAGTCTGTCCTATCTTCCCACAAATCCTTTCTTAACTTTCTTAACAATCTCACAGTCTATCCCATGTGTGTGAATGCTGGACAAGGCTCCAGCAACTGAGGACACTGGCACAAGATAACATGCGACTAGCGACTGAAGCAAGAGGGACTGTGGGGCTGGTGTAGGTGAGAGTCTCAGCCCAGTCATTGGGACATCACTGGTGCATCCTGGGCACAGCTGCTGGGGAGACTGGGGTGAAAGAGGGGCTTAGCACTGGCTGCTGGAGCAGGACCATGGATCAGAGCCTGTATGTTTGAGCAAGGTTGGACTAGAAGCTTCCAGACATCTCTTCCCACTTACATCTTTCCATGATTTACCTCACACCACTGGACTCAAGGAAGCTACACCGGCATAACCACAGTACCAACAGTTTCTTATGTTCCAAGACATCAATGAGAATATAGTCTTTCAGCAAGAACAGCCAAGTTGTCATTATGAACTTTGTAGAAGCTATTCCAGGTGAATACAATGTGTGCCTACACTGCTGATTTCATATACCCCTGCTTTGCTCCAGAGACCTCCACTGCCTTCTTACACCCTAGTCAGCTTCTCTGAACACATGAGAATTCACTCCCAAACTTCACAGGGGCAGAATAGTTTGCTTCATGAACATGACAAAGAAAATATAGTTCACTCTAGTGCACACCCCTGAGGGGATAGGTACCAACTGAAATAAATGCAATTCCATCACCCTGATATGGTTGTAACAGCATCTCAAATAATAACTGGTAGAGCCAAGACATATGGGGCTATGTTTCTGCTGCCCTCTGCCCCTCCTCCCCCCCTCCCTAAGAAATTCGAAGTTTCAGACAACAAAAGATTTTGCAATTTTGTGCCATCTGTAAAGCATTTTCGGGGGTTTGGGTGGGTTTTTTTGTTTGGTTTTTTTGTTTGTTTGTTTTTTAAGAAAAAACCTGTGAACAATGAACTTAATTTTAACATTACCTGTAAGACTGCTACAAAAATATTGCTTTGAAATGTACTTTCTCTTTTCATATGCATACACTTGATAACAGTCCAATAAGCAAAATTGACCAGGTTTCTACATGTAGTATTTTGGAAAGGCAACCAGGGTGAAATGTTTATTTTCTACCTTCAAATTGTTTTTTTTTTTTTTTTTTTTTTTTTCCAGACAAAAGCTCAAATATTCTGTTTTGGCAAATTTCCCCTCAAAAATTATTTTCATAATATCCTTAAATGACAGTTGCTGAGGCAACTCTGAACATGTTTAGATGCTTAAATTCAAAATACTTTAAGTTTAAGGACCATATTTAAGGAGAAAATAGAAGACCTTTTAGGTTAACCCAAGGCAGTGAGTGATTTTGTTTCTATAAGTACTTTCTTGACTCACATGGACTGTAGCAATGTATATATTTTTACATGGAGATAGAAGTACATACTACATGCTACTGGAGTAGCATTTAAGAAAATGCTGATTGCAAAGGCAATATTACATTCTAAACTTTTTCTGAGCTGTTGTTCAGGCAAATCATCTTTCCCAGGCAATACTATGGCACCAGTAGGAAAGGCACCAAGTTTCTCCTATGAATACACTACAGCAGAAGTGGTTTAGCTGCAGACACACAGATGGAAGACATCTATTCCTGGGTCTCCCTTGAATGACTAACACCGTTCTGACGCCCTTCAGGTCTCACCGAGGTAGCAGTACATAACATTTTACTTCATGCACTGTTATCTTTGGAGAACAGTTTTACTTGGCACAAGTAAAAATGGTAGAGTACACCCTTAATGAAAGCTGTTTCTCTCCAGAAGCCCATCTGACCCCTCTCAAATCTACCCCTCGCAGAGTTACACTCTAGCCTGCAAGCAACGCAGCCCTTCTCCTACCCAGTAGGATTCTGCTGCTGAAGAATCTTCAACCTCATACCAAAGAAATGAACCCAAGCTGAATACCTTTTAGTTGAAAAAATTAAAACACATATGCACAGATATGTGCTTTATCTAGGCATGGCATCCAATAAAGTCTTGATTTCACATGGGAAGCAGATAAGGAAGCAATGTCCAGAAAGTGTTTTAACGCAGAAACTTTAATTAGATTCCCCAGTTCTCTTTGGTGCTGTGTAATTCTGGCCAGATAAACAGCTGCAGAAGTTCCTTAAAACAGGGATAAGTATGGTGATCCGAGCTTGTAGCCACCATGTTGGCACATCTGGGTATTAAAAAGCATAGGGAGACCAGGGAAGGGACCTCTGGAGGTATCTAGTGCAATCATCTGCTCCAAAGAGGACCTGTTCAAAACCTAGAGCAGACTGTTCTGCTTGTCCAGTTGAGTTTTGAATGCCTGCAAGGATGTACATTCAACCACTCTGGGGGGCCTCCTTCAGGCTGAGTCTACCAAGAGGAGAGACAGATGGGCAGGGTCCATGCAGTATGAGAGACTCTAGAGCAACTTAAGCCGTTCTGCCCCTCCAAAGGGAGAAATGGCAGTACTTTGGGAACTAGCCTCTGTGCAGAGTTGGGAACTGACCATGCTTCTGCACCCAGACCCCATGCCCAGTCTTGTGGGTCATTCACTACACTGAAGACAAAATATTCATCACAGGGAACAGGCAGGTTGACTGATTGCTTGTATTTCATCTAGGTGTTAAGTCTGGATTTTCTCATCACCATCTAACTCTACCTCTGGCCTTATTTTGTATCTTTTTCCATGAAACAAAGAGAGGCCAAAGTTATTTTAATCTTTGTTTTAGATAAATATTTGTTGTCATGATTTTCTGCACTGAGATCCTGTGGGGATAACAAGAAACATTCACAGATACTCATACAAATATCAGCATCAATCAGCAACAACATTAGAAAACAAAACCTCTTCCAATATGACAGTGCAATAAACAGTGATCAAATTCCACTCTGTGCAGGCCATGAAGACTCACTTGTACACCCTAATGATTTTTAGGTGACAACTGCTTAAACCTACAGGAACTATGCTGCCCTGTTTCTAAAGGAAGGAATCAAAGAACTGTGGGTATTCAACTAAATCAGGAAAATTCTGTCTCTTCCCAAGGACAAATATAGTCTACAAAACAGATAAATTAATTTCCAGGTTGCTTGAATTTTACAAGTATGGACGCAAATCCAGCAGCAAGCAGGCCTCAGGCAATGAGTGCTGTTTTGTGATGGAAGTGTCCATGCTTTGCTGCAACTGAAACTAGATCAAGATCTCTCTATCTCTTTTCAGACAGAGCTGTTGTGGAGAAAAAGAAAAAAACCCTGCTTGCTAGTGAAAAAACATACTCCAGAAGCTGCACACCCAATTCTTCTTGTAAGTACAGTGATGCATGGCAAGAGTGAGTCCACCACAACTTCTACAGTTATGGTGATCTGCAAATGAAGTGAGTGGTGTTCCCTTCATGATGATACTCTCTTGCTCCGTCCTTCAGAAATCCAGCATCCCCTGAAAACTGGGAAGGGAGAAGGCTGAACTTCATGATGGAACAACATCCCATTTTGACCTCAATTATAACCGTTTAAATACGAAGCTTGTCTATTATGAAGGCAAGTTTTCCATAGAGATCATGGCTGTGATGAAATGATAAGTTCATACGACCTGCAATTATGGCCCATTCTTTTCAGACATTTTTACCAATAGCAAAAGTATCCTATTGGAATTTCTTCTATATAGCTGCCAGTGTATTTTTAAAAATTTCTTTTTGTACTGTTTACAAGCATATTCCACCACCAGTTTCCTCCAGTGAAATAAGTCACTGTTTCTCCATGATGCCATCAGCATTCCCTGGCATGCAGTAGTCTAGGGAGCCTAAAAATTGCACTAGTAGCAAGCAAGTATTTCTTTCATTAAGAAAAATGAGCTATCAGAAAGCTAAATTCTCTGGAACTACCTCCACAGATTCAGCTCAGCTTTTTGTTTCAGAGGTAAATACTCTAAAATCCAGTTTTACCTTCTATCAAGTTTCCTATGCAATATTAATACGCATAATAAATTTTCCTAGTATAGCTTCCAGTTCTTATCTTTTCTTCCACTGCACTTGTTCATTATATAGTTAGTGCTTAAGGTAGAGAGACTTCTTCCATATAATGCCTAACAAATAACATTTTGATTCCCAAAGGCCTTTTGGTAATATGGTAACACAAGCAATAAAGAAAAAAAATTTCCCTGTGGAGCTTTTCAACAGAATATTACCCACTCCAAGAATTTGTACCATAACTCAACTTTTTCCCTAATGCTGGTATCCAGGAGACAGAATACAATGACAGAATTTAAAATAAAAATATATATGATGCAGACGTTTGTCATGCAGTCCTCCTAGATGCTTGTTACATATCCTCATCCTACCTTTCTTCTTTCCAGAGAAACTCATTTGGTTTGAAATGCTTCCATTCTGCTGAGAACCTGTAGCATGAGTCTTGACTGCTTTTAGAACAGGCTATGCTCTGTTCAGTTTAAAATAAGGTTTCTTGTCCCACAAAACGTTAAAACTCATGGGACACATCTTTGCAATCCATGGTAAAAGTTATTTTTCACCCCACTGTCTCTTCCAGCCTGACTTTAGCGGCATTGTCTTTTCATGTTACTGGAGCATTTTTCTGGGATCTCTCAAAAATTCCTTCCCCACTACCACACACACACTTCCGCGGTACTTCCACTTTCCTCAAGCATTCTTGTATTTCACGGCATCTCCCAGTCACACCAGCATTCCCCAATGTTCCCTCAGCCAGTGTCATCTGGAGACAACACAACCCTCACTGCAGAGGCTGAGCTCCTCTCAACCATTCTTGTCATCTCCTTGCCACAGAAAGGGGGAAAGAGAAGGACTAAAAGGGAGCTGCACACATCACAGTCTGAAAAAAATAGTGTTCCCATTTCCAAAACTAACAGTGACTCTCTAAACATGACTTTTGAGGGTTTCTTGCAAATACTGCGTATATAAAAGAGCTTGATCTTAGTCTCCATCAAGGGATAGAAGGCCCCATCCAACAAACCTGTATTAGAGATTATGTCCGTGCTATTGGACAGGTGCATCACAAACAAAGGCTGGAGGACTGGGTTTGCTCATCCTTCGATTTTGTCTCAGCATTCTGCACTGAAGCATGTCACCTGGCTCAGGTCTTGCCAGTCTCACGGGGGGCAGGCAGGCTAAGCTGGCTCACCTCAACTCACTGACCCTCCTCCCAAACTCCAGAGCATCATGAAGAACCGGAAAAAAACCCACCAAATCCCTCACCTTTGCTATTCGGGTGAGGATCCTGAAATTCAGGATTTTAGATCAGTGAACACGGGAACCACTAATTCAGCTAACCTGTTCAGTCTTGCTGTTCCCACTTGTACTACTGTTGGCTACACCGTGTGCTCTCAGGGCTAAAAGCAGTTGCTGCGTGCTTGGTTTCTGTTCAGTTGTTGCTTTGGCAGTGAAGACTCCCATTAATTGTCGTTTAAATGGATCTGTAACTAGCCAAAACACTAGTCAGTGAAGAGTCAAGCTGTCTCCATCACCATTCAAGCGCCATTTCCAATAGTACTGCTTGCCTCCTTCTAGTTTCTCTGTGAGGAAGTTCATATAATTTGTAGCCCAACATATACTGGTTTCTTTTGTTGCCGTAAACCATTGTAAATCTAAACCTGAATCTTCCAATACACCTCAGCATACTTTTCTTGAGAGCATTCATGCTGTCAGTCATTGTCAGTGCATGCTATATTACCTTTATTTTATTTTTTAAGAACTGATTTAGGAATCTCAAACTTATGATAGGAGTATCCTGATAGTTATTAGATACATTTAGTTTACAGCACTACTATTGACTGGACTATATATAACTGTACTCCTGCGCATTTCCACCTCTACCTTTAACAACATTTCAGAAAGATTTCACTACTTTGTTTCAGAAATGTAGGAATACATAGTCTGTCAAGATGGAGGATACATGGAATATATAGCATCACTTCCAAAAATTCAGTGTCCAGTTGCTGAGGGACACAAAAACGGATGAGGGAAGCACCTACACATTTTGAAAGGATCACAGAGAACACAGTACATTTCTATTAATGGAAAGCACTTATAGTATATAGAGCATAAATAGGATCTAAAGCGTAGCAAATGGCAATTTTAGAAGCACTGCTAAAATCAGTTATGTTCATGGTGTAAGACAGACGAGAGGAAGGACACTAATCAGTCAACACACAAAATCAGCATATTAGGATGCCTACCTGAAACCTGGTGCAGTACCTGTGAGCATGGCCTGACCTTCCAAATGGCATTTGATGGTGCCATTTAAGTTAACAGGACTCCTATGATTTTCAGAAGCAGGATGCAAGAGTGACACCACCAGGGTGCTATAGTTCAGAATACTGAAAATTATATGGAGTCCTCCAGCTTGCCACTTCCCAGACCTTGCTTTCACTTCAGAGGAAAGCTTTGATAGACAAGGACCATAGGGAAAAGGCTGGTGAAATCCCAGATGTAAGAAGGCCAGCACACTTTGACAGAATCCCGCTTCGTAACTCATGATGTTTTCCCTAAGTAAATTAGTGCTAATTTGATATACTAGGAAACACAGCTGATGTTTGCCAAAACCCCCTCTGCTCATAAAGACACAGCACCACAGAAAGACTAAGTCATGCTTGAGAAGTAGCAATATCAATGGATAATTGGACCAGCAGAATTTGTCCTGCGACCATAGCTTTCTTGAATGGTACACAAGACAACTAGTTATCTTAGGGAAGGCAAACGGATTAAAAGAAAGAGTAGTACAGAAGGAAAATAATTATTTTATTCTTTAAATATAAAAATAGTACGACTGTTGGTAGTACATTTTCTTAAGGTTACTTTTTAAAAGCTATAAACAAATAGAACTCACGTCACCAGCATATACAACCTAGATGGCAAAAACAAAAGGAGCCTGAGCAAAGACCATGTTTCAAACTTTCCTAAATGCTGTTTTCAGCATTGTTAACTTTTCAGCATGAACCTCACAGCTTCAAAATAAGAAGTACACACACACCCCCTTCCAGCTGTGGAACCAACAAGCCCAGCATATTGCTTAGAGTGTAGAAAATAATTTTTGAAGAGACAGCTTGTGTGTCCTCACTACAGACCAAATGTTCCACTCCTTCCTCATCCAAATTTGAGATACAGATGAATCCATCTTTCTTACTCCCTGTTGTGTAGAACAGGTTGTTCACTAAGTGAAAAAGCCTTCTGGAGCCTTTATTAAAAAAAAAAATAAGGGACAGAAGCTCACCATTTTTAACAGTCAACTCCTGCAGTGACAATGACTGCGGCTTGTCCTCTAAGTTACTGCGCTCCCCCAGCTCTGAACACCATGCTTTTTTTGTTTGCATGCTTTCCATCTCCTGCAAAGACAGAAAGGAGGAATATTCTACATACATTTCTCCCACCATGAGAGAAGTTGATATTCATATTTGCTGTGCAGCAGCTTCCAAAGACTTCACTCAGGATGAGTATCCACTGGGCCAGGTTCTCTGTCAGCAAAGAGGACTTCACCTTCAGTACCGTGCTCTTTACATCTTCAAGCACTGATCCTGCAAAAACTAGTGTAAATGTCTATAAGGAGTACTCTTGTACTTAAAATATGGGTTCTTAAGCACTCATCCTAAGACTTCAGAAGCCTCAAGTGATACAAAGATGAGGGCAATGTAACAGACAATTTTTATGTACCTATATAATCTACTGGAAACTTCATCCAATGATCACAGAAATCTAAAATATGTACCTACTACCTCCAACCATTTTTCAGGACACCTTGTCTAGGTTTTGTAGAAGAAGGATCTTGAGTATAATTTTAAGAAGAGTGATGCCAACAGATGGACTAAAGCCATAAAGGTTGAGGTACAAAAATTAGTTTCCCTTCATTAAGCTTTTGCTGCATCCCTTTCCCCAAGATGCCCTGCATGCAACTCCTCATTTAAGAATCATAGAATCATTTAGGTTGGAAAAGGCCTTTGAGATCAAGTCCAGCTGCTAACTCAGGACTGCCAAGTCCATCACTAAACCACGTTGCTAAGCACCACTTCTACAGATCTTTCAGATCAAGTCCAGCCGTTAACCCAGGACTGCCAAGTCCGTCACTAAACCATGTTGCTAAGCACCGCGTCTATGCATTTTTTTAAATACCTCCAGGGATGGTGATTCCACCACTTATATAAGGCAGAGATAAGGCATGGGAAAGCAGAGCGTTTTAGTCTTCACTCTTTATATAGGTGTAAGGATGCTGCCAGGATTCAGTAGACTATCCTCAGCAGCAGTAATGGCTGAGACAAGGCAAGCCATTTTCTTTAGAAGCCTCTAGGTTTCTGGCATGACCCCTTTGCTCCTTTCCATTAACAAAACAGTGTCTAGGAGGAGGAATGGCTCCCACTGACTCCTCTGGGTCTGAGCAAGGAAAAAGAAATGCAGAGCAAGCCTGTGACTCTCTTCCTCAGATAAAACAGTACAATTTCCAGCCAGCCATCAGCGCCTCTCTTCTTCACACTTCCACACCATCTCTGTGCCTCAGTGGGGTTCAGCAGAATTCCCCACTAGCTGTAAAAAATCCCTCTTATTTACTTCATAACACAGCACCCTCCTTGCCCTAAGGCAGAGAAAAGTAGCAAGCCACCCATCAGCTTCACCTCGGTTACTGACATACCTCGAACAGTGTGCGGTTAGCGGATAAATGTTACTCACACAACTTGCAGCCCTGCTTGGATTAGGTTTTGATCAGCATAAGAGCTTCAGATTAACCTTACTGGCTATGATGGTGCATATGGACTACGCTTACTCAAGCACAGTTTTTAAGGACATCCCAATCCTTCATTACAAGATTAGCACAAGCAATTATTCTAATGCCTTCATTCATCTCATACATTGAAGTCACTAGTATAACTGGGTGATTACCAGGCATCAATGGCAGGAGAAAAACTAGACCTAAGATGCTTAAGCCAAATCATTCATTCATAGGCACCGGAACAACCCCTTCTATCAGACAGTGCTCAAGCACACAAACCCTCCACTACATATGTAACAAGCCCACATGTCTACACTTAGACATATATTCCTTTTATATACAGTGGCACACATACATTCTGCTCCCATGAGTGCTTGTTGCTATCAAATTTTAAAGCATTAGTGGACTTCCTTCCCATCTCCCATATTTGAGAAAAATACTCATTCTACCAATTTTTTAAGAAGTGCTCTTTCCCACCTCAGTCTGGTGTATCTTTGATAAAGTATACAGCTCAGTCTTCCCACTTGTTTTTCTTGGTGGACTCATTTCCATGGGGCTCTCTGGAAGGTCAAAGAACAGCACCACCTTACCCCTCCCCATTCCACTAGCCCCATTTCAGTCCGCAGTGCTTTCTTTTCATCCTTTCTCTTGTTGCGCTTGTGCTTGACTAGATGCCAATGTTTACCACTACAGCATTTGCCTGAATCATGCAAAATGTGAGCTCTAATATTAACACAATTTGCGACAAGGGAATTGGAGAACAGAAAACTCTGCTATGTTACCCTCTCCATCTCACCACCCACTCCATTCTCAAGTCCTTCTGTGGCTCCAGTTAAAGTAGTAACAGCACTTTGGTACCTATCAGTTAGTGGATCTATCCTTACAAGACTCCACATAGCAATGCATTCATATACTGTTTAAGTTAGCACCACGAACGACTAAGTATGAGCCAAAAGGACTCTGATGTTTACAGCAAGATTAAAAAAAAAAATAATAAAATAAATGCCTAGAACACAGAAGATTATTCTGAAATATCACTCTATCATTGCATCACAGGTTCTTCAGTTTCTACAGATGTTTCAAGGATTGGGCTCTACAGCTTCCCAGGTGCTTAACAGGTCATCTGGGCACACTCAGAGGTACCATGGTCTTTAAGGCTGAAAATTTGCATCAAACCCATATCTAATCTCTAACAAGTTTTAAAAACTAGGGGTAAGACTTACTCTGGTTATCTCCAGGAATTTATGGAAATCACTAAAACATCTCAAGCTAGTCATCTGAACTCCCACTATAGTCACTGGAGTCAAACAGGCATTTCCACAACATGATCCACTTACTGTAAGGTCAACATTTAAGGTTGTAAATGCATCACGCCCAGAAATTCCTTTTCCTCTCAACTGACTGTAAAGAGAACTTAAAGTGAACCAAGTGCAGTGCTCATAAATGTCCAGAAAGAAGCTCTTCCCCTCCCTCCCACTGCTGGCATTTCTTCACTCAGATATGCTAATGTGAAGGGTTCTTACCCTGTTGTAAGACCACCACAGCGCAAGACAGCCAAAGGTACAGTTTGCATGGATGCAAGAGAATTTAACATGAAGACAAAATAGATGGCATTCAGCACATTTAATTCCCAAACCTGAAGATATCTGGATAAGTTAAGCAAGCTGATGTAGCTTTGTAGCTGGTCCTGCTTTGCACAGGAGACTGACTAGTAGGGATCTCCAGCGGTCCCTTCCAAGATTTCTCTGCAGTTCTATGAAACTGATACAAGGTCAGAGGCTTGTAAGATTGGAATGTACAAACAGTGTTACAGAAGTGAAGACAAGACAATGAGAACATACCACCAGTCATCATATCCAAGTGCCATAAGCCTGCTAGCTCTCTACCAAACAGTAAGAAAAAAAAAATAATAATTGGAATAGATCTAGTAGTTTATCACTAATTTGGAGTCTGGCACCACTATCATTTATAATAATGAACAGATGGCATTCCCAGGGCACACAAAACTGGAAACCTCAAACCCCAGGTAGACAATGAAGTGATACACAAGGGCCTTCAGAGACTAAATTAGAGGTCTGAAATATAAGCAAAATTAATGCTTTTTCTATTGCTTGTTCTCTCAACAACAGAATCAACATGACTCTGCTACCCTGGCCAACTCAGATCCTCAAGTATTGTTTATTAGCTACACGCTATATACAAGTAACTTCCTACCCACATTACAGCTCTGACTGTTTCTGTAGCTCTGATTTTTATTTTTTGGCAGCCTTCAAGAAGCCAGAATGCAGTGAATGTCACCAAATGCCTCACAGATTATTTTAACAAGCATACAGCTGGATTCTGATATATTTAAGAGTTTAAAATGTAGATATGTGGTGGGAAGAAGAGAACTGGATAGCAGTGATGCTGAAGTACGGCACTGAAAGCTAAAGAGAAATATAAAGCAACCAGTTTGATAATACTACTGAGGGAGTCCTAGGCCAGGTTGTATAGGAGGGCACCAATCTAATCAGTTAACAGAAAGGTACCATGCTATACCCACCACTAACTACATCTTGCATAATTAGACTTTCAGATAATCAAGTGATGAAAAATGAAAACAGTAACCATCTCCAGGCATTTGGGATTGCCACAGGACAGACACAGGATGGAGAATTAGAATGAGGTACTGCAAATAAAACCTGATGGATTTAAGTACAAAAAGAAAGTGACTCAAGGGTCAATAGAAATGTCATGATAGTAAGATCTGAAAATAACCTCTTGAAACAGGAAAGGTTAGAAGCAACACCACATCACCTATTTAAAATTCTGAGGAAGGAATTATCCCACATTGGCTTGGAAATTTACTCCCTGGAGTAAACAAGTCTCTCCAATCCCAAGCTAATAAAAATACTGTAATCCAGCACGTTTCCCTTATGTATAACTATCAGCTGCTACAAAGCAGCAGGTGGGTGGTCATAAGGCAAGACATTAATTTCTCAGCCCCGACTGGGCTGAGCAGAAATCCCTTGGGTGTAACCAATTGCAGCAAACCAAACAGCAAGACCCACCACAATGGAGGAAATGCAGACCCCTCTGACGAAGATGTTTAGTACTTTCCCTCCTGCCAACGCAATTAAGGGAGTTTGCAGGATGGCCTAAACCATCTGAAGTTCTACAAGCTTCAAACACAAGAGGCACGGAGCAGAAAAACTACCATCTCTCACCAGCTGATGCAAAAAGGAACGACACTGTACTCTCCAAGTCTGCCCTCCAGGGTTACCTGCAGGTCCCCCAAGCCTTCCAGCCCAGGTCCCCACAGCAGCACGCTGAGCCCAGCCTCCCCCTTACACAGGGCCAGACCTCACAGCCTTTCCCATCTGCTAAATATCTACAGCTAACAGTAACAGGAGAGCCCAAGCCTGAATTAAGAAGCTGCAGCCAGTTCTTCTTCACCAACCCTGTGGTTCACCTTGAGGCAGGTACTGGTGCCTATCTGATGTAAAAGGCAGTCTACAAACTAGTCTCTTCCTGAAAGAAAAAAAAAAAAAGAAATATAAAGAGATGTCCAACACAAGGATATTGGTCATGCTGTCACTTAAGATTGTGACCCCTGTCAATATTTCCACTATGTTTGTGAACTTTATCTTCCGTCAGTGACAATGACAGACTGAATGGCACAAGATTCTTTTCAGGCTTCCGTCTGTAGAGTTGTACAGAACAATTCTGAGGAAATTAAAGAGCTAAATACCAAAAATAATTACTCTCAGCAGAAGTTTTTTCCAGATTCAACCCTCTCAATACACTGAGTCAAAAACCCATGGGGTTATTTTCACTATTAGTCACAGAACAGCTGAGGTTGGCACGGACCTCTGAAAGTCCTCTGGTGCAACCTCCCTGCTCAAGCAGGGCCACCTACTGCGAGTTGCCCAGGACCATTCCAGACAACTTTTGAGTATCTCCAAGGATGAGATCTCCACAATCTCCCTGGGCAACCTGTGCCAGTGCTCAGTCACGCTTATGGTAAAAACAAAAGTGTTTCTGATATTCAGGTCCTGCCACTGCACACCACTGAAAAGAGCCTGGCTCCATCTTCTTTACCCCCTCCATCAAGTAGTTATACACATGATAAGATCCCCCTGAGACCTCACTTCTCAAGAGTCCCAGCTCGCTCAGCTTTTCCTCACAAGGGGGATGTTCCAGTCCCTTCATCAGGGTTGTGTTCCAGTCCATCATCTTCATGTCCCTTCACTGGATTCTCTCCAGCATGTCCATGTCTTTCTTGTACTGGGCACCCACAACTGGAGACAATACTCCATGTGTGACCTCACCGGTGCTGAACAGAGGGGAAGGATCACCTCCCTTGACTTGCTGGCAATGCTCCTCCTAATGCAGACCAGGATACTTCTAGCTGCGTTTGCTACAGGAATACACTGTTGGCTCATGTTCAGTCTGTTGTCAGCCAGGTCCTTTTCTGCCAAGCTGCTTTCCAGCCAGTCAGTCCCCAGCACATACTGGTGCCATGGGGTTGTTCCTCCCCAAGTACAAGACCTTGCACTTCTTACTGAACTTCAGAAGGTTCCTGTCAGCCATTTCTCCAGCCTGTCAAGGTCCCTCTTGATGGAAACACAGCCCACTGGTATATCAGCCACTCCTCCCAGTCTTATGTCATCTGCAAGCTTGCTGTGGGTACACTGCCCCAGTCATCCCATTAATGAAGAAGCTGAATGGGATTGGACCCAGTTACTGGTCCCCAGTTAGACTTCAGGGCACTGATCACCAGCCTCTGGGTCCAGCTCTTCAGCCAGCTCTCAGTCCGTTTCACTACTTATCTAGCCCACACTCCATCAGCTTCGCTGTGAGGATCTTACAGGAGACAGTATCAAAAGCCTTACTAAGGTCTAGCTAGACAATATCCACTGCTCTCCCTCCTCTATCAATCCAGTCATTTCATCACAGAAGGTTGACAGGGTTGGTCAAGCATGACATCCCCTTGGTGAACCCATGCAGACTACTCTTGATTACCTTCCTGTCCTTCCCATGCCTGGAAATAGTTTCCAGGATGAGTTGTTCCATGACTTCTCCACAGGTCAAGGTGAGTATGACCAGCCTGTAGCTCCCTGGGTTCTCCTTCTTGCCAGCTAATGTAAAGGAGTGGGAAGAATGTGATGCTACTCTTTTCAAGAAAAAAAGCTGCAAAGTGCCTGGCATCTACACTTCCAAAGGGGGAGACCTAGATCCAGTCATACAGAGACCCAGCACAGCCTTCAACATTACATTGCTAATTTGAGGACTTCAATGCCATGTAAATAATGTACAGACTTCAGGTTGAACTTCCCCAAAAGTGAATATTTTCCCTTCTACAGGAAAAACAACAAAAAATAATCTATGATACAAAGGCGTATAGCAGACCCCAGGAAAAAGGAACTTTACACACTGATCAGGTGATAGTATGAAAGGCCAACACACAAACAGAAAAGTACATAGAAAGTTAAATAATTAGGAGAATCTATCTTCACTTAAGAGCCATGCCTTTTTTTGAAAGCAGTTGGTCAAATATAATAAAATCAGACTTCCCCCTCACAGCCTCTCTCCCCCATTAGTTGATTAATTTTCCTCAAATCATTTGAACATAACTGAAATCCAATAGTTGAATCAGCTACCAAACAAACATGTCATGTTGTCCTTAGGCTGAGCTACTGTATCTTGTAATAATATTTAAGTTGAAATTAAATTTTATTCAGTGTAAGGATTATCAATAATTTCTTTCATTAACATTTTTTTGGCTGAACTATTTGGTGTCAGCCAAAAGTTTTCATCAGTAAGAGGAGATGCTGGAAGAAAGAAGTGTTCCATCAGTTTAGGAAGCAAACCCAGTGCAAAGAAAAATAAATTATGATCAGTTGGATATTTTAATTGCTGTTATAACAAGCTAGAATTACAGCATGTGACAGGTTTCTTTGGTTGTTTTTTTTTTAAACTTAACTCCAGACCAAAAAAAAAAAAATCCTCTAAATATTTCTTAGGTACCTGAAATAGCAGATTCTATCAGTAATTTATCAGTTTAAATAGATGCATTTCTTCAAATCCAGTTGGAAATGTGCACACAATCAGTTGCTGCTAGAAATACATTTATTATTTGCAAGACACAGCTGCAAACAATGGCACAGCTATTTCTGCAGCATTATTGATTACCAACAAAGACAACAGCTTCATGCATCAAAGTAAGGAGAGTAAAGTGCTGCCTTGTTTTCTGTTTCTACCAGAAGAATATCACTCAGCATTATCTAACCAGGTTCATTATCTGACTGGCAGTAAGAAAGCTAGATAAATCATTTTTATTCCAAAGCTCATTAAAGTGTGCTTAGAAGGACCTAATGCAGCGCCCTTTCACATCGGTGGAAAACCTTACTACTTCATTGAAGAACCTTCAAGATAAGTTTATCTTCCACATAACCCACTGCAGAATCTAGTCTGCAAAGCATAATACGAGTGCTACCCTTGCTAGTAAACACCTCAACTCTAAAGTTTCAGTCACCTGTTCACGAGAGAAATTTCTCTCCAAACCAGTGGTCAGAACTTGCGTAACTGTTTGATTACCTCTGAGGGGCTCGTACTATTGCTGGAATTCAGGCAGTTCCCACTTACTTATGCACAGAAAGGGTACGCTGCCATGAACAGCAAAGCAAGGAGCAGCCTACCCACTTAAATAGACCCCTACAGCTGCCACTGCACAGGTAAGGATGCAGCAAAGGCATAAGTAAAACAAAAATTGTTTGTGCGATGCATTCCCATTAACTGTAAAGCCAGCCTTTCCCAAGAAAGCCCTGATTAAGTACTGGAGACAAGCCAAATAATAAATGAAGCATTTCTATGAAAGTTTCAGTCACCAATTCATTTCTACTGGCTGCAAAGATGTTTGTTTAAGATGTTTCATCCCCACTGCACACTTAAGTAAACAGGTACACAAAAAGCTTTAGGACTTCACCACCCTTCCTCCCCCCCCCGCCCCCCAAATTCTTAAGCTTCTCTCAGCAGCTTGCAAATGGAGCGCCCTTCTGTACACCCTGCTACCACTGTACGTAGCCACCAGTTCCCCTCTTCCAGCAGAACTGCACACAAGCATGAGCCACGCATGTCAGTTCACCATCAAAAGCAGAGGGAAATGGTGACTTGGACTGCCTGGCCTCAGCATTTCAGAAGGGTAAGTGCCTACATATTACATCTGCTACATCAATTAATTTGTTATGGGGATTTTGTTTGCCTGCTTTTGACCAAAAGAAAGCAAGCATTTGCTTAGGGAGGAAAAACCACCAGGTACAGTCTCCAGAAATGGTCCATTTTCAGGCAATTCACGTAATTTATAATTCATCTTAATTTATGATACAAGGAATCTGTAATAAGCAAGTGGGTATTAGTGGAAAAGTAAAATGACCACAATGAATCACTTAATACATCTTCATGTGAAGTGGGAAAACCATTCCTTTGACAGTTACCACAGGTCCGTTAGTCAAGGTAAGCCCATGCCACAGAACGGAGCAGAACACCACGGTACCCAAAGCAAGCTCCAGCCCCACATCAGCCCACCCCTCGTACCTCCCAGCAGAGGCTGCGCCTGGAAACTCACATCAGCAGTGCAGTGGCTAAGGGTCTGCTTGGGTGGGTGACTCTTGCCTCTTGGCCACCACAGTGGTAGCCCTTCTCCATCCCGGGGCAGGGCAGCCTCCCTAAGCACAGGAAGACTCGTGATAGATTTCTTTGCTCTGTCATGCCCACAGTGCCTCTGTGGGGTATTTTCAAGGCAAGATCTCAGTCACCTTTAACTCGTGTGGGACTGTACTGCCCCTTGAAGGAATGGTTCTCACTTTCTGCCTTTTGGGTACAGTGTTCTTCCCCCACTCCTGCATTTTGCACCAGTGCCACTAATCTAGCTACACAATTATCTGTAGCTAGATCTGCAGACTGATCAAGCTGAAAGCTAGTTTTCAGCCAAGCTGATCTGAGTCACAGCACAGCTTCAAGAACACCCAAGTAGATACAGGCTTGTTGGGAACATTAGCTGAGCACAGGCAGAAGAACTGCTCCTTTTGGCAGCAGATCATGGTTCAGGCAGGATTCACAGGTTCACAGCTGACTGTGAAGCCACATCCTCAGTTAAACACTTCTTTTAACTCAGCTCCAACAGCTGTAGCCACAGAACAATATACACTTAGCCAATAGGTTGCAAAGCCCCCTGGACTAAGGTCCATTCCATGTACCTTTGTACTACTCCCAGAACCAAAAGGCACCCCAGCTCCAGTGGCATTCTTGAGCTATCTCAGCTTTTAAACACTATTATAATCACTATCCTAGATCCACGCTGGTCACGCCACATCAGAATCCAACTCTTTCTCCTGTGCAGAAAACAGGCATATGTTTCACGAGCATGTTTTACTCCTAAGCACACCCTGTCCCCAATAACCAAGATCTCAATTCTTTTCCCTCTGAACCCTATTAGGGCTTTCTGCCATCTGCTACCTCTGTGACAGATGCTTGTATAACTGACAGATCAAGCTAAATATAAGATATCAACACCCCCATATGCTCCAAACATTCCAAGTTTAGTATTGCTATTGTACACAAGGCCTAAATATAGTAAGGTAAAACAAAAACACCCTTTCATGTTAAGGTATTCTTCAGCTTGACTGAAGCTGAAGGCCTCTACAACTTAATGGGAAAGGGAGGGGACAACATCTCAGGAGGATGTTATTAGGAGATTAAAAGCATCATTCCCAACTCTGTAGCAGTCCCCTCCCCCCAAACGAGGACACTCTGCTCTGACAAGCAACACAGTTGTGTCTATAGCATGGGTACGACCCCAGCATACTGTGGAAGCTCACTGTCAGAGAGCAGCACACTGTAGATGAGACCAGCTCTGCTTGGGAAGGAACTGTTACGTTTTCTAGGCCTGTAGGTCAGGAGCAGATGTTCCTTATCTTGCTCAACAGAGCAAAGCTGGCCTCTTTTCCAGGGCTCCAGGGACCAACAT
The DNA here is from genome assembly GCF_023634155.1 of Falco peregrinus. Lineage (NCBI taxonomy): Eukaryota > Metazoa > Chordata > Aves > Falconiformes > Falconidae > Falco > Falco peregrinus. The sequence goes on from NC_073726.1 coordinate 83,511,773, forward strand.
GGGTAGAAAAACTGTTCTGTTCTCCTCCAAAGCCACAAGGCTCCTCTGTCCTAACTGACTGTAAAACCAGGGAAAAGAAACTCTTTGCAGACTGAAGAACACCCAGATGCCAGAACGGCTACTGTCTGTAGAGCTTTTCACCTTGAAGTAACTCAGAGCACTTCAACTAGTACAATCAGCTGCCATTTCACCCACCACAGAAACCCAACCACCCGTGTGGTGAGAGGTGGCAGCTGCTGAACCAGGCTATCAGGTGAAAAAAGTACTTTAATCATGGATGTGAAGGGAGAAGCACATTTAAATAGGGGAATATAGATACCCACACCGGACTTCAGCCAGCTACTCTGAATTGAGATACATGTCAACCACAAGGAGCCAAAGCCTTCATTATTTGGGTCTAAAAAAAAACATTGACAAAGCAAAAATTACAGTTTTCTGGTACCATTGCAAGGCACAGATGCAGTACCGCATCTGATGAGCCAGAGATACCAATACCACGGCATCTTTCAGGTTTCATTCTAGAGTCTCCTGTTCAGGCACTGTCTATGTAACACTATGACTTGTTTTGTGAATTAAAGTGCAACCCAAATGTCTCACACCATTTTTTCAGTCCTACTTACTACAAGCAAAACTGACTAGCCTTTTCTGACTCTGCATTTAATTTTCACTGAAGACAGTGACCAAGCTTTGGGTAACTTCAGTGAGCTTTAGAGTACACCCCAAAGGGTTGAATGCCTATCTCCATCTCCAACGACAGAGCTGGCTAAAAAGCTAGAAGCTACACACCATCAACCAGAAAAATCCTCCCTTGCCTGCCTGTTCTTTAAACTATAAAGCACAACCACACTGAACAAAAACATTGTGTCTCTAAACTAAAGAACTACATCTCTTACTTTATTACAGCTTTCCCCTTCTGCATTTTAACATAAATAACAAGCATGAAAAGACATCCACATCCTATTTCTATGAGCACTCCTATGCTCAAAAGAGACCTTTTGTCTCAAGCACCAAGAGCGACGGATACACAAGCACAGAGAACAAGCTATGAGCCAAAAGCAACTGTGGCACAGGCATTGCCCTCACCAACCAGGGCACGGTACCACAGCACCCAAGCAGGGCTGCCACAGTGACAGCGACCAATTCCATAAAACGTGAGGTAAGAAGATGCACAGGGGTAGTACTTAACGACATAGTTTAGCGATGGTCTTAGCAGTCACACGTTAATGGTTGGGATTGATCTCAAACGTCTTTTCCAACCTGAATGATTCTGATTCTAAGTCTAAAGTCAATCCACAAGAGATCAGCCAGAAACAGCAGGAGAGAAGGCCAGAGACAGGACTAGGTACCAGACTACAGCATATGTATGAAGTCTGTACTGAAGATTACACCAGAGAGAGGACTGAAGAGAAAACAGAAAATAAACTACCTAATATACAGTTTTGAGATCAATCTAGGGGAGAACCACAGACAAAGCTACTCATAGCAAATATCCAAAATCCATCCAGGAAAGCCAGTCATTAAGGCAGGACAGCAAGAGGCAATATTAGGTCCAAGCATATCTACAACATAAGTCAGACTGAGCCTGGGTACCCCCAGAAAGAGCTTAAATAGAGCTTCTGGGGCAGTGGGTATCAGGTGTGTTGTAGAATCCTCAGGTGAGGCTGATCAGGATAATTAAGTCCTATTAGTGCCCTCAGGATCATGACACCAAGCACAAGAAGTGGCTGGAAAGTGTAAACAAAGACACAGGGAAAGGGTGGGAAATATTTTTGTCTTATGTTCAACACATCAAAACCTTCAGATGGCTGGTAGCCGTAAGGTACAAACCCCACACCTCAGAGTCAACAGAGAGAGAGACAGAAGCTTTCAGAGAGTTTAGGACAGGAATGGCAATTGCATGGGGGGAAAAGCTGGTCTGGATATAGACCCAGATCCAACAGCAACTTGGTAACAGCAGTCTCACAGGCCTCTGCTTGTTTGCTTTCTCCCCAAGCTGTTCAAACCACTTAAAAGTCTCCAAATCAAAACAGCCCTGCTGCTGCTTATATGACCTGTCTGCAGCATAGGAGCTTCACTCAGACATCTTGAAAGCTACCTGTCCTTCAAAAAGTCAGCAGCTGGCCAGTGTCAGGGGTGGAACATAACCCTAGTATTAGCCACACCAAACATTAGCAAAGAATTTGGGCCCCAGAAATGACCAGGAAAGTGACATAAAAATGGCTTACCAAAAGACAACTGTTTTGAGAAATGACCAGAGTTTAAACAAGGTGGGAAAAGTATCATGCTTATGGTCCATTTAAGAGGGGAGGAAGAAGACAACGGAAGTTCAGTGCTGTAGAGAGTATCTAAGTGATGTGCTGAGATAAATCACCACTGGAGAAGCTGTTTGTTACTACAAGGTGCCACAGCCAGAACAAAAGAGAACCACAGAATAACTTGAGGTGGAAGGGATCTCTGGAGGTCTACAGTTGAATCCAATGTAAGACTAGATTCAAAGCTAGATCAGGTTTCTTGGGGCTCTCAGAGCTTCTATTTTGTAAACTCCCACTGACATGACTTCCCAGTCAGGAAAGACAGAGGATAGAGCTAGATATTCCAAATTGTCACCCTCTTTTGGGTGCTTCAGTATTAGTTACTCAGCTTGAGACACAGAGAGCGGGATTTTCATGCCTGTTCAACAGTTTGAACCCCTCTCCTCTGGAGGTGCGAGAGGCCGCAAAGGGAGAAGATCAGGGTGAGAAGTTAAAAAGTGTCTATTAACACTATCAGAGTAAACATAGTAGCAAAAGCCACTGACCTCACTTTGGACATTTTCACAAAAGTATTTATTATTAAACCCATAGAATGCTTTTTAAAAAAGAAGATGGAGGGTTTTCCTTTCCAGATGATCTACCCTGCAGCAGTATCTGCTGTTCTCTAACTGATACTACTTTATTGTTCAAACTGAATAATAAATATTTGCTAGTGTAAGGAAGTGCTGAAGATCATCACTGTTAAACTGCATATTTGCTGTATCTCAACCGAAGCATTTAATCTCAATGCAATTTCCTTATGAAAGCACAAACTTCAGCAGGCAAAACAAGCTGTGAACACACCTTCAAAGAAAACTTATCAAAAAGGCATTCTTCAGAGCAATTATGGAACAGTGACACAAACACTTGTAACAGCCTCACAGAAAGTCACGCACAGCTTGTGTACCAATAATTTTTTCCACTGGAAAAGCCAGGTATTTGATCTGCTTCAGTTGCTTTACTAATACATGTGTAAAACACAAATTCAGTTAAAGGAGTGCTCAGCTGTTACTGGCATCTATATTTCTAAAGTGACCCAAGCACTTTCCTTCCCCATTAATTTTGTTTTATGTCAGACTTTTCTTCCCTGCCCACCTCCACCCCACCCACCCACTCACCCCCAGCCCCTGGCTTTGGAAAGCAAAACAGCCTGAGAAAATCTAGTTCCCACCCAGACCAACAGGTCTGTGATTCCTACAGCATTCAGTCAGTTGGCACTTATTATACATAGGTGTGAATCCAGGATTCAAGGCCATTGCATGAGCTTCCCCAGGAGTGAAACTGGAATCAGGTTTATGAACAGGTCACAAAGAACTTCACAGTGATTTTTTTTCTCCGGAGACTTTGCATGTAATGCAACAATAATTTATAAATCATGGATTTTTAAATATTCAGTTAAAACTTGGGACTGAACAGCAGTTGCAGCAGGGCCCTCTGGGGACCATGCACATAAATGAGATAAATGAGTGTGTGTTACCATGGTAATGTTCTAAACAGATCATTACAGTATGTCTATCAACTTCTTCCAAGGACGTTCACAAATGATCATGGGGATATATCTTTTTGGCTCAAGAAATGGAGACAGCATTGCCTCCTTTCTACGTTCTTGTAATATCTCCATGGTATCTGGGCATCCTCCCACTAAAAACTCAGAGATGTGACTACTCTCTCTAAGGTCTTTCCCCGAATGACCATAGGAGAGCAGAAGTCAGCTCCTTTTTTCCCAAAAGGAGTCTAAGTGGGGCAGCACAAATGTAAGGCTGGCCAACGCTGTGCATTGAAGGGCATGATTCAGAGACCCTTACAGGCAGATTAAATGGGATGGCAAAGGAGGAAAGCGCAGGCATTGGTATCACGACAGACCCATGCTGAACTGCTCTGGTTAAGTGATTTCCTGAGCCAGGACCACTACACTTAGTCCTTTCCACACGAGGGTGAAACAGATTCTACAGGCAGTGAGGCACATTTAAGCCCTCTCTAGTTTGAGGACAAGGTGGGGCTCAGATGAAATGCTTTTAGCCGTTTTGTGGTCCCAGCACAGCACTGGCATCCATGGATGGGCGCTGTGGGCCCTCACTAGTGGGAATGCAAGAACATTTCACCTCCTCACCTTCTGTCATCTCTGGATACCCTGATGCATTCACACTGGGTTTTCGAGAACCATGCTCTCTTCCCAAAGAGGAATGTGTCCCTACAATTTTAGTTCTACCTGCTTGCTCCTCTTTCTCAGCTCAGCTGTAGTAAGAACTCCCACCAGAGCAGAGCTGACCACTGTTCCCCATACACACAGACAGAGCAGCAGTAGAACACCTGGTACCAGACCACAGTCACTTCCCCCAGCTCAGGCTGCACATGCTGGAGTAAAACAGGTATGAATATGGCAGAAAGCATTGACATATCTCTTCTACATCATAAAAAAACCCTCTCCTCCTTCACTGCTGCTACAGTCCCTGGGCTGAAGTAGTTTGCACAAACTGAGCCACAGCCTCTCTGCACCAGAAGAGACTGGATGATGCACAGCACTGAAGTCCTCAGCATTCTCCTTTCCCTACCAGCCTTAGCAGTTCCCACAGCATAATCTTTCTCCTGAAAAACATCTGCAGAAGCTGCTTCATTACTGGATGCAAAGGATAAGCAAGGTGATTTCTGAGCTACAAGCTGCAGCTCCACTAGTCTCAGAAGAATGTGTTGTCTTGCTCTCCCCCTTCCCTACCTCTTTTTACTCATGTTCTCAACACAAAGTGTTAGCTGGAAGTGACCTCTACAGGTGTACTGGGGTTTGACTGGGATAGAGTTAATTTTCTTCCGAGTAGCTAGTATGGGGCTGGGTTTTGGATTTGTGCTGAAAACAGTGTTGCTAACACAGGGATGGTTTAGTTCCTGCTGAGCAGTGCTTGCACAGAGCCGAGGGCTTTTCTGCTGCTCACCCCACCCCCGGGGGGGGGGGGGGGGGGGGCACAAAGATTTGGGAGGGGACACAGCTGGGACAGCTGACCCCAACTGGCCAAAGGGATATCTCATACTTATGATGCCATGCTCAGGTATAAAAACTGGGGGAAAGAAAGAGGAAGGGGCGACATCTGGAGTTATGGTGCTCATCCCAAGTAACCATTATGTGTGATGGGGCCGCATGGGAAGTAGTGAATTAAATCCTTACTTTGCTTGTGTGTGCAGCTTTTGCTTAACCTATTAAACTGTCTTTATCTTGACCCATGAGTTTTCTCACTTTTGTCCTTCTGACTCTCTCCCCCATCCTACTGGGAGGGAGGAAGGCAGCAGGTGTGGGGGGCTGAGCTGCTTACTGGGGCTAAACTGCAACAAGAGCTCATCTAGACCAACCTCCTGCTTAGAGCAAGATTATTATCAATGCTACATCAGGCCAGCTGGAGCTTCATCTAGCCAAATCTTGGAGATTTCAAAGGCTGGAGCTTCTAACGCCTCTCTGGGTGACTCATTCCATTGCTAAACTACACACCTGGTGACTTTTTTTCTAATGTCTAGTCTGAACTTCAGTAATATCACTGGAGACTTCACACAGGGATTTTTCTCCATCTCAGATCATTCCTCTTTCAGATAACTCTCATCCTTATCCATCAAATTCCCACACTAACACATACCACCTTGCCCTTACATTTTCAAAGGTTTGTATAGGACATATAACTGTAAAGCTCCTGTTAAATATGACCTAATTTGGTTCCAAGTTTAGCATTACCAGAAGGACAGTTTCAGGGATGGGAATTTCATGGATCTGCAACTGTGCAATCTTGTCATCTTAAGAAATAGCATTCCAGTGCAACATTTTCAGTGAGGCACTGAAGAACAGGATGTTTCCAAAGGTGTTTCCAGGGGATCACTGTTTTCCAGCATTTCTGGGGTCCCAAAAGTTATCACGGACCATTTGGCTGTCTCACACCAACAGAAATTTGTTATTCTGTTTCAAGCCAGCCTGCACCACAGAATGCCCACAGAGACCGTCAGGCACCTTCCGAAACCTAGAGTATTATTTTAAGAGCATCGCAGAGAGACCATGCAAAAGGTCAAGAGATCTGAGCACAAGGAGCATAAAGTGCAATACCAGCTCTTCCAAATGTGAAAGCAGCAAGCTGGGCAAGTCCTGCCTCTACATTCTCAATGGAAGAAAATAATCAAAAGAAACCTGCAAACTGTGAGGATACAACTGCCCTCAGTCACACTGTGCAGCTCCCCTGGAAGCCTGCAAGAGCTGTAATTATGCACCAACAGGAAAATATACCTCTAAGATGATGCAGGGGTGCTTACAGTATAGTCTTACTTTACAGGAAAAAAAAAAAAACACACCAAAAAACAACCCAAACCTCAAAATCTGTGTTAGAAAGACTTGTTTATATATTCTGACAGAAGAACAAAATGAATGAGCATAAGGAGGCAGGAGATGCAGTGTAGGCGATTCTCAGTGAAGCATTTAACAGTGACTCAAAAATTATGCCTGAAATATATGCTTGGACATAATAAATGGATTGAAAACCAAGTATAATTCCATAAATGAAGAGTAGCAATGGGCTGCACTGTACCAGAGAGCACTAACAACACACTGGAGGTGATAAGAGCTTCTTAATTACCTCAGTGTAAATATCTGGATTTCAAAGGAGGGAAGCAACTGCAGCTGGAGAGCCAGGGAAATCAGAATGGTAGACTATAGCTATGAAATCCAGCTTGGAAATCCTGCAAAGTAACCACAAAATCTGATTCTTCACCAGTACATGAATACTAAAGGACACCCATGGTTTTCAGAAAAATTTGGCATAATGAGGTGATGAAAAATAGTCGAGGGGGGTGAGGGGAGGATCATAGGAATGGTGGGTTGATGCTGTTTCCACAGCAGCCAGCGGCAAAACTCGGTCCTTTACTTCTTTGTACTGCGGTGGCCAAGCAGCACGCTCATGCATATTGAGCGTAAAAATAGTGCCCCACCAGCACAGCCACTGGAATAACCTCATGGAGTGGATAGCAAATAATGATGAAAAATCAGAGGAATTGTAAACAAAGGCTAATACTTTCAATGGAAGAACAGTAGCACCATTAGAAGAAAGCATCAAGAGATCTGGGATTAGCAATACCCTCACAGGCTGTGCATGAACTCTGTTACCTGATATGGCCAAGCTGCCAGTGTCCTTTGCAGGGTTTGTCTACACGGGGAAATGCATGAGTGGACAGAGATACCCACTTAACCAGGGAGCTCCAGAAACTGTTTTACAGCCACAACAGAAACAAAGTGCCCAGAAGTCAATGAACTAATTTAAGATACAGCTCCTCTGCAGACATAAGGTTCATGTCTACGTAGTGCTGTAAATAGCAACACGGTATGGACTCTCCAGCTGGCACTGTGTAGACATGATGCATAGATATATAGAGAGACTGTACCTCAAATCACTGCATTGATTTTTGGGATCATCTGTATTGAAAGCATAGCAGCAACTTGGAATAATTCCACTCAAGTGTGACGCAAACACTTCAAGGGCTCTATTTATGAAGAAATTATTTCTTCCCATCAGTCTGCCCTAATTTTATAGACCTTTTTGCATCCAGAGATCTACCTTCTCTCTCTCTTACGGAAAGGTAAATAAAGTCCAGGTAAAAAAGCCGAGGGAAGTGACAGACATTTGGCATGCACTTGAAAGAACCAGAGCAGAGGGGGGAATTAGCTGCCACACATTACAGGGGAAAGTCAGAGTAAAAAGATACCAGGCAAAAGAAAATTTAGTATGTCACACTTTCCAATGATTAAACCTTTTCTGAACATGTGTGAATGGCAAGGAAGATTGCTGGGGGGTTTTGTCTCTCATATAAAACCAGCACAACTGAGAACTCAAAGGTCCCATGCTCAAAGTACTGGATTTAGATCTTTTAGATATATGAATCGGGAGTTACACTTAGATGAGATGAAAATACTCTCTAGAATGAGCAAGCAGCAATTCATGGAGCAGTGAATTTCTTTACGCCTAATCACTATGCTGATGGGATTCCCATTACTAGAAATTTACGGCTACAAGCCATGTAAACCCCGAAAAAGATCAAAATAATAATCATTTAATGTGACTGAAAATTATCCATCAAAGCCTTTTTCAGCAGAAAGATGGGATAAAGGTGAGTTAGCTTGTCTATAAAATGTAGACGTTTATAGACTTGTATTAAGAGTCTCTAAAGCCTTTGGGATTTCTGAGTTTCAACAGGAATAAATATTACCTCTTACTGCATCACATATCACAAACACAAAGCTTCCTTCAACTGCCACCAGTTTTGCCATGGAGGAGCTATCTGAACTGTTTTGATCACCTGTCTATGGAATGAAGACTCCTCTGTTGATCCTAAATTGCTCTCTCCCCCATAGCAAGCAGAGGAGGATGTAGCCGGACTGGTGCTGTGGGAGGTGGTACCCTCTGGAGAAGATGTACATGTGCTGCAGGAGCAGGTCTCCACAGTCCCCACCTTTGGGAGGGGAACAGGGAGCAGTACGTATGTTCAGAACTGGTTTCACAGGTAAGGACCTACATAAATCCAGCTTCTCACTATAGTGAAGTCTGCTAAATGCATAAAGGATTTTTTCAGTTTTCAGCTCCCTCTCATCCTCAAAAAAGGGTAATTGTCAATAAGACTAGAAGTCAAAATTATTTGGGGGGTTGGGATTTTTTTTCCTTTTTTGACAGCCAAATGTTTTCTGCTGACAACTCTTCATTATTTTGCTGAAAAATTCTGGAGAAAAGAACTTCAAATCATGTTTTTGCATGTTTCAAAAAGCTTTCCAGCTAGTTTTCTCTAGCTGAGACTTTTATATTGTTGAAAGTAAGTAAACTGAGGAAAGTGAAAGCCCCTCTCTTTTCTACTTCAGCCGCTGGTTTGTGAAACCATCAATATTTCAGGAAGGGAAGCTTTTAATCTCTTCCTTTAGGCCAAAGATTTACATCTCTTCCTTTGGTCTGGTAATCTGGGAAGTGAGCTCCATTCGGTGGCATACTCCTGCTTTGTATAATTCCAGACTCCTTTATTCAATCTGACTCTTACACTGGCACCAGAACTTCAACTGGAAAAAAAAATAACACCCCTCCTTCCACTCCTCTGAAAATTAGTTTTCAGGTCAAAAGATGCTCTAAATCAGAAGACTCTAAGCATCCCTTTTTCTGATTCTGCAGAGACTGCTAGTTCCAGTTGAGGACAAAACTCCCAGCCTGTAAGTCTGACAGTGTTCTCCTTTGTAGAAAATGATTGACTAAAATGAAGACACGACTGATTTACAGCAGCATATTCCAGTGCAGAGTTTGTCCTTTGTCTGTGCCTGGATTTTTACAGTGGCAGCATCTGCTTCACACTGCTATCAACTCAAAGCAATGTTTCCACTATCTCCTCAGGCTATGATGAATGTAATTTTTCAGTGTTTGCCTGAATCCCACACAGCAGTAATCAGCAATTATCAAAAACAGCAAACACAAATAATTAAGACATTTCCAGGACATCCAAGCACAGAGCTCCCTGGGATGCATGCCTCACACAGCTATGGGTAGAAACGTTGTCTGTACCACCCATGTGATATCATGAGCAAAATGGCACCTTTACCTCCATGTCTTGAGCCCAACTCAAGCAAGTTGGACCAAACAGTGTGGAGGAAGGCATCCAAGTGATTTGACATTTACAAAGGAAACAAGGGGCTCAAAACTGACACCCTCTGTTCTGGTTCCATAATCAGCTTCATAAACATGGGAAAGCACAAACAGTGGATTAACTCTGGCTGTGCAAAAGCATTAACTACCTTTAGTATCTGATGTCATTACATTTACTTTAGCATCTGACGCATTACACATACTATAGCAGGTCAGCCAGTGTCCTTCACCATCTCACAACCAATTTCTCCCAAATACAGTCCAATGCCAAGAGATTTTGATCTTCATTGCACTGACATGTCTCGACATGTGGTTTATCAGTTACATGTTCCTGTTTTCTTGTCCAGCTTGGGCTTCTTTGTCAGCCTCCCTTTCTGTAATGTACTGCAGTCAGGAGTTCCTATAAAACTTTGACACAGAGAATATATTTTTCATAATTTCCTATCACTGATAACAGTGCACAAACACAAAAAAAAGTAGGCTTTTAATATACTTCTTCTAATGAAACACATCTTTTCCAAGTGAAATTGTTGGATAGGCATACAGTTAGAGGGATACTAAATAAGTATGCTTAGGTATTCAAGTGTACTTACCTCAAACTTAAGTTCTAATGATTAATTAGTCTAGTCTGGAGAACAGGAGGCTGAGTGGAGACCTTATCACTCTCTACAACTACCTAAAAGGAGGTTGTAGCAAGGTGGGTGCCCGTCTCTTATCCCAAGTAAGAAATGACAGGAGATGGCCTCAAGTTGCACCAGGGGAGATTTAGATTGGGTATTAGGAAACATTTCTTCACTGAAAGGGTGGTCAAGCATTGGAACACGCTGCCCAGGGAGGTGGTTGCATCATCATCCCTGGAAGCATTTAAAGACACGTAGATGTGGGACTGCAGGACATGGTTTAGTGGTGCACTTGGCAGTGTTAGGTTAACAGCTGGACCAAATGATCTTAAGAGTCTTTTCCAACCTAAACAATTCTACGATTTTATATGTGTGTACATATGTAGACAGGGTAGGAACACTGGCTGAATAGCCTATGTACCCACATGTCACAGCACTCTCAAAACTATCAAGCTGCAACAAGGCTTTTACCACCCCATACCAGGTTAACTTCAATAAGTAGTTAGCACACCTTGCCCTAGCACAGTCAACGATCCCCCATAAGGTTTCGCCAGTTCATCTACTGTTCATGCTGTTTATTCATACACTTCAGATCAGTCCACCGTACTTCTTGCCTCTGCTACATCCTTCTCCTTGTCTCACCTACCTCCAGGGCACTCTCCCTCCACACTCTGCTCTTTCCAGGTCTCTCTTCACCCCATGCTCCTCTTCTGCACCCCTCAGAGCTATTTAACTACTTAGCAGGAACCAGCCACAGCTGCACCTTACCCACATCAGCCAATCCACCGCCCCTGAAGCCAGCCCACAGCTGTATATTATCAATGTTAATTAACCCAGCTTCATTCCTCTATAATTCCCCTATACCCATGCCCCCTCTCCTCTTTCTAACTTAGTTTTTGCTACTGAAATCACCAGACCAATTTGCATCTGCTGTAAACTGGCATAACTTAGCGGACGTCAATGAACGTGCAGCAGTTCCCACTACCTGACATCTTTTATGCAGACAGGTACTTATAAATCTAGCAAGCTTGATGAGACCACTGGTCTACAGTAAGTCCAGTTCTGAGAACCTCCACTCCCAGAATTAGCATCTTTGCTTTTATCTTATTAACATCTCTGCTTTAATCTTTATGTATATAACACTGTACAGAACAAACTCTTTTCAAGTGAAGCGAATCAGCATCAGATCAAATGGGTCTCCCCTATGTTAATAATTCCTTAAGGGACAAGAAACATTAAATATTTTGTCTCCAGATTTTGCACTTTTGTTCTTGCCTTGACCTTCAGAGAAAGAAGGGCATCCAAAAGAATGTGTGTGTGTGTGTCTGTATATGTGTATCTACATATCAGTAGTATTTCTCATTACTATAACTACCTGTTTAACTTTTGAAAGAGACACTGAACCTCACGTTTTAGGTTTTAAAGCAGCCTCTACGTACAGGAAAGTGGGATGAGACTGCATATAAGAATATATATGGTGATTTAAATGGTCCTACGTGTATATTCTCTGGGGTTCCTGTGTGATTACCAGTCATACCAGCCAGAGACAAAATCCAAGCTACTAATCTGGCAGGTATGTGCAGAGATGGGCCTCCCAATGCCTCTGTCTGAATTCACAGTTACTTGTAATCACACTGTCCCACTTGTGATCACACATCCCACAAAGATGATTAAAGGACTGAAGCATCTGTCATATGCTCCAGGAGAGGCTGAGAGAACTGGGACTGTTCAGCCTGGAGAAGCAAAGGCTCAGGGGGACCTTACCAACGTGCACAAATAACTGATGGAGGAGGGTGTAAAGAAGACACCCAGACTCCTCTTAGTGGTACCCAGTGACACGAAAGAGGCAATGGGCACAAACTGAGCCACAAGAAATTCTGCCTAAACATAAGGAAACCGCTTTTCCCCTCCCACACCATGTGAAGGTGGCTGAACAGTGGCATGCATTTCTCAGAGAGGTTGTGGCATCTCCATCTTTGAAGATGTGCAAAACATGACCATACATGGTCCCTTGCAATTGGTTCTAGGAAATCCTGCTTGGAGCACAGGGTTGGACTAGACAATGACCAGAAGTCTCTTCCAAACTCAGCAATTGTGTGATTCTGTACTAACACTGAGCAAAAAAATAATGACTTTCAATATCTGGGCCAACACAAATAAAACAGCACTATTCCTCACACCTGATTTTCCTGAGAACTACACTTTCTTCTTGTTTAAGAGTGCAAAGAGAATGGCAAATATCCTTTCTGGCACTTTGTAAGTCAGTATATTAATTTCTCCTGTATCATAAAATTTCAAGTACAGATGACCACGTCCTTGGAAAGCCAATGCGAGGAAGCAGAAACAAGTAAACCAGCTTTGTCTTCCCTACATCATACTTTCCTTCCCTGCTCACTGCCATGCTACCGACCTGCATTACTCCAGAGCAATGATCCCTCCCCACTAGCCTGGAGATTGCCATGGCCCAAGCCAGCTGCAAGTCATCTAAATCACAGAGAAAGAATGTGATTACGGTGGAACAAGGCTCTGTGCTTGCAGCTGGCAAAAGCATATTGTGCCCTCTGAGCAAGGGTAAGTACCACAGGCTACGGAAATATTTGCAGATAATATCAATTCTGAAACTGAGAATTTGAAGGAAGGTGAGAGGAATGGCAGGGAGGGGAGGCAAGGGGAAGGGAAGGCAAGGACCAGGATGGCCTACACAACTGCTCTTTATACCACACCACTTCTTCACCCTCCTAAGAGGGCAAAACTCTGTTGACTCCATGAGCCCCACACCAAAATGTCTGTGCAGCCCAGAGCTGTAAAACAAGTACCATGTTCCTTGGAGAACTGCAAAGAAGGGGAGTGCTGGGAGTGGTTTCCAGTCATGTCTCCTCTCCGCTACAAAATGAGGATGGGCATGGCATTTGGTTTTGTTCATTCTTGCTGGCTTGTCCATTCTGCCACGGGAGAGAGATGCAGATTACACAGCCTTGCTGCCTGCCATGTGATGTAGTCTTACACTTGTTGCCAACTGTGTGTAATTAAAGAGTCAACTAGTTGCACAACTTTGTATCAGCAGTTAGGGAAGCCTGCTTACTTACCCCCATGGTGCTTCTCCTGCATAGGTCTGGCTGAAGTTCAGGAGAACACACAGACCACAAGAAACTCCATGTTCCCTAGTGATCAGCGCATCAGGAATTTTCTATATATCTATGGGCAAGGACTCTGCAGAGTCAGGTAGTCACAGAGGCATTACACTGTTAGTACCCAAGTTTTCTCAGAGCAAACTGTCACCCTGGTCATGTGTGTTGGACTGTGTGTTTGTAGACATGGGTTTTTTATGTAGCTATGTGTCCTAAAGACTGGGAAGGCTAAAACAATTACTTGGTAGGCTGTAACTTAGTCATATTATCAATAGATTATAGTGTCTCTGTACAATATTTATGAGCAGAGAGACATTTACCAAATCCATTTCCTAGGAGACCCGTAAAGGACTAGCATCTTACTACTTCTGCTGAGCTTTGCTTCATGTTACTCAACAGAAACCCTGAAAGCAAAAGTACAGCAAAGAACAAACCAGTCTTCTATAAATCCCATGAAAAGTATTACCCTGGAAAATTTCAAATAAATGAGAAATAGCAAGATAGTTTTTTTATCTCTGTTTCCCTGTGAGTCACAACCTCAGCTTCCACAGAGATGCTGTTTGCACAGGTTGTAAACAAAATGAGGCAGAGAGCTTTTCCCCCATTTATCCATAAAACACCTGCCTCACTCCAGATGTTACTGAATAGAAATAATCAGAGGGCTTTATTTTAAAACTAATCACCAAGATTATGAAAAAAAAATAAAAATCCTTGTTTTAACTCATATTTTTATTGTAGTCACACCCTGGCATCCAGGGCTCTGTTTCACTTGGTGCTTCACACCAACAGCCCCCGTCTTCCATGGGTAATATGCATGCAAGTTTTATCTGAAGTAACCGCAGAACATAATACAAACAACGGCATCTACTGCTTTTCCACATGTCATTGTTAATATAATTCCTGCTCAGTAACATATTAAGAGGTGCTGAACTCAACAGGAATTTAGGGCACTTGGAAAGATCAGCTCGGAAATGCACGGGTATTCGCAGACAAATGCCCTCAATTGCTCTCTGCTGCCGTAAGCTGCTTTTGTACTACAATTTCATGGCTGATGCCTGCTCATTTTCTTCACACTGGTAATCTCATGGGGCCACTGGCTTCCCTGGAACTCAACCCATTTAAACAAGCTGAGCATCTAAGTGGTCCTTAGTCTGTCTCCCTGCTGCAGAGACAGGGGCTTCATTCCGTCCCTTGGCACCATCCTAGAAAACAAGGAAGCATTGGCTCAGCTCATGCTGGGGTCAGTCAGGTTCTGACATACCCTTCTCAGCTACAGAAGACTTAGACCACAAAACAAGTGGCCCAGACTGCCCACGCTATTCTATGCAGCAAGGCTTCTGGACGTTTAAAATGAATTAAGATTCTTCTGTGATCACAAAATTATCTGGTCAAGTTTTGTGTCTCAAGACAGCTGGCAAAAAAGCTGAATCCTCCCCCACCCTGAAACCAACAAAAAATCCCATGAGATGTATCTAATAATTTTCTGTGAGATGCAGAGGAGTCAGTCACATCCTACCAGCCATGACACTCTGAAAAGATCCAGCTGTTTTAATTGCTTTATGATCATCACTGCTCATCACTACCATGGAGTGTAAGAAGTCTTGAAGCTGGGTGTAAGGTTTAGTGCAGTTTAGACTGCATCAGAGAAGATTCGCCTCCAAAGTGCATGTAGGCTATGTCTGTAGAAAAAAATACCGGTATGGGGTTTTAACAATGCTCTGCACAAAGTAAGATACACAAGCGCATTTAAAGTATCATAGCAGATTTAGTGTGAGAGAATTAGTTACTTCCTTCCACTACACTTCTAGATAATATTTATCTGCAGGAGGTTTTAGGCTTTCTTGTAAAAGCAAATAAAGCCTGGAGCATATTAACTTCCACTACAGTAAATCACATCTTTTGATACTGCTATACTAGCTTTATCAGAGGAGTGTTAGAAAAACTCTGGAGAAGAGAAGGAATTAACAAATTAGCTTGCTCTGTAAATGTCTCCATGAAAGCTGACGTTCCTCCTGTATCTTAGATAATATCAAATTAATTCTCCAGCAATCACTGATGTTTTTCATAAACTGTTCCAAATTAAGTTCAAATCTATGCACAGCGAAAAAGAAGAGTTTAAGTTTTCACTAAAACAGCATCACGGTTATGAGGCCTATGGGCAAAAATAAAGGATGTTCATGTATATATTTCATTGCCTCCAACTTTTAATTTTATTATGTTAGAGCATACATTGTTCGAAGACAGAATACTGTCCAGAGTCACCAAACACCAATAGATCAAAACGTATTTGGTGTCACTTTAACACGTCTTCTTTAAAAGAGGGTTGTTCATTTTTCCTATTTATTGTACTGCTGTGGAACCTGATGGCCAATATTCTGTTGCCATACAAAAGCTCTTATTTATGTAAAACATTATCAGATATAAATAGGAAAGAAATATCACCCCCCCCAGCTGGTTAATTCAGAAGCAATAAGTTACATTGATTTGCACCAGTGCATTTTTTTCATTTTATATAGGAGCAAAGAGCCACACAAGATGCAGACAGTGAAGTCTCAGTTTCTGCATTCTTCTCGTTCATTTTGGTACCCGGTCACAGGAGTAAGAACTTAATGGCTATTACCAAAAGAGACACAGAAATCTAAAGACCAGCACCCCTCCACTCTGCTGCCTGTCTCCCAATCACAGATATTCCAGCCTGGGATGTGGAGTTGTATGGACATACCAATCTGTTCTGAAGCAGAACTGAGTTGCTCTTTGTGTTGGTGGATTTCAGCAGCCTTTTTAAGTGGCATATATGGGTAAGATCACAGACATTTGAAGACCAGGAAAATACATCACAGCCCTGTCAGACAGAATACATTGCTTTGAACATGCATTAGCAGTAGTGGCTGTATACTATACAGTGATAGCCAGCTTCCATTTACTACCTTTAATTAATAATTGAAGATATTGACTACCATAGTTTCAGATTGCTGTTTAGTAACCTCTAATACATAGATTGATACCCTATATTAACATAGCACGTGTCATCGTGAACGGTCCTCAACCTTTTACCAGTTTAATAAAATGACACACAAGCTCCCTTCCCATTTTTGAAACACAGCTACTCCTGAGACAAAACACGGCTGCCCTTCAACAACACACTGGAATGCTACCAAACGACGAGAACAGCACATGAAATATTTAGAAGGCAAACAGACACAAAGCCAACGTAGCCACACACCAGCAAGGCATCACAGTCTTTAATGACACCAAGATCCTACTGCACTTCTCATCCCAAGTGCTGACATGTTGCCTTTTACTGCCATATTGGAGATCAATTCAATACCAGCCAGGAAGGACTGAATCAGTGGCTTCAAAGCCTCCACACCAAACACACAGACTTGCTGGAGCGATCAGAAAAAAAAAAAAAAAAAAATCACCTAAGTTAGGGCATTCAGCAGTGCTTCTGACAGAGTAGCCACAGCACACAAAACACAGCAGTGTTCTGGTTCATGCCAGTTTTTATGTCTCAAACTCAGGAGGATAAACAAAAGCATAGAGGGAAAAGGTGCAAAATGTTAGAGCCAAAATGATAGGAGCCAATGTGGCACAAAGTCCACTGGAAGACATTAGCCCA
This sequence comes from Falco peregrinus, assembly GCF_023634155.1. Taxonomy (NCBI): domain Eukaryota; kingdom Metazoa; phylum Chordata; class Aves; order Falconiformes; family Falconidae; genus Falco; species Falco peregrinus. The sequence goes on from NC_073726.1 coordinate 83,529,062, forward strand.
TCACAATTAAATGAATACATTTGTTCAGGACAAGAAAGTTTATTTCAGATGAGTGTTTTTCTCATCAGCAGAAAGATTTCTCATTTGGTATTTGGAGCCTTAAAGTTAGTTCAGTTTTTTGCTGAACCATTGCCCCACTGAAGCAATGACTCAGGGTGACTTTGGGGTCGTAACCAGGCTCTCAGCTCAGTGGCCAACACTCAGCTCCAGTTGCATTACTACACTCCAATGACCAGTTGTGGCTGTTACTCCAGTGCTGCGTAGCCACCACACTGCAGAGATATTACCCTCTAAACACCGCACTGTTACTGTACATACCCGGCAGCTGTTCCTACAATATTCATATATTACCCTCTTCAGATGTAAATATTAAGTATCACAAGAGTTTACATTAAAGTCCCATTAGCAGTAAATGCTCTTCTCTTGGAACACCACTTTTATCATCAAAATGATAACCCCAAGTAACAGAGATCTTTTTTCTTTTTAGTTTTATTTTTTCCCAAGTGATTAATGCCAAGATAACTCAATTCAAGTGAACAAAAAAAGAAGACAGTTTAAACAATTCTTCCTCTTTGGGAAGAAGCCGTTCAAGTACATTTTGGGAAACATTCATTTCCCCTTTTATCTTTTATTTGAAAACAAAACCAGTTTGTAACTGAACAACCAAACGTAATGACACTAATTGAAGTTGCAGGTATCAGGGTAGTGGGAAATAAACATATCTTTCAGTATTTCAGGAATATTTGCAAGTGATTTATTTGCACCAAAAGCCACAGCATCAGTCAAAGGTCAGCAAGCCAGGTTCGTAACAACATTTGACTGACTAGAAAAGGAATCAAAATAAAGCTACCTCCCTTGTAAGCTGGAATTGGCTTTTTAGGACTGAAGATGAATACTGCACACTGAAAACGGAAGGGAAGGGTCAAAGCCACCAGAAGAAGGCAAATATACATCTAAACACCTACCATTGCCTGGGTGATTCCATCTGGAGGCAGGACCCTTTCGGCAGTCTCAGCTCCCACCATCAATCCAGAACATGTAGGGAACCAAATGCCATAAGAGTCTAGAAGATCCTTCATTGTGAACTTTGTGCAGAATTTCACGTGCAGATTTCTCTTTTGAATGGCCAAACAGCAATGAGCTAAATATTCAATAAATCAAAAACTTACTCTTTTCCAGACTGCAAAAACAGTTCGTCTATAGTGCGTTCTCATTATTCATGGAAAAACAGCTGGAGAATCCTTCCATGGCTTGGTTCTCTGGAAGAGCTAGGTTTTTGGATGGCCGTTTCTTCTGTCTTGCTCACCACTGAATTATTCTTAATAAAGTTTAGCCTTATACTGAGCTATCCCTGATTCAGGCCCTATGTATCCCTTGTCAAACAGAAACAACTCTACCAAAAGTACTTGAGCTACTGTAGAAGTAGAATGTGACTCCAGGGATGTGGATGTGCACACTACCAGCGAGTGTAGCAATGGGCTTAGCCACTTCTTTCCCTGGCGAACCTGCCTGTATGTATCAAGATGAAAGATAGGAGGTATTTCTTATAGGGACTGAAATGACAAAAGACATTAAAGAACACCTCCCATATAAGCTCACTATAGCAGGTACATTTGGAGTGTCAAGCCCTCAGGCATTCACCCTCTTATTATGTGTATAAATCAAAGATGTTTAACTAAATCTTTTGAAGTGACTGTAGGCTGTACCAATGGTATCAGCCTGGATAACTGTGGGACACTAAACCCCAGTTCATATTGCATCTGCGTGCCACATAGCAGGCTTCTTATGTGAACTGAGCACGGATGAACCTCCCATTCCTCATACTCTGCTGTTAAGCAGGTAGGATGGAAATGGTGACCATTAATCAGGTAGGATAGAAATGGTGACCCATGAAACACATTTGTCCTTGACCTGTCCTTTTAAGGATCATCCAGCCCTTTTTATGCATCTCTCTCTATCCCACCCCATGACAACTGCAGGCTCCTCTGCTCAAAAGCCAAATGTACTAGTGTTCCTACCTAGTGAGAGGAGGTCACCAAATATACCACCTACAATTACATTTTCATCTTCTAGCTGTAGCAGCTTTCTATTCAAGAGTCATAATTGTCTTCTCGTTGGAAAAAAATGAGAGGTATTTTAGGAAGCCGTTAGAGAAGCTGAGTGGATTGAAGTATTGTTGTGCTAATTAAAGCTTCTTTGATTTTCAAACGCTTAATCTCAATGCTCTATAAAGTGAGCGCTTTTATAGAAAGACCAACCCTGGGCTATAATGCAACTCTAAAAGTACCTGTTAGAAGCCTTGAGTACAGAACATTTCTCATCTTTTCTCAGCAGACTGAAAGGCAGCGTGAAATCATGATCTCCCTACAGTCTTCTGAAGTGAAAAGATACAATCCTATTTGCTTCTATGGGCTCTGGTTTTCTTCAAGAGCCCACATTCGTACATATTTGCAGAGCCTGGCTGTGGCAGTACATAGCAGCTGCTCCCAGGGATAGCACTGGATCAGACGATCTGATCTTCTTTGGCAGCCAGGCCACCTAACTTAAGACTGCTAGCCCCGAAGGCAGCGGCTCCAGATGCTTTAGAGGAAGAATAAAACTTTTAACAGTGGGTAACAGCACACCTGCGAGATATTTCTTTTTGCTTTCAGAGGTAAGAGTAATTCTACTATGGAGCATTCTTATTCTTTTAAGTATAAATATCTAGTTTCTGCATGGCAAGGGAGTACATATTCACACCTGAGATCCATATGTCTCCATAAAGCAAATATTTTGTATCCATTAATCAAACAGTACATGTAAGCTGAGTAACTTTCAAGACTAACAGTTAGGTAAATCAAATTCATGTTGAAATGGTAATTATTACATAAATAAGGTAACATCTAAGAAGAGCACCTTGTTACTGAATGGACTCTCTCCCCCTCTGTGCGGAAAGTGTGCTGAACTTATCTTTGCTCCCCCTATAACCTCAGTGCCAGTGCAGCTGAAGAAGAAAGAGGAGCCTATTTCACGGATCATCAACATGTCTGTTAGCTAAGTTACACGTGCAGAGCTGCAATTTTTTCCCCAGTGTAGGTTGCTTCAGAGAAAACCTTAAAGGTAAGGAAGTGGCTTGGTGTAACCAAAGGACAGACTCAACATACAAAATGTTTGTAATTGATGAAGCATAAAAGACAAGCTAGAAGGATTTGCATTTTGGGGGAAAAAACCCACACATCTATTTACTTTCAAGATTAAGTAAGAAATTAACTCAGAGACTCAATTAACCCAGTGCACAATGTTGAGTTTTCTTTTTAATGGAGTCATTTCAGAGGGCAAAAAATGTGTCCTATGACCTGGTCCTGAATGCGCATAGTGTTGCTGCTTGAAAACTTCCACTCAGCAAAACTGACGACATCACAGCAAGTATTTCAGTACAAGATACACCAAGGAGTACAGTGACTGCACACACTGTGGGAAAGATGAGAATCGTAAAGTATGAGATGTTATCTTGTTGGCAGCATGGCCAAAGGAACCTAGCAGGAGCATTTTCCATACAGCGGAGGCAGCACAGATGGAAACAGGCAAGATCTTTCTTCAAAAAAATGTATGATTGTGATACAAGAATTGGCATTCCCAGTCCTAAGAGAAAGGAGCTTTCTGAGCTAGATGCATGACAGGTATAATGAGACAGACCATGAAGGACCTCAGCAGTGAAGGCTCTGTGGGTAGTATTTCACAAGATGAAGTGTGGCCAAGAAGGGAGAAAACTAGCAGAGGGATACAGAAATGGCTTTTGCGTCAAGTGAATTGTAGATTCAGGAAAACAGGTTACACAGCAACGTTACAATTTGTTCCAAAAAATGCAACAGGAGCTTTGCTAAGGACAAAATGGAGAAGACGGATACTGTAGAGGTGATAAACAAGCATTTCTTTTTTTTTTTTTTTTTTACACCGAAAAGAAAGAAGAAAGAAGCAATGAGATTTAGACACACCTAGAGCCAACAAAATTCAATGACAGTGATCACACCCTTGAAGCGAGTCATGGACTTGAGTACCTCACCAAATTAAGACCACCACCACAGAGCAGCTAACAGACAAATGACTTGGACTAGACCCATTTAAGCCTGATAACTGCAAATCTTTACAGCTCAACTCATCAATTAATAAGTGAGATTCAGTACAACTGACTAAATATACTTGAAGCTATTGATGAACAAGGATTTCATTGGTAAAAGCTCTTCTCGACTAAGAAAGCTAATCAAAATCACATGACAGGCCATGCAAAACGTTCTGCTTCATATAAGGTTAGGGTATTTTCACTTCATTTCACCATATGTAATCAGCACTCTACCGTTTCTGCATGCCACTGTTACAAACTGTACCTCTCTACAGAAAGACCTGGCTACCTTTATAGACGGACTTCTAATACACAACACCTTTGGCATAAAATAATTACCATTTATGTCATTGCCCTCTTTATATATAATACAACATTGAGACATGGCAGGCATGACTGTATCAGACCAGCTTGCAGGAAATACACCTTGAAAAAACCAAACAATTTTCAAAAGAAAACAAGACCGAGTCAGTTTGACTTCCTCAGTCAACCCAAACCAAAAGCCATGATCAGTCACACAGTTGTTTGAAACCTGACTGTAAGTCAGCCCTTACAGGATAATGCTACAGGCAGTGGTTCGGAGTCAGGAATGTAGCTGTAACGTATGAATTGATACCCACAAGCCTTCGGAGAACACCATCAGTAGGCTTAATCATATTTCCACTGGTTTTGGTGGAACTGAATGCTGTCTCAGCAGTGAAGGCAGCAGAGCTTGGCCCCAGAACCTTACTCACTCAAGGCTAAATCCAAAGCCTACGGAAGCCAAACCCTTGGATTAATCGTACTGTAATGCTTGAGTTGACATTTACAAGTTGACTCTCAAAGCCCGCAGCCACATTTTCCACTCACTCCATCGCCATTTCTTATACGATTCAGTAAGAAAAGCATCAATGAACCAACCATTCATTTCAGGTAGACCTGGCCAGTAGTGACAGCAGAGAAATCAGACTCCAGAAAATAACCAGACGGAATAATCCTGGGTAAGATCCTTAAAAATTATCTTTAATTGATGCCAAGTATGAACAGATGAACAAGTACAGAAGCAGGTAAAATTGCATAGATGAAAACTATGCATTTCAAATAGTTCAAGAACTCATAACATTAGATGTTTTAAAAATGGTAAGTCAAACAATTTCACTATTGGAAGTAAAATGAGCTGTAAGGTGACAATGAAGTACATACTTGACCCAAAGTGTAAGCGATTTGTATATGGTGGAAATAAGTACAGCTGTGTCAGCTTAAATGGTTTGTTGCCCTGATGGTGCACTTTCATATGGAGACTATTCAGTTTATATATTTCACATCGGTAATATCTGATCTTTAAAATCAGAGGTATGTCTGAGAGGCCATATACAGTTCTATTGACAGCTGTTATTTATTCATTTCAAACCGACATACTGCAAAAACAATGGTTTACATGTAAAGGAAAGGAAAAGAAAGATTTCATCTTAGCAGGTTATAGGTAAGGGTTTGCTGAATTTAGTCATAAAAATATCATTTTTACTTTTGTACAAAAGTAAAATATACATTTGATTCCAATTACATTATAGAAATGTCACTGAAACAGTAACATGGATCAAAGACTGATGCACCTAAAGGAACTGAATGCAATGTCTTCATTTTATTATAGAAACTAGAAATGGAAGATGAGTATTTTTATAACTTGTCGTGACATTTGCTAGAGCCTGTGAACAGGTGAAATATACAGAATTACAGAGATATTAACAGATACTTTGAGACAAATTTCAGTTAAGACCTCAGTTTCATTTTATTTCCTTTGAAAATTATCAAAGCATGCTATGCCTTGACAGCATAAACTGTTGACCTCACCGGTGGCAAGTTCACCTGTACTGAGTGAAACAGTAGAACACCCTGAAGTTTCAATTTTGCAGATACAAATACTGACACCTTTAAGAATACTTGATAAGCATTTCAGGAAAAATAAATTCTCTATACCTGATTAAGTAAAGCCCGAACAACAGAAAACAGAAAAAGAAACTCAGCCCGAAATAAGTCCAACCAAAATTTAAATGTAGGTCCCTGGTTAAAGCATCTCGGAAAAGGAGCCTGTTTCAGACTTGCAATATGCAGGTCTGGAACAAACTTGCCATGTTGTGCAATTTGCAAGGACAGCTTTCCAGTTCCGTCCAGCTCTGTGGCTATGGAGGGTAAATCACACTTGGGAGCTGGTTCTGCATTCCTGCGAGTCTGAAATTACTGTGACGATCAGTGGCATCAGGCTGCTGGAAGCCTACAGGATCAGATCACTCCTGGAAAAACCTCTTCCTAATAAATTAGATGTTCCTGTCCTAGTGTTTATTTTATTTCAGTTAATACATGTGCATATAAGAAACTGCATTGTCCAAGTGTGAACTATGGAAAAGTGAAACTTGCCCTCGCCCTCAGTTCCTTATACTTAAAAATAAGCATGATTTTATGTTACACTTGGGCTTCAGCTCTCTCATAATAGAAACAAACTTTCTGTACTTCTGCCTTGTGAAAACATTTGTCCCTTAGTAAAAAATATGTCAATAAATGTTGCCACTGCTCCAATTGTTGGTTTGGATCAATGCAGCCTCTAATGAATGATGCACAGCTCATTTGCTAAGAAGGGTCTGATCCCTGAACTCTACTTGGGCAAAATCACTGCTGAGAACAAGAGGACTTTTGCTGAATTTTGCCCTGTCTCTAGTGCTTCGTACCGTCTTTCAAGTGCTTGTCCACATGATCAACAGTACATCAGGTTAAGCACGTGCATATTAGAGAATTTGTACATGGAAATTAATTTCCTTGGGCATTGATCATTGTCAACTTCCCAGAAAGCAGCGGGATTGACTCTCCTCGCACCTATAAATGTGTAAACCAGGAACAAAGGAAGGAAATCACTAGAATTGTTACCAGGAACAACACAGTAAGCCAGGCTGTGAATTTCCAGAATGAAAACTCACATACTCAGAGTTTTGCAGCACATGGCCACGCTCTGCCCAGCCACCCCCTGCAAAGTAGGGTCAGTTCCATTACATTTAATGATTATTAAAGGCTTATCTATCTGAATGAACTTGTGAGGCAGATGAGGTAAACTGCATTAAGCCCCATTGTGTTCAGAATTAAAGCAGCCTTAATTTAATTCAGCTTACGTTCCTTCCAAAAAGAATGACTCCAAATCAGATTAAGGTTGCTTTTATACTGCAACAGAATGTCCATGCTGGGCTTTAAAGCAGTTTAACAAATCTACTTTAAATGCACACCTTTCATTAATTTGGATTAGCCTTCTTGAAGTCCCCAGTGGAGATAAGGCTTAAGAGACTCCATGCAGGGAATCTACATGGGTTTGCTAGGATGCTGTGAACTCACACCCTGGCTTACTGCACACTAACTTCCTCGTGCAGACAAGTAAAGCCAGTTCATTCTCTCTACTGGAGCTGCCACACAGAGGATTTGAGCTCTTGGCAATCTGGTAGCAGCCTCTCTGTTCTGTGAAGGAAGGGTGTACAGAGCCTTTCATTTTCACTCTCCCCCTTGCTCCTCTGCCTGTTCCTCAGTGCTCTGTAGTTAAGTATGGTAGGACCAGATGGGGAATTTTGGCAGTGATGCCAGCCTATGGGATTCCTGCCCACTGCCTCTCCACTACATTCCTGCCTCTGCACTGCGGTGCACTGCTGCCTTGCTCACACCAGATAAGTTCCCTCATCCCTTTCACTGAGTGGATGAAGAAAAAGCTGTTTGGGGGCAACTAAGAAGCACAGAGAGGCATAGAGCAGGGGCTAGTAAAGGAGGCTTGGCCAGTGACTTCTTATGCCAGAATAGCTCCCTTGCCTGTTCAAACTACAGCCCAGCTAAGACTGCTGTATCTACTGGTTTCTCTGTCCAGCCCAGCTAAGACTGCTGTATCTACTGGTTTCTCTGTCCAGCATAACAGGGGCACTGCTTCTGGGAGGTCTCTTGACTCTTTCAGAGATGGACTAAACTGGTCATCAGCTCTTTTCCAGTCCTCTTCCCCTGACATAAACAATCCCACTGAGCTTTTGTGTGGCAAAAAGAAGCATATGCCAAAAGGGAGACAAAGCAGAAGAAAAGAAAAAAAGGAAAAGAAAAGAAAAAAAAAAAAAAAGAAAAAGGAAAGAAAGAAAGAAAGAAAGAAAGGAAGAAAGAAAGAAAGAAAGGAAGAAAGAAAGAAAGAAAGAAAGAAAGAAAGAAAGAAAGAAAGAAAAAAGAAAGAAAGAAAGAAGGAAAGGAAGAAAGAAAGAAAGAAAGGAAGGAAGGACGGAAGAAAGAAAAGGATGCTTACTGGTAAGAACAGGCAGTTTGTTAAGTGCACCTTCAGGCCCACAAAGACATTTCAGCACTCCTGTGTAAAGGGAGTAAGAGCTTTTGCTGTTGTTGTTATTTTTTGTTGTGTCAAACTTGTCGAAAATGCATGCCTATGCTACATGAGGTTAATTCCTGTATTCCATATGTATTGAGATCCTTTGCAGTGAGCTATAAATGGAAAAAAAGCAACATTCAGGCTCCCCAAACCACCCCGAGCCTTAGCAATCCATCCTGGTCTCCTGACAAAGAATCGCTGCATGCAGCACTTTTTACGTATGCAGGATGATTATCATTCTGCTCATTAAACTAAGGTGTGCATACCCAACTGTGGCAGAAGTTAAGTTACCCAAAGTCAGGCCTCCTCTCCCAGATGCTACTTTCTAATCATCAGTCCCGCAGCACTGAATTGATTATTGCTGTTTAGTTTATTCTGATGGTTGTTTTATAAGCTGAGTGCAGCATTCAAGTCCACTTTGACATGAGAAGTCATATCATAGAATTCAAGAGTTTGGGAAGATCAGGACCACCAGAATTTAACGGGGAGATAGGTGTACGATGGGCAGGGGCGTGAGTGGGGGACAGGAAGGAAGCTTTACAACATCTACCTAGAGGATGTAATGCCCTGTTTTATATGATGCTTTGCATTTCGTGCAGGAGTTGGAGCTCCCTCAGTTCATGATCGCTTTTCCATTGTTAAGATTCACAGAAGCCACACAGTGAGAAAGAAAGTCTTTCTGGAAACCTGGCAGGTCAGGCTTGTGCGTAACTGCAGAGTTAGGGTTGTTTTTTAACTCTAAGTGTCTTGATTTTATATATATTTGTGTGTCTGTGTATCTGCATGACACACATATGCGCAGACACACATATATATTTCTACACATATATACATATATCAGAAAGATAGGGGGGAAAAGGATCTGTACAATGTGGAAGGAGAAGTGTTCAACACCAGTTGGCCACATGCTAAATGCAGAATGAAGATCCTCAACTTAGTCCGTTTAAGAAATCAAGATTAGTGCCTACATTAGTTCAGATCAAAGGTTATTCTCTTCCAGGGCCTGGCAGTCAAGGCTGGCATATTGCAGAGGATACCTTCTAGTGTTGCTTCCCTCACCAGATGATGGTGGAAGTAGAGTAAGGTTAGAGGCCAGAAACAAGACTATGGCTCAAAGGATCTGTGACGGGATTTAAGATCTGACAGACTGGCAAAAGGGGATGGAGGAGGCAGGGATGGGAGCACACTAGAAAGTCTCTCCCCCCTACCTGCCAGGGAATCCAAAGGAAACAAAAGCACAGCCCTGCAGTCTGGCTGCCTGACGGGGCGATGCCGCAGTTCACACTGGTCCCTAGTTCCTCCTGCGTCCTGTCGTGCTGGGACAGGCTGCCAAACAGCCATCTCAGGGAAAGGAAGGGCAGATACGAGGATGGCAGCGACGTCTCTATAAACAACCTAGGGAAACTTGAAGTCTTGCATAAACAAAACTATGAGTTATTTGGCAGAAACAAATGCTGAGCCCTGCAGCATCGGACTGGCTGAGGAAGGAAGGTATCCCATGGGCGCTGGTGGTCTCTGCCTGCCTCTTCTGCGTCCCTCTCTCACTCTTGCTCATTTTTTCTCTGTCCCCTTCTGTGCCGTGCCAGGAGGCAGCACAGAACACCCCTGACAGTGTGTTGGTGCCTTGCCCGTTCCTTCACTATCTCTGATCAGCTCAGTTTCTGGAGGCACTTTCAGCAATTTAGGGGATGTAAGATAAAGGCACTGCACAACAATCTAAATCAATCTGTTGAGTCTCTTCAGTGATTTTTAGGGGAATACAAAAAAGTCTCAACTAATGACTGCAAAAGAAACCAGCTGCTGCAATTTGGATGCATATAATAGATAAGTTTCATTTACATTCTGAGAATGCACCAAAAAGCATGCATCTGCACCTTTCAGCTATAAAAGATACTAGGTTTTAGGTGTTGCTATATATAACTTAACTTCTTAATTTTCCATATAGCTTTCCCTTTAAGGGATGGGATATGTTCCCTTCCGACAACGCCTGGACAAAAGCCAACACATTTCCCTGAGCAATGCAGGAAAACAATCAGGTTTCTCTGATCAGTTCATTCAGGCCCTCGGTCTACCAAGCACTTTTTTTAATTTTGTTTTTATTGTTGTTGTTGTTGTTATTATTATTATTATTTATTATTATTATTGAATGCATGCATTAATTAATTCAAGTTACACCTTAATCAAATAGGCCATAATGCTGAATATTTGAACATGCTTTGATCTCCAAAAGTTATTGTTCCCATTGACTAACATACGCACTTAAATACAGTACTTTAAATTACTAGTCAACGATTTAATAAATTAAGGAGTGCACTTCTGGTGAATGCAAATCAAAAAATAAAAATAAAATAAAATAAAATAAAATAAAATAAAATAAAATAAAATAAAATAAAATAAAATAAAAGAAAAGAAAAGAAAAGAAAAGAAAAGAAAAGAAAAGAAAAGAAAAGAAAAGAAAAGAAAAGAAAAGAAAAGAAAAGAAAAGAAAAGAAAAGAAAAGAAAAGAAAAGAAAAGAAAAAAAAAAAAGAAATGAAAAAAAGAAAAGAAAAGAAAAAAAAAGAAAAGAAAAGAAAAGAAAAGAAAAGAGATAAAGGACCTATTTTTAGAGGATTCAGTTCAAACGAAAGCTTATCCGCTATTGTCTGAGGTAACGTTTCAAGCATGCGATTATAAAATAAATAGCATCAAATTCAAACATGCTTATATTAAACTCCATTGTGCTATCTTGCAACAGAGGGGCTTAAAGTTTTGTATCCAGTTCTGGACAGGGAAAAGGAAAAGTGTGTTTAAATCATCTGCATGTAAGAGAACTTAGCAGCATTGCAGATGTTTTGTCTTCAGTTTTGTTTGTTGTTTTCCTTTTAGAATAGTTCTTCTATGGACAGCAAAAGAGACCAGGCTTAAGTATGTTTTTAATAAGGTGCTGTGTGGATCTGTAGATTGGAAGTATGTAACCTTTCACATAAGGGGTGGAAGGAAAATTTGCGCTCCTCCATAAAAACCGTGGCAAATGCTTGCTGCAGGTTTTTGCTAATCTTTTTATTATTATTATTATTATTATTATTTGATGCACTTTCTTGCAACTGTGCAGTTTTGCAGAATATTTTTACTGGAATCCATGCATATGCTTTATAGCTCTAAAAACTGTCTTGTTTAGTTTAGGTTAAACTTCATCAAAAAAAAAGGGAGATGGGAGAGGAAAAATTTAGGTCTAATGTCATACAGCTTAAAACTAAACTAGTTCAAATGGTTATAATTTACCAGGTGGAAAAAGCTTTTTATAAATAAACAAAATCTTATCTTTCATGGATCCTGGAAGCTTCTTAATCGCTGAGCAAGACTTCGCAATGCAACAATGCATTTACGAGGTAAATAAAGCATTCAAAGACTATCAGTAAAGCATCTACAAAGTGTGACTGTGTCACTAAAGTCTTCAAGCTGTGAGTGGGGATTTTGGTTTGTTTTGTTTACACATCAGTCAGCAGCTTGCTTTTATTAACACAGTTTTGGTTGGCTACAGTGCAGTTGCCAGTTCTGAGATTAGCCTCTCTAAAATTGTCTATGCTATTATTCATATCCTCTTCGATTTCCATGTACTCAGATTTGCTGATTGTGGAGGAGCTGCGGCGACTGAGATCACTGTCAGATGCTAAATTAGGGGAGCTAACGTGAAGTAACTGAGCCTGTTCTTCCCCTTCTGTTTCTCGGTGGTAGAAGTAGTTGAAGTTGGACACGATGACAGGTACAGGCAGGGCAATTGTCAGCACACCAGCGATGGCACACAAGGAGCCTACGATTTTGCCTCCAATTGTCACAGGGTACATGTCACCATAGCCCACAGTGGTCATGGATACCACCGCCCACCAGAAAGCATCAGGGATACTTGTGAAATGAGACTCAGGTTCTTCAGCCTCAGCAAAATATACCGCACTAGAGAACAAAATCACCCCAATGAAGAGGAAGAAGATTAGTAAACCTAGCTCTCTCATACTTGCTTTGAGGGTCTGTCCCAAAATCTGGAGGCCCTTAGAGTGCCGGGAGAGTTTGAAGATTCGAAATACTCTTACCAGTCTGATGACTCTCAGGATGGCCAAGGAGGTGGCCTGCTCTCCTTTCTGAGTCCCCTCCCGCTCGGCCATCTCGGTGCCCAGGGTGATGAAGTAAGGGATGATGGCCACAATGTCAATGAAGTTCATAATATTCTTGAAGAATTCAGTCTTGCTGGGGCAAGCAAAGAAGCGCACCACCAGCTCAAAGGAGAACCAGATGATGCACAGGGTCTCCACAACAAAGAAGGGATCTGTGAAGATGTTGGATTTGTAGACCTGGGTAGTATTGTCAGTGCGATGCACTGTATACTCCTTGTCCTCCTTCAGCTCAGGTAATGTCTCTAGGCAGAAGATCACAATGGAGATGAGGATCACCATGACAGAGACTATTGCAATGACCCTTGCAGGCCCAGAGCTCTCTGGGTATTCAAAGAGGAGCCATACTTGGCGTTGGTACTCCCCCTCTGGCAAGGGTCTCTCCTCATCTTTGATGAACCCTTCATCTTCCCGGAACTTCTCCATGGCCTCCTCACCCAGCTCATAAAATTTGATCTCCTCAGAGAACATGTCCAAGGGCACATTGACTGGCCGGCGAAGCCGCCCCCCAGACTGATAGTAGTAGAGGATGGCATCAAAGCTGGGCCGATTACGGTCAAAAAAGTACTCATTGCGCAAGGGGTCAAAGTACCGCATGCGCTTCTTGGGATTGCCCAGCAGAGTGTTGGGGAACTGGGCTAAGGTCTTCAGCTGCGTCTCAAAGCGTAGTCCCGCAATGTTTATCACTACGCGTTCACAGCACTCATGGTCATCGTGGCCAGCGGGCTGGTAGCTATCCTGGGGGTGGCCAGGTAGCGCAGAAGTCTCATCCATGTTCTCTCCAGCCATCACGGTCATGGTGGCACACGGGAAGGGGGACCCAGGGGAAGGGAAGAAATGACGGAGAGGGACTTGAGAGGGAGGAGGAGGAGGATGGAGGAGAGTAGACAGCCCCAGGGCAGTTCAGTGGCAGGGGAGGCTGGGGTGGGGGTGAATGGACGGACAGACACAAAGTCTGCAGGGAGGGATGATGAGTAGGGATGGAGAGCTTGAGGAAGGGATAGATGAGGAGCCTAGAGGATGGAAATACCCAAAAGGGGAAAGGAGAGGTGGGATGAAGGGAGAGGCATCAGGGATGAGGGGAGGGGGAACAAAGAGGGAAGAAGTACCTTTAGGGGGGGAAGAGGGCAGGTAAGGTGAGGGGTCCTGTCCCCCAAGCCGGGAGGCTGAAGGTCTGTGGAGTGCACCCCCAGGCTGGGGTCCCCTCCCCAGCTGTCTCCTTTTGCCTTTAACTCGATCCGTCCGCTTTTCTCGCCGACTCGACCATCACCGCGGCTGCTGTCATAAAGTTACCACACACACACACACACACACACACATACACACAAATAAATAAATAAATAAATAAATAAATAAATAAATAAATAAATAAATAAATAAATAGATCAATCAAGGGGGCGGCTGGGAGGCGAGTCCTTGCAATGCCAACTCAGCAAATTTCCATCTCCTGCCCCCTCCCTCCCTGCTCCCCACTGCCCCAGTCCTCTACGCTTGTGCACTGGGGAGGGAGGGATGGAGGTACTCTGCTTCTGAAGGCATAAATCTCACTTGCAGGATGGAGGCTGCCAGGGAGGAGAGAAACATAAGAAACCAGTCCCCAAGCCCAACCACACACACACGCTCAGGCGCAATGGATTGGTTTCCACACCAGCAAGAACATCCCGCTCTGCCCACTACGGCAGCACATGCGGAGCCCTACGTGTTCCCACACATCCCCAGACACGCACCGGGGCCTCCAAGGCAGGAAGGGGACGATGTGGACCCTGCGGTGCCCTGGGTGCATCGGGAGGGCTTCCCAGGCAACTTCAGCGGGGTCAGCTCCTGCAATAAGTCTCCTGACCACCACGCTCCCCACTTCACTGGCGATGGAGACTTAGCTGAGCACTGACAACTTCATCACACCAATTGAGGGGATTAGGGGAGGGGAGGCAAGGCATCTCCTCTCTTGCTTTGCAGCAGCTAAACACAACTAAAAGAGAGACGAGGACAGGGAGATCGACATCCCAGGCCCAAACTGTCCAAAATAGAGTCCAACAGCAGGGGGGGGTGGGGAAGAAGAGGCTTTTCCTTACCTGCTCCGAGTGAGGTGCGCTGGTTAGGAGTAGGAGCCAGTGCCGGAATGCGTCAAGTCGCCTTGCAGCAGCATCCAAAAAAACCAAAACAAAACAAAAACCGCAGCGGCTAACTCAACCCTCCTCCTCCTCTTGCGCCCCTCTTAATAATACAGTGATCGCTTTACAGGGCTGCCTGCGAGACACTGAAATATTCATACACTGTCTTAGGCTGCACCAAGGGCGAGTGGGTTTAATTAGTTTCTGCCGAGAACCGCAGTGGGGGGTGGGGGGTGGGGGGTGGAAAAGAGTGCAAAGTACCTTTTCCAAAGGCTTGAGTTAGTAAATAAAATCAAGGCGTCCTAGATAGCTGCTGGCTCTCCTGCTCTCTTCCTTTAAGATCGCTGGAAAAGGAGCCGGGCGCTGGGCAGCGGCGGCTGGGGAGGTGTGAGAGAGCCGCAGTCCTGCAGCCGCATCCCCGGAGTCGGTCTTGGCTCGTCCCGGCAGCAGCAGCAGCGGCAGCAGCAGCAGCAGGAGGCAGGAGCAGGACGCGTGTGGCAGGAGCGAGAGGGCTGCTCAACGCATAAGAGCGAGGAGCAAACTCGAGCCATTTCTTGACGCTGCAGTATCAGCAGAAACCTGAGAGCTGTTTGGTGCAGCTCGGGGAGCGGGAGGGCGGGGGGGACACGGGACCGGCGGGAGGAGGGGAGGCACGCTGCCCCCCGGGCCGGCCGCCCCCGCCGCCAGCCCGGCCCCCGCCGCGGCACGCTGCGCGCCGCGCCCCCGACGCAATGCAGGCGGCAGCCCCCGCCGGCCCCGCCGCCCGCTGCGGGACACCGCGGCCCGGCCCGCAGCGCGGCTTGCGGGGAGCCTGCGGGTCCCGGGAAAGGGGAGCGGGGCGCTCAGGTGGCCCGGGCAGGTGCGCGAAGCCCCCGCCCGCGCCGCGCAGAGGGGGCAGCGGGCAACGGGTGGTCGCTTACCCCCCCACCCCCCACCCCCGACCCGGCCCGGCTGGTGGGCGGCGGGGCGCTGCCCGCGGGGCCAGCGCGGCCCCTGCGGGGGAGGCGGCGGGGGCTGTGGGCTTCACGCATCCCGCACGGAGCGCGGTGCTGCGGCCGCGGCGGGCGGCGGCTGCGGTGCCCGGAGCCACCGTGAGCGCGGCCGGCCCGGCTCGGCCCGGGGTCCCGGTGCCGCCGCCCCCCGCCCCGGCCCGCCGAGCGCTCGGGGGCCGCGCAGCCGGAGCCTGCCGGGCACAGCGGCGGAGCCCGGATCCGAGCGGCGTGGCTGGAATCGGGGGGAAAGAGTTAACCGGCATGCAGCGTGTCATGGGGAAATTGCCCTTCCATGCTGCTTTATCCCACCGAACTCATTTAATTGATGAATCACCTAACTTCGAGATGGAGAAGACCTATTATGTCATCAGCTTCCCTCCCCTGCCAATGCAGGATTGTTCCCTACAGTATTCGATCGTGTACATTATATAAAAGCCTGCTGCTCACTTTGTCAAAGCGGGCGAGGTGATCAAATACAACCTGGGCCCGTGTAATTTGAAGCACTCCAGCGCTAGGTAACACCAAGCCCGTGTTTAACAGACCTGGTCTCGTTAGCTTTCTACTGCATAATACATTAACTTCACTTAAGAGCACCACCTTGGCAGTCCAAAAATACTTAACCACCTGACCTCACAGACACTTTGTCTCTTCTTCCCTTCCCCTTATTTATCCTCGAGTTTCATTGGTTTGTGCTTGGTGGTTTGTTTTTTGGTGGGTTTTTTGGGGTTTTGGTTTTGTGTTTTTTTTCCTGATGGTGATGTAGTTTGGGTTTGTTGTTGTTTGCTTTTTTTTTTTTTTTTTTTGCTAGAGTACAAACCATTCTAAAATCCTCTAGCCCTAGCTGTGCTGTAATCACAGCTACTTTGCATGCTGCATTCACCAGCCCTGGTGGAAACAAAAATGCAAAGAAAAAGAAACAAATTTCCTGCCTAGCCTGGTATAGGTATTTATTTTTTTTTTGTCCAGTGAGTGTCAAACATGCTGAAAGTTATGTGAGAAAGTTCTGGTGAAGTTTCTCCGAGCACAAGAAAAGTCTCTTTCTGCCATTCCTGTGCAAAGCAATCAAAACGCTAAACAGAAAGAGAGGGTCTGCTCCTCCTGAAAATCACAATCACTAATTTTCTGACAGTTTAGCACCTCAGCATCAGTGCCCAGCCTTGGACCCAGCAGCCCTAGACCCCACACAAAATAACCCCCCTGCTCCCAAAAGAAAGGCGGTCCCATTGCCTAAACTAACCAGGCTGTTTTTCAACCCTTCAAGAAACTCCGCTACAGCCCTTGACTCATCCTCTTATGGCAGTGAATTCCACGCCTGGATGACATGCTGCACAGAGCTGACTGCAAAGTATTCGGAGAGCTCTGCATTCAGTGCTTGGAACTGCTTTGCAGAAATAGCTCTGTGAGCTAGCACTCGCCTGCCTCTGGTGCAGTATTATATCCCCCTGCACTAGTTCAAAGACAAGTACGTACGCTCAGGAGTGTGATGAAAACACGGATCTGACAGTCGGAGGCCTGAGTTCAAGGTGCTGTTCTGCCCTTGGTTTCCTGCATGATTACAGGCAAGTCTGTACGTTCTGCTTTTATATTCTGAAAAACAGAACAAAAAGTGCTTCCTTTGCCTGTCACAACTACTTAGGCTGTTTGTTCCTGAAGGCTGTCTTAGCACAGCAGAACCCAAATCCTCATTGGAAGCTGTGGGTACGCCAGTAGCAGGAAGAAAAAAAAATAATAGCGCCCTTTGTTTTTACATGACAGAGTAGCGAAAGGACAAACTGGGATATTGCTACCTCCCTCCTCACTTTGAATAGCTTTGAACCCTGTGACTTCTCATTCCAATCTAACTAACTTTACTGACAAGCAATCGTGCTGGAAGGTAGATATCTTTCTAAGAAAAGTGGACTGTTAGCTATATAGGGTTACTGAAAATCTTTTTAAGGCACATAGCCTAATGAGCAATAAAACTAGGGCTTGCAAAGAGGTCACACACTACATGTTACAGTGCTAAAGAGCTTGAATTAAATGTTGAGGAATGGAAGGAGACTCCAACTTGCTGCCAAATTTGAAGTCAGGCTGCTGTTATTTCATACTTTCTATATTACAGAAAATGGCCACCAGCAGTTGAACTGGCAATCCTCCCCAAGAGTCAAACAGAGAAGTTCTGTTCAGGAGGAAAAGTTTTCATAGGGAAACTACAAGTTGCAAACAATCAAAATCCCAGCTTTTTTGTAGTGGTAGGTCTGATGGTACAATGCAAATGGTGGTGTCCCTCTCTGATAGCCGTTTGCTGTGAGAAACACTTCCACTTGCGCTCCCCCATGGAAAGTGCATCCAGCCTGGTTTGGTAGTGTGGGTGGGCACAAGCAGATGGGGAAGCAGCAGGCGTCCTGCGTTGCACAAGCTGAAGAGCTTCGCTGCCATCTTTGGTGGCTGCTGATGTCACTTTTCATAGGCAATCAGAGCTGATAGACTCCTTGTGTCAAAGGTAGGTCAGCACAGCAAAAGCAGAACCATTTCTGCAAGTTCGAAGTGTTGCCTTGTAGAGAAAGCTGCAGGTTCCCATGTTTTGGTCTGGCAAATGAAAGATTTTCCCTGGTGAGAAAGAACAGGGTTTAAATTTTTTTTTTTTTTTGAGAGAGAGAGTCGAGTTGTCAACGCAAACTTCTAGTGTATTGTAAGGATTAAAGAATAACTGTGTTGAATGGCTGTGAATCTGAAGCTGGGTTAAAAAATAACCATTGGTTTTGCGCAGTGAAATAGCCTTTAAACACTGTCACCAAGGAACCGGAAAACCACTGATTGAAATCAACGGACGCAGAAGTAGAGTGGATTTCCCAGTATGACATAGTTCACGTAGGTGTCATGAGTGATGCTCTCAGCATGCTAAATTTCCTCAATATGAAGAGACAGTTTGTTTAATACAAACCCTTGCAAATCCAAAGTGGCAAGGGATGTCCTCGTCATTTGAACCGTAGGAATCTTCATAGGCATTGTAGCCCCAATTCATCCAAGCCTGGAAAACAACCTAGTAACATAATAGCTCCATTTAGAGCTCCATAAACCCATCAATGAATTGTGCAGGTGTCACCGTAGACATAATTTAATGGCTTTGGAGACAGCGGATGGCGGGAGATGGTTTGGCCTAAATTTGCCTTGCAGAGCCTCTATCACTTGTAATGGTCTGTGACATGGGAAGAGTCAACAGATAGAACTAAAGGTGAGCTTGCGGTGTTGACAGTTGGATTTTATTGTTTGGGGGGAACAAAGGATCTTTTAAAAGGTTTTTATCTTTTAATACTGATTTATGACCCTTGTTACTATCCTGCAGTATCATTAGGCGTGGTTATAACTGGGATAATCAAATCTCATGCTTCAAAGTATATTGATAGCTGATGGGACATGACGATGAGTATAGTTCCCTCTTGTCATATCGTTTCATTGGTTTTCCTGCTCCTTTTTAAAGCCTTAACTATGGGCCTTCTGTGATCAAGAGGCAATGAGTAGATCCAGTCCTGTTGCTACACAGAGCTAAGATGAGAGCTTGGGAGTGCATCCATCTGAAGAAGGAAGCAAAAACTGCCCTCACTCACGTGACAGTTTTGCTGCTAGAAGCGGCCTGGAGAGCAAAGGTGCCACTGCCTTGCTGCTCTTTATCCAACGTCAATGGATTAGATATGGGCAAAGCATGGCTGTGGAAGGATGGCTGGACAGGGGAGAAGAGAAGATGTACTGTATAAGGACAGAGTTGAGCCTGCTTTTGTCCTCCTCCAAAGCAGCTTTATAATCAGACAAAACAGAAAGGCAAAGTGCTAATCCACCCCACAGTGCCCAAGCTACACTGCAGAAAACACCAAACTCTTGTGAGCACGTACCCAAAGGAGGAGCACACTTCTACATGAATTGTAATTAAAAATGCCTAGCAACAATATCTTCAAGGTTTTAATATCACTTCCTACTTCTCTGACTTTTTTTCCTCGTCCTAGATTTTATTTCTGAGAGTTTTGTCCAACTGGCTACTTGCTATTGAGAGAACCCCCTACCCAAGCAGGCTGGTCTGGCCTGTGAAAGAATGAGTACATATTTTACTGAGACCTATGCACCAAGTCTTTGGAAATATTTTCTGTTTCCTGTTTTGCACATGGGGAACAGCACTTGGAGAAGTCCTGAATAACTTAGCAACAGCTGCTTCTTTCTGTGACTACACGAGCATACTCAGGTTTTTAATACCCCTGACTTCTTTCTTAACAGTACCCACTTTTGGCCTACCATGCTTGTATTACTTAGTATGAGACCTTAGACAAGCACTGGAGCAAGAACTTTATTCACGAATGCTGCTGGCCATGGGGTGTACAGACCAGAGAGTGAACTTTCCCCATGTCTCCAGGGGCGAGCATCACATGAAGAGCTGCTGTCAGAGAAGGGGAGTACCTGAGAGGGACAGAACACCAGAACAAGTATGTTTCTGTAAAACCAAAAAGCAATTCTTGCAGCGGGTCCCTGTAATACACAACCAAGAA
The DNA here is from genome assembly GCF_023634155.1 of Falco peregrinus. NCBI lineage: Eukaryota > Metazoa > Chordata > Aves > Falconiformes > Falconidae > Falco > Falco peregrinus. The sequence continues at coordinate 83,549,290 of NC_073726.1, forward strand.
GTCATCTTAGGGAACACTGTAGTTTCTCCTATGTGACATCATCCTGTGCAGGACATTTCCAGCTTATAGGAAAGATGTTTCAACAAAACTGACACATATCTAAAGAAAGCCCCCTCAAATGACATTTCTACTTGAACTGCCCAGGAAAGAATCAGAAAGTGGTGGTCCTTATGGCACAAGTCTTGTTATGAAACCCTGAGTGTGAGGCTGAAGACCGAGTGGTGATGAACACAAGTATCATCCTTTAGTTGAGTTTTTTTGAGAAAGTGTGGCTTAGTAACTCAAGGCATTTCAGGGTATTCACAGTGCTTGAATAATCGACCAGTCTTACTATAGCCATGATTGCAGCTATCCCATTGAACCAGAGCCAAATTTAGTCCTAGCTGGACTGCAAGGTCACCTGCAATAGAACTCCAGGAACACTCATTAACAGCAACATTAGACTGCAGTAATGGGACTTACAATTTACAGCGATGATTTACAGTTGAGGCTATTTTGAGGCCAGTGGACATCTACAAGCTCTTAGTAGGTTGCTGTGAAATGTGGCACATTATCACTTGGTCTTATGACAAAGGACACTCAGAAAGTCCATCCATTGCTCAGCAAACCATGTGGTAAGCACAGTACGACATCAGAATATCTTCAGTCTGAGAGAGTAGAGGGACAAGTCCCCATGGGCCCCATTTAACCTTCAAAAAAAGTGTTGCCTTATAGTTTAAGGAGACCGATGCCTACCTTAAGAGCTGACTATGAACCTGACATTCAAGCTACCAAACATGAAACTCTGTTGGCATTTTCAGTATTACTGAGGGAAAACTGTAAAGGGGAGATTTCAAGAGCCCTCCAGAGAAAGGAGCAGAGAATGAATCAGTGGCAGCGGAAAAAGAAAAACAGCAAGCGTCTGCATACAATGACAATCTGTACTGATACCAAACCAGTGTATACAAGATTGGAGAGAAGTCACCAGCCTTTAGCAGTAACAGGAGTCAGGCTCAATTTGATGTATCAAATTCAAAAGTATTTAGTGTTTCTGATGAGTTAGGACAGGATCTTGAACTGGATTTGTCCTTTATCACACCTTTATCACACCTGACAGAGTGTGAATGCCAGGAACATGATCATGATTACGGTGTTCCCAGCAGAAACTGAAACGCACAGCAGAGGGACTCCCAGGCACCAAGGCGGTGGCTGATGAAACTTTCTGCTGGAAGTGCTGAAGAAAAGGGGGTGACCAGCCATGATTCCACACCGTGACTGGCCCCAAGGAGATGCTGAGAACAGCATATTAGCCCAAATGCAGGTAAGCTGAAGCTTGCAGAGAAGGGTGACCTGAACATCTGTGAACTTTTCAGCATGCTCAATTATACTTCCAAAACCTTACCACCACTAAGGAAATGCCCAGAGCAAAAGTGGTGAAGGATTTCTAGGGGTTTGTAGAGGAGATAAACTACTAGATTCTCTTTGTTTACCCTCCCACCCCTCAAGACACAAGAATCATCTAAGCAGCTAACACGCAGAGACACCATTTGGCAGCAATCAGAGCCCCATGTGATGGGGTAAAGGCAATCCAATGCAGGGAACCAGTCCCAAATTGCTATAAACCCCTGGAACAGATAGAGCCACAGAAATCTTGGAGCCACACTGCTGCAAAGTCAGCACCTTGAGCACTTACTGGTGGAGCCCTAACACGACCCGGATGGAATCAGAGAAGCCAAGAGCCACTGCCCCTGTGTAGGAGGGTGGGACAATCCCATTGTGTCACTTTGGGTCACGGCGTAAAGATGCAGTGTGAGCTCCAGCAAAAAGAAAGTATGCTGAGGAAGTGCTGAGTGCTCCTGAAAGCTGTCTGGGTGGGATGACAAAGGCATTAAAATGGTTTGTACACAGAATGTGTGGCTGTACTGGAAGGACAGACTGCAGGCATCACCCGTCTTGTTACTAGGCAAAGGACTGAGTGTTGTTTGTGTGTGCGTGCCCATGTGCAAGACAGGATTTTATTTAAAGCAGGACAAGCAGTAATCCCTGCAGATATAAGAGCTGACATCAGGAAATTAATAAGTTCATACCTAGAGACAGAGGGTGCTTTGAGCCACACTATTTCCATCGGCCAGGCACCAATGTGCATTGCAGAGCATACATGACCCAGCATGCCATGTGTGCAGGGTACACTGATCAGTTATGATCCTTCTGCCACTCCAAGACACCTTTGCAAATGGTCATTTTTAAGGACAGGGGATGGACAGTCTGCTTTCTGAGAGGTGACTCGAGGAAGCTCTGGTAAGAACTGATCAGGAGTCAAGCGGCGCCTTTTCAGTGTGACATGCCTAACACGTTCTGCTCTGACACGACTCGTAGCACACTGCAGCAGAATTTATGCAATTCAGCACTTAACAGGGCAGATTTGAGCACCAGATGTCTTGCCGTGGGTATCAAAAAAGAAAAAGAGCGAGAGCAAACAAAGTTGGCAGCATAAACAACAGAGGGACTGATAGCAAAAACAAGACAGTGAGGAAGAGATCCTTACCTGCCAAAGCTGGGCCACAGCAATGCCTTTTCCCTAAGATTAGATGGGATGCAAGGGATGCATCAGCGAAGAAGAATGTGTGGTGTGGAAGGAGGTGGGCTGCAATCCAGCAGCCAGGCTTTAAGGGCAGGTAGACTAAAAAAGCCACTCAGAAAAAAAGGAAGAAAAGTGACAGTCATTTGCAGCTGCTGTTCAGAGTGGAGCAGATATGAAGGCAGAAGGTGAGAAGCAGCACGGGTAATGGCCAAAGGAAAGCATCTGCAATCTGGCAGGGATCACAGGTAATAACTACAGTGACAGGACAGCGGTAAAGGAAAACGGAAGGTAGCTGCAGAGCCGGGAAAAATGATTTGACACAACCTGAGCAAAAACTAGGCAAGCACAGGACCTCACAGAAGACATAAGCACCAAGTTTCTTGTGCAGTGTAGCAACACAAACGGGAAATGGGGAATAACTTGAAAGATCTGGGGGAAATCAAAAGCCCTGCAGTAAGGGGCTCCATCTCTCTTGGAGGGACTCGGGATCTGCAGCCTCAGCTCTAAGTCTACAAAAAGGTTGAAAGAACCACACAAGGGCAGAAAATGCTAAGCGGATCATTCGAGTGCCGGTGTCTGCGGCACAGGATTGGAAATGCTACTGTTGTCCTTCCTGATGAAGCCTCCCAGTGCAGGCTGCTTTGCAGGGATGCTTTGGCAGCAGGGCTTGCTCTTGTGTTATTAACAGCACGCAGAAGAGGCAAAAATGCCTAGCAGCGTGTGTTTCAAACATGTACTTAACTTGCAGCCTCAGTTTAGAGTTACAGTTGTATGTCCTCTTTCAGGAATAGGATGGTTTCTTTTTGAAGTGCTTGCTGACCTGCCTGGCCAGAATGGCTGCTGTATACTGGAGAGACAGCTGAAGTGAAGCGGAAGCAATTATTTATATAAAAAGAAGGAACTTGAATAAACAAAAATACTGGCAGCTACTGTGTATTAAAGTGAAAGACCCAGATGCTTTGAAGCCTTGTCCTCAGGTGATTGTAAACGCTTCAAAATAATTCTAAGTCTTACCTAAAATGAAGGCAGCTAGGCACCCCTCAGAGACTATTAGTCCATCAATGTCCAATCTTTTTTGTGCTTTGGGCAAGCCATTGTTCTAGCCTCTCAATCTTGCTTCTTTGTGTCTTGCCCTACTTATGTCTGGGGCAGGGTCTATTTTGGACTCTAGAGCACTGTTCCTTTTCTGGAGGATGGGAGGCTCCCCTCTTCTGTGCTGTCTGTGGCAGAAGGTAACTGTCCACTTTCTGTTAGGTGTATTTCTTAAGTGCCTCATTAGATGCTAGGACTGGAGTTATGAGAACCTTTTTTTATGATTTATTTTCCATTGAAGTCTCAAAATCAAATCTCATGTTGTTTAAAATGCCACTGAGAGCTTAGTGAGCACACTGGAGTAGGGCCATTACACTTCAGACAAATCTTTCCCTACTTACGTGGCAACTTGCTGATTTATTTACAAATTGCTTGCCTTTTGCATTTCTAAAGCTTTTACCCATTGTGTCGCACATTTCAAATCCTTGTGCATTATGTCAAAAAAGAGAAAGGACATTCATCTGCATTACCTCCCATGTCCCATTGTCTCAATGCAATAGTCCATGAGTTAGTATTCAACACAGTACAGCAGTATTTTCTGACTTTAATAGTGTCTAAGGACTGATCCCAGGATAATGATCCCATTGTACTATGCAGCAGAGAAACACATTTCTAATGCAAGACATGCCAGGAAGAGCCTTTCAACAAGGTACAGATAGCAGTAAGTATGGCAAGATGTATGTTGTAGGGCAAACGTAACAGCACAGTGCAAAATGTCTTGCCAGCAGCTACTTTAAAATGCTCTGTTACTGACAGTATATTATAAAAGGCAAAGACACGCACTAGGATTTCTCAGATCTGAGTCAGAATTGAACTTCTGTTCTTACTCAATCTTACCGAATATCTTCTTTTTCCTACACTCCAAGAGATGCTTTGGAACAGGTAATCTGCTGGCCAAAGCCGGTTGCCCAACATGGGACTGCAGCAATGTAATGCTGGGTAGACATCTCAGCCACTGCAATGTATGACAAGAGCCAAAAAGCCCACTTGTGGCAGGACCCTAGGTGTCTGCCCGAAACCTGAAGGTGACCCAGTAACTGAACGAGCAGGCATGCTTTTTGAGGAGGCACAATCCTTGTTCCACACTCAACTCACTCTCTACCTTTATACAGATTCAGAGCCTGTCATCCAGTTGTAACCTTATCCTTATCGATACACCTTAAAAATATAAATCTTATGCTCACCTCTGTCCTCATAATCCAACACCTTGCCTGTGGAGCCTTCTATAACCTGAGTGACATGAAGGGCACACAACCTATCTGCAAGAACAGATAATAGCCACCACCCAGGCCTCCTGTTCCTTTGCATGTTTTATACATGGCAAATCCATCTCTTTTTCCATTGTGAATTAATATGGAATTTTTTAGCCATTTGTTTATAATTTTACAGAATTCATAAACTACCACTGATGTACCTATGGACAGATTTCAGTTTCCTTATGAAAATTTTATCTAGACCTGTATTAGGTCACTGTGTGTAGTTCTGTGAGGCCATTTTCCTATAACAGCAAAGCAGTAGAAAAGTAATTATGACATTTTGATTAATAAAAAGAAAGAGAAATATAATCATTAATATGTGATATTGGATGATATTTTTATCTGTAACATTAGGTCTACGTTTGGGTATTTCGTATCTTGGGGAAAAGTTGGAGATTGAAAATGCATTGAATATAGCAACTGAAGGTGGTGAATTATATAGAAAAAAAGAAAATGTGTAAAAATAAAGTATTTAAACATAAAACCTTCTTTAATTGGTCACTGCAATTTATTATTTTTTTCACAATTGTAAACAATTTCAGGTTATCCACAGCTGTAAATTTTGTATAGTTAACTTTATTGAAAAACAAGCACACAGACACTTGTGACTGCACATATCTCACTGGATTGCTACCAGCTGGAAAATTAGTGTGTGGAACAGAACTTTGACCTTTCTGCTGCAAAATCAGAGGAAACAATCAACTGAAGGAGATCAAGGAGAATCCTCATTAAAGAGGAAGCGGTACATGGCAATAAAGAACAGAAATCAAATGCGCCTGTGCAAAGATATGCTTACCCAGCTCGCCCATGAAGGACAAAGACTTACTTGTCCAACAGGATGAAGGATCTGTGAATTATAACTTGTAGCATTAAATTAATCAGAATATTGTTATGTGTTATTGCAGCAGTGGTTGAAGGGCCCACTTGGGTGTGGAACCCTGTTTTGCTAAAACACTGTATGAGCAGACCAGGCTGCTCTTTTACGCTAGCCAGGGGAACAACAAAGACATCCAGTGACATTAACACCAAGTAAGTACAGAACAATCAAAGGAGCTATTTCTTCACATAATATGAAAGTCCCCACTGTATTGAGGACAAGCACAAGTCATATGTTCCTCTTAAGTCCTACTTAATCCCTGCTTTGAGGATTTAAAGGACATTCAAGTGATTCATAAGCCTTGCGCATGTTCTCTGCACAAGAACAATTTTTACCCACCATAGAGACAGCTGAGCCAAGGAAAACTCTGCAGTGGGTCGCATCAGTGGAATAATACGTCCGTGTTCAAGAAGATCTGGCTGATTCTCTGTCTGACTGTTGCAGCTGTAGCTTTAACATCTCACATACTGATAATCAAAACTCATGGTTTATGGTGTGCACTGATTCCCCGGAGAGTTCTGGAAGTAATGTATGTCTCTTACCGGCAGCATTACATATCTGGCTGGGAAAATAAGTCAAAGAGGAGCTTTTACCAAAGCATCAGGCACCAGCCAGGAATAAAGGCAGGAGGTCTCTTCTGACAGTTCATTGATCTGATCCAGTATGGCAATCTTCCTGTTTTCCAAAAAAAAATGCATAGGAAAATGTCTGTTTTCTTGCAGAGAATCTGGCCAACTGGAAAATGGGCCACAATCAGCAAGACAGTGCCTAAATGTTGCTGCTTTTAAAGGTAACAACCAAACTGTGAAAGGTGGCTTCTGTAGGTGAATTTATTTTGCTTGGGTTTCTGGTTTATGCATCATTATGGTAATCTGTTATTGTTCCTCTTGCATATTTTTTTGCAGGGCCTTTGGCAGTGACTCTTGCATCTATCAGCTCAGTTTTGCAACATGCAGCGGAAAAGAGATTATTCTGATCTATAATTCTGTCAAATGACACTCCTTAAGATACTGTATAAGCTTATAAAGGTGAATTTATGGCTTTCGCTTCTCTGTGTCTGAGCCACTTTGATGCATAAGGACCTATCAGTAAAAGGAAATAAACGTGCACCCCCACCACTTGCTAGGGCCATGAGCTCTCAGAGTTTCTTTGCAGGGAGACTGATTCTTTCATTTCTCCTTTCTTTAAAGCAAAAATACCTGAAGAAGGTACATCTGACTTGAAAACTGCATCCCGATTTTGATAACGGCTTAACAGGCAGGGGAACAGAAATTCAAACGGATTAAGAGATGCAGAGAAAAACTGGTAAAGAAAAAGTACCAGAGACAAACTCCAGACAGGGCAATGTTTTCTTTCATCCACAGAATAAATCCAAAAGTGGGTGGACAAGTGCAAGCTCTTGGAGTCACTAATCTCTGTTAGAGGCACAGTCTGGTCCTTGAGAATACAAAGGAGTGGCAACATGTCTTCTGACCATATAAAGTGCTAGATGCCAAAACGTAAAGTTCCAGGTGCTTGATGCCAGTGTTAGAACCATGGTTCCCACTTCTGACCCTCAGCAGCAATGTTAGCTTGGTCCAGACACTTTTCTTTCCCTTCCCATCTTTCATCTTGCCTTTTATTTGTAGACTGCAGTCTCTCTGGAGGAAGGGTTTACTACAAATCTGTGCCATGTCTAACTCAGGTGACCTCGATCCTGTGCCTGTAGAAGAACACAAATATCTTCAGCTTGACACAGCAACATAGCTGGAAAGCTGGAGAGGGACTAATAGCACCATTTGTTCTTAATGGAGCATGACCTCTCGCTCTGTCCAACTTTGATCACTTAAGAAATCTTTTTTCTAGATCTTTTTGTACTGCTTTCCCTACTGTGGTGTTCTTTTTTATTGCTGGATAGTTCCCCAGCTGTGACAGAAACTCCCAGCACTCTGTCCCTGCTGAGAGGGAACAGTGCTTCCCTGCCAGTAGAGGTGTTCTTAATGCAATTATGAATGAGAGGTATCTCTCATATTGCATTTACTCTGGTTATTTAGCAAGAAATGGTGATCCAAAGCTCTTTGGTCCCACCGCAGCCCTCCTTTCCTTCAATACCTATCATAAGTTTTCTCCCATTATTTCATCCTCTTAACTTGCAGCCTTCCACAGCCATGCTGGAACACCTTTTGCTTTGCAGCAGATGGCAATGCAGTACTGCCCGCTGCCAAGATGAGCCAGATCATTTTTTCATTGTCTGCATCTTATTATGAAGCAGCAGAAAAAAGAGAAGAAAACAAAACAAAAAACTAAAAAAAAAAAAAACCAAACAAAACACTTGGCAGATGATCTGTGGCAGGTATCTGCTGTTGTAGGGCTCTCAGGAATCTCAGCCCACCGATTCAAATAACCAAGAAATAATCAAATGAAGAAGCCTAGAGACAGCATGCAGCTGCCCATGTTGACATGGTTGACATACTCCTAAAGAGAAACTACGGTTAGCTAAAATCCCAACCCCTGATTCTTAAACAGCTCTTATTTTCCCATGCTCTTGACAGGGGAGGGGGAGGACATGTGTCCTCAACACAGTATTTGAATGGAATATTTTGTTGAAGATGTCCAATGAGATTTGTGGTGTTGTACCTTTCATATCTGCTCTCTTTCCCCACTCTTACTGCATCTCAGCATTAGCCCACTGAATGACTGCACATGATGTTGTAGAATTAAAAATTTAGTTTTTAACAAACAAGTCTAAACAAACTTCTAGTTGTAGCAAAACCAAAAGCAAAAGCCACATTCAAATGGGGAAGCAGATGTCATAGCAAGGAGTGCACAAGATCATAGAACCATAGGTCATAGAATGGGTATGGTTGGATATATCTATATATATCGCTATAGACATAGATAGGTAGGTAGATAAATAGATAAACATAGATGTATCTATAGACAGCCTGAAACAGTAACTCTAAAGACAGCGAGAACCATTAGTTCCTCAGTTACCTGTGGAAAGCCAATAATAGAGATTTGCAAAGGGAAAAATCAGGGGTCATTTACCAAATGAGTTCCTCCGCAAGTCAAGGACACAAGTCAGCTCTACTCAATATGTGTACACTCTGCTTCAGATCCATATTGTGCCTTGTCCTTACCAGCATCCCAGAAAAGTGATGCCACTGTCCCTTAGATGTTTCACCAGTTTTACCAGTTTCTTGAGAAGCAGTTGTAGCACACTCAGCCTTTCCAGCCGCTGAGGCAGAGCTGGGCCAGCACATGCACTCCTTTCACACAGACCCTAGTGAAATTACTCAACTAGATCCTTGTTTTGGCCCTGATTTTACATCTGGTGGATAAGACAGGCAGTGGAGATATCATAGTAGCTCCAAGACAGGTCTTGTTTAGACATCTCTTGATGAAACTTCTAAAAATGGCATCTAGTGTTTTCTTGTATTGTCAGTGTCATCTGTACTAATGGTGATGCCATTTCTGACATTTTTAATAGAACATGGTATTAACCTGAGTGATCTGCCAACGCAAAACTGAGAAAGATTGATTGTGGTGGCATTGCCATTTCATATAGATACAGTGTTTTTTAAACTTTATCTCATCCTTCATATCCGTAAGTTTCTCTAGCCTGAAGATGTGATGGCACAAGTGAAACAGGGAAGTGATTACAAAGTTGGGTATGGTTATCTCTTCATGTTTATCAAACCCAAAGTAAAATAACAAGTACTTAAGGTAAGTGTCTTTCCATAACAGCTGTGAAGCTTCAAATCTGACTTTTCTCTGTACTTCATGGAGCTGAAAAATAAATCCTGAAAACAAGTTATATTTTGCTACATGCTTATTATAAACACTCAGAGTTATTTCAATTAAAAGTATCAAGCAGAATTTTATTTCTCATTTCCTCTATGTGTTTTGGTTATTTGAATTAATGAAAATCAAGAGCTTTCAACTAGCTCAGGCCCACATTGTGCTCTATTTAGTACAAACTCATTTTCTGATGACAGTAATTTCCAATTGCCTCTTTTGGAGCTAAGCAGCGTTTCCCATGGCCCACCGAATGTCTTCAAAATAACAGACCAACGCTTCATAAATACAAGCACAGCCTTCCTTACCCTGTGAAACTCTGAATCTGTCTTAGAAATGCGTACCCTAGGCCCACTCAATAATAAAGAGGGACAGACACTTGTAGATAATTATTCCCATTCCAAAACCTGAAGAATTTCACAGAGCTTCTTATTCCTGCTCTTTTACCTTAGGTCCCTTAGATAGGGCTTCGGCAGCAGAAGAGAGCAGAAGATCTTGATTTAAGCTGTAAGTGCCGTGCAGCCATGGCCTCTGGTGGATTTTCTTTGCATTGGGGATGCCAGAACTGGAAAAAAAACCGGTCAGATAGTTGGGATACGTGTCTCAAGGAGGAGCCTCCAGCAGCAAGCACGTTAGCAGAGCTAAAAGTCAGAGAGCAAAGTAAGGATGTACCATATGTTGCGCTAACTTGGAGTTCTCTCAGTGCTGTTTTTATTCTATAGTGAGAGTTTCTAATGTGTATTTTGGCTTAGTAGGAGCCACCCAAGTCCCACAGTGCTCCAGTCATGCCATCTTGCTAGCCATTTCTGGAGGAGAGGGTGCATGTCTGTTCCCTTTGGCATTGCCTTGGCAGAAGCAGCTCTTCACTGGTAGGGTTAAACAAATTTTCACCCTGTGGAATGGATCTCACTATAACTACATTATAGCAACTTGGGGATTTTGGCAATCCCTTTTGTATTTTTAAGGTAAAGATTTATGCTGATATTTTCAAAGCTTGATGACTCTGAAGGTGTTGCAAATTTCACCTTCTCTTTTTTTTTTACTGCAATCGAACCAGAAAATCTATTGCACAAAGCAGTACATTACAACTTACTTAGAATCATCATTTTCCAGGGGGGCTGGCAAAGTGTTCAAAGTAAACAGCTTTTCTGCTGCCATGCACAATAAATGCAATGCTATATTGTTAAATCAAATTAGGCAAAAGATAGCATCATTTCAGCATCCAAAAAGATATTCAAGCATTAAAAAAAAATAAATGGGAAATGCAAATGTCATAGCTAAAGTCTTAATTTCACCTTTTTGTGTCAGGAACCTTATTTTTTATTACAGATCAGCAATATGCTATCCTGGTGCATACTTGTGAAACATCCACAATAATTTAATTTTTTTTTGCTTGAAAACAAAAAAAGACCATACAAGCTATTTCAGCTAAGTCCAAGGAATCATCTTATATTTCCAAATACACAAAAAACTCAAGCCACTTGCAGTCAAAAGCACTTTTCTCAACACAATGGGATTTGTATAGGCTCTGCAGATTTTTCCCTGAGCCGTGTTGGAGTTTTGACTCACGTAGATTGGGTTGTCATGCCTGGGCAAGTCTGTGCAAGTTTAGGACAATCTTACCTCCAGCTGGTCATCCTGCCCTATGCCAGACAGTACTGCCTATGTAACAGGAACAGCAGTCAGAAGCGTATACCTAGAGCAAACTCACCTACCTTAACAGTTTAAGTTGGTACCTTAGAGTACAAACCAGAGAAGTTAAGGGAAAAGAGTGTTTTCCTACACTGCTTCTACTATAGGTGAAGCAGCATATGTTGAACATGGACATGGCATATTTCAAAGCACTGCAATTAGATTCTCCAAAGCTTCCAGAGTTCAAAACCATTTTATTTTCCTGAGCTGCAAGAAACTGCTGGGCACAGAAGTGTCTGCATGGGTGAGCACAGGCATTTGCCATCAGGATATAGATAAAAAGACTGAAAATGACAGCATACCATGCTTCAGTCACAGTGCCTTAGACAAGACTCCATGGGAACAATAAAGTAAGGACAGAAATCTGCTGACTAACTCTAAAGATTTATCACTTCAATGCATCAAAGCTTGACACAGTCCAGATACTTTGGACTCGTGGAGACAGGGATTTCCCTATATATATTTAGTGGTTTTCAGACAACTGAATTCTGTCTTTAACAAGCTATTTTGCCCCCAGTGCTCTGAGTTCCTGTCCCAATGTGGTGGTTTGACCCTGGCTGGGTGCCAGGTGCCCACCAAAGCTGCTCTGTCACTGCCCCCCTCAGCTGGACAGGGGGCAGAAAATACAATAAAAGGCTCGTGGGTCAGGATAGGGAAAGGGGGAGCACTCAGCAATTACCGTCACAGGCAAAACAGACTCAACTTGGGGAAATTAGCTTATTACCAATCATATCAGAATAGGATAATGAGAAATAAAGACTAAATCTTAAAACGCCTTCCCCTCATCCCTCCCTTCTTCCCGGGCTTAACTTAACTCCCAATTTTCTCTACCTCCTCCCCCCAGCAGCACAGGGGGATGGGGAATGGGGGTTGTGGTCAGTTCATCACACGCTGTCTCTGCCGCTCCTTCCTCCTCAAACTCTTTCCCCTGCCCCAGCGTGGGTCCCCATGGGGGTCACAAGTCCTGCCAGCAAACCTGCCCCAGCCTGGGCTCCTCTGCCCATGGGTCCTGCCAGGACCCTGCTCCAGCGTGGGCTGCCCACGGGGTCACAGCCTCCTTCGGGTATCCCCCTGCTCCAGCGTGGGGTCCTCCAGGGGCTGCAGGTGGATACCTGCTCCACCACGGACCTCCATGGGCAGAGGGGCACAGCCGGCCTCACCGTGGGCTTCACCAGGGGCTGCCGGGGAATCTCTGCTCCGGCACCTGGAGCCCCTCCTGCCCCCCCTGCACTGACCGGGGTGCCTGCAGGGCTGTTGCTCTCACATACCCTCACGCCTCTCTCCCAGCTGCTGTTGTGCAGTTGGGTTTTCCCCAACTTCTTAAATACGTTCTCCCAGAGATGCTGCCGCCATCACTCGGCCTCGGCCAGCGGCGGGCCCGGCCTGGAGCCGGCGGGCATTGGCTGTCGGACATGGGGGCAGCCGCCAGCAGCTTCTCACAGAAGCCACCCCTGCAGCCCCCCCACTACCAAAGCCTTGCCATGCAAACCAAATACATCCAAAAATGAAAATAAGCATTCTAAATTGTTGTACTTCTGAGTATATTTTTCTCAGACTTCCTCTGTTGGTTTGGTGGTTTTTTTTCCTAGGTTTAAATAAAGCTGACTTAAAAATATTACCTGTTAAAGGTAAAGCTAGCAATAGCTTCCATGTCAGAAGCAAATCATGCTAACTGCATGCTTTGAATGCAAGGCTTTTCTTTAGGGATATATACAATGGAAATGTACACAGATGAAAATGGAAACAGAAAAAAGCCTGTAAAATGTATTTCAGAGAAGCTCTTCATCTGAGCTTTCTTATCCATATAGAGCAGTGGTGCAGAGTAACTTCAGTGGCCTAAACTTTAATCGTACTTACTAATACTTTACTATGCTAATTTTCCTTCTGTGTCTTTCCCAAGTAGATGTTTTATGTCAAAATGTAATTTCAGACATGGTTATTTGTTTCACAGTGTTATCTTTTTTTAGTCAACATTTGTTATGCTAAACTATTATCAAGGCTATCAGCACATTTGATCTTCTTCATAACCACTTTCCAAGCTAATATGAGCCAGGATATTTCTATGTGGCTGATAACTCAGTTACTTCATTAACAGATTCACATGGACTGTGAGCACCAACCAAAAGCTTCTGGGATTCAAATTTACCAAAATTTCAATCTGCTGTCTTAAACTGAAAAGTGAAAGATGCCTTTTAGAATGATCAAATCAAAGCAACACCTGCATCCTTCTTCCCTTCCCCCACACGCAGATATTACACAACAAAGAAAATGAACTATCGTCGCCAATGGAAAACTCAGGAGCAGTATCTCAAGAGTATTTCTGCATGTGGAAAACAGTACAATAATCTAATTTGCATGTGTCCGTGGATCAAAAGATCCCAATCACTAGGAACTGCAATTCTGATACTTGGGACTCCTCAATGTACAACTTAGACTTGATTAACTATTCTATTCCATTGAGGGGTGAGGAAGTTTGTGAGAAAGAGAGATTATTTTTTTTCAATGTAAAAAGTGATTTCTGCAAAAATCTCATTTTTGGAGAAAACTTTATCAACATACCTGTTTCGGATTACTGGGAAACTAAAAAAAAAGTTTGATTTTCAACCTAGACTGAAATAAACTGCACTGCTGAACTGCTCTTACCCTTCTGTACCTGTACTCCATAGTTTGTACTCCATACAATGTACTCCATACATTGCCTCCTGGAAATTACTGTAAATGGGAAACCTTGTGCCTTCATCTTCCCCATGTTCATTTTGCACCTTCTGACATGCAATAATACCATGTGGCTGATGCAAAGGAAGATCATGTGCAGCATTGAAGATACAGCCTGTCCAGAAAACTGCACATAGAAGACAACAGTGAAAACAGGTCTGGAGAAAATTAGTTGAGAGCAGTGTGCTTTGCTTAGCCCTGATCATGAGGAGAGGGAGCCAGGGGCCATGAGTCTCCCTGGTTCTCTCTCCTTTCTCAGAAAGCATGTAGGTCCCAGAGGCCCCAATCCAAGAACTACTAGTGGAGAGTTGCTGCACAGGGCAAGAGAATATTGCAAGATGTGCAATGGAGAACGAGGTGAGCCTTTGTGGCTCATGCAAGAGAAATAAGATAGAGTGCCAATGGTGAAACAGAACTGAGGCCCAAGCTCTGAGTTAGAAAGAAGTGGGGATGTGAGAACATATTAGTAGAGCACAGGCTCCATTTTTTACCCTCTTCACCTTTGGCCAACCTCATTCCTCCACAGAGAAATAAAAGCTCCGGTGTTGCACACTTTGGGTTATTAAAGTCGTTGGAGAACAACAGCAGGGTAGAAGCGGAACATGTTTTCTCTAGGTAATCTTAACCCAGCCCCTGATCTACACACTATTAATCAAGACTCCTAGTTTCACATCACAGAGCTGAATAAAGACCAGAAAGGCATATTGGCAAGAGAAGGATGAAAGTGCAGCAACATTGTCCATGAACTCAGTAAGTTCTCTGGGGAAAACAAAACAAAACAAAAAACCCACCAAAGCAAATCTTTTGAAATCATTTAATAATGACTGTGAGATGAGTTGACTACTGGGTTGTCTTCTGAGATTTGAATGAAAAGAAGGTCCTCAATACCATCAGACACAATGGTCTCCAGCTTTTCATCCAGAGATGCCCCCTGTTGTGTTTTTTTTTGTGGGGTTATTTTTCAAGATTTAGGTTTCATAGTTACTGGGACAAACAGTTTAATTAAAGAACTACAAACTGACCATGCAAGGACAACAAGAACAACTATCATTGTTCTCAGGGTATATAAAGCATCATGGGTGGACATGGACTATTAGTTTCATGCCTGTGTGCCCAAGCAGGGCACTAGTCAAGTGACATTTTCAGGGGACCACAAAATTAAAGTAATACCAGGGCATCCTACTTAGGAGAGGATTACAAAAATGCATCAAATAATGTTTATCCGGTCATAGGCAAAATAACACCCTTTAATTACACAGAGCAACTCACAACACCCCTGTGGAGTGATACTCAAATGGTGAAAATGGTAACTGCAGAAAATTCACACTGTTGTACTGGAAGAGGAAAGTGTTTTCAGTTGGGAAAACTACAGCTCTTGCTGTTAAGCAGTTATCTGTTCATATACTTTGCACTGTTGCATTATAGTGTCAGGCTAACTTCAGTGCTTATTTAAACTTCCCTTTGGTGCATGGAAGGAGAAAGAAACAAACTAAGACCCAAGCCAGCAGAGATACAATCACCCATGTAGTTTTATTGGCTTCAAAGAGATGGAAAAAAGTGGGATACTGCATACCTCCAGGTATTATAGGTGCATTAGAATACTGAATGTCATGTGTGCTATTGTAACCCTAAGGAAATTTACCTTTACCTCTGGTGGAAAGAGACCTATATATTTGCAGCACGTCAAGCCATAATTTAAATAAAACAACACAGGCCAAACATTGCTTTAGCCTTTTGCTCTTCGGATAATATTACCAGCTCTCCCAGGCTTCAGTATAAGGAGCTTAACTCTGCAGCATTATTGTGACTAATCTCATCAGAGACTACTGCAGCAGCCAGGCTGCCCTAAGACATCCTAGGGGAGGATCCCAGGGAACAAGTGAAAGGCAGATGGGGAAGACCTGCATAAAGATTAGGAAATAAACATTCAAAAGCTCAACAGAAATCCAAGATAAAAAAAAACAAGTCTAGTTTCCAGGCCTCTTTGGACCCAAAAATATCAAAATCCCATTTCTACTCATTCATAGAGTGAGGGAAGGGCAGTGTGTGTCAGAGTAATCCAGTGTGGGCATGAATGTATATGGGACATTTACTACTGGGCTTCTCATTAGTTTAGGACCCATTTTACACTTCAGAAGTGCTACTATAGTAATGATGAGATCACCAAATTATTTGACTCCGTCATGATGAAAATGACTTCAGCATGGACCTCAAGTCAACATGAAGTTACCTTACGAGGAGATTCATTAAAATAAGCCCTTTATATTTTCTTTCTCTAGGAAAAAGAAAGAAAAAAAATCACCTGGCTGGAATTTATGGGATGATAATGGGAGAAATCCACCTCAGGTTGTGATGGAGACCCAAAAACCTAGGACATTTCAAATTTTCCTCAGGTTTTCAAAAAAGATCAAGAAAGACATACCATAGCAAGCGCCAAATGGATAGACCCAGCCAACTGGGATAGGTGGGTAAAGACCCTGTCAAGGTTATGAACCTTCAAGAGAGAGAGGTGCATTGGTGAAAATCTGTGTAGCTTTTCTCAGGCTACAGGCTTCCAGAGTCACCTAAAATATGTTGTCTCCAGTTAATTTCATCTGTATTCTGGGAACTCATCTGCTAAAGGCAGCATTATTTTTTTTTTATTTTTTTTTTTTAGTAAAATAAAGACCGTCTTATGGAAAACTTGGGTTTCAGGCAGTATGTAGGCACTGAAACATGAAGGTCACAAAGACTGGACAAAATCACATCTGCTCATGATCCCAGTATACAGGTAGGACTAACTTCTTTTCACAACTGTTGCAAGGTGTGTCAGAAGAATAGGGATAGCTGGCTGGGAAAACACAAAAATGCATGACAGAGTAAATACCTATCCATCTGTATCTGTCTGTCCATCCATTCATTAAACTTGTACAAATCCTGACAAGACATGCTTCTGGCTTCATTTCTTTCTCTCCTCACATATCAATCCAGGCAGTTACTGGACATCATAATTATAGTAAGCTCTTAAATCCCAATAAATACTACCAAGCTGGCTACTCAGAGGCTTCCATGCCATCAACTTTCTAGCATAGTAATGATGATTAGGCTATGATGCATCTGACTGCTTTTAGAGGTTTACCCTTTGATTAGACTTGGAGGGAGGGAGAAAATACTGGCAAAAATGGGTAGCAGATATTTCAGCTTGGAAAGAGATTTAGAGGCTATGTTTCCAAATTTTGACTTTAAACAAATGGGTAGAATAAACATATAGAGATGCCTGTTGTTAGGGTCTGGTGTTCTTTCCAGCACAGCAGTGACAGAGAAAATGATGCTTCTGCTGCTCTGTGGGCTTTGGGATACTCAGAGCTATAGAAACTTAGTTTATCCCTGGCTGGCTTATGTCCTGCAACATGACCTCAATGTCTCAGCCTGGGCCTGTCAAAGGGGCAAAAGGCTTGGCTTACTTCTCACATCATGGTTGTGTCTAAATTGGATTTTCCAGCATCTCCACTGGAAGTGCTCAAGGTTTTCACTACCAAAAGCAAACTCAGAACTGGGGTGGGGGGCAGGGAAAATAGGACCAGGAATGTAGCACCTCCTGCCCTCCTTCTGCATGTTGGCCAGGCATTGCCTCAGTCTTATATCAGTCCTAGACAGCCCTGACCTGATCCTTCCTCCATCCCATCCAGTCTGCATCCAAGAAAATTGTCCAGTAGAAAAGACGTTCACCATAAAGTTTAGGAAACATAAACAAGTTCCTCTTCTGTCCAAAACTGACAGATCTCAAATGTTTCCCCAGCCCCTGGGGCTCTGAAGAAAATGCCTTCTCTGTCTCAGATTTCTCATGATTCATAACTTAGTCAAAGAGACCTCCTCTCCAGCATCTCTCGCAAAAGGCACCGTTTAGTTTTACTGCCTTAAAATCTTTCCGTTCTGCAGCAGCAGCAGAATAGAACCAGGATGAGAAGAGGAAGGAAACAGGCAAGATCAGTGAAAGTTTGGCACTCCAAATGGCTGAAAGGTGAGGGAAGGATCCTGGCACCTGGTGAGTCAGGAAGGTGATTTGCTTATCAAATTCCCCGGGAACTAGGAATTTTCCCTAGAGAAAGGTTGATAGGAAGGGTTGATACAAGTGAGAGCAGCATGCTTTGAGTGGAGGAGGGCTGAAGGGGATCAGCAGCATTGCAGGGACTATGAAATCTTTAGAGGGCTGTTGGTGAATACAGTGGAGACAGAAGGAAGCTTCAGCAGATCCTTCTCCTGAACCCAGTAAATTACTCTTGCAGAATCTGGATATCAACACATGCATCAGTATCAAGCAATCCACAAACATTTCGGCTGCTGTTAGTGCTGTGGAGCTCTGTATACAGCAAATGGTGATTCAGAAAGGTTTTGTAAAGGGCAGTCAGTGGCAAGGGTAGTGGAACCATACCAAGGCCATGGCAGCTGGAGTGTTCTCCATGTCACAGGACTGGAGTGATTTGTCGATAACTCTTCCTCTTAATTCCCCATTACAGTTTGTCCAGATATCTAAAAAGGGATGCCACACTTCTGGGCATAATCAAGGCTCATTGAATGCCCAAGTGATTTTGCACCAAGATGCAACTTCTGGTTTGGGGAAGAATTGCTTCTGAAGGGTAAAGATAAAACCCACCAACACTGTTACATGCTGCTTTTCCCAGTGCAAGTATTGCTGTAGCTGTTGCAAAGAGAGAATATATGTGTTCACAGACACCCACAGACTCACATATATGCATTCATCAAACACTCATGTAAGAACTCCAGCAGACAGTTTTGTAAGTTAAGTCAATCCCAAGAAAAGGAGGCTGAATTCACTAACGTTGGTGGTTCAAAAATTTTCCCATTTCTCCAGTGGTTAGCACTACTGTAGCTTTTAATAGAAATTTAGGCTCTGGTTGTGCATGACACTGAGGAGGGCACAACAAGGCTTTAGAAAGTTGGATTTACTTTAGTGGGGTCTGTGGGACTTAGCCTGTAGAAGCACTGTACAAGGTAGGGCTTTATGAGCCAATAAAGTAAGTGTATAAAAAGACACACTTAGGAAATGATACGGCAGTCAGGATTAAAGGCCAATTTAATTCAGTTCCTGTGTGTGAGGTGGCACTATCCAGTGGCTGCAAATGCATATGGCTGGGACAAAATGAAAGAGGCCAAAGGTATGTCAGCTGAAGAAGAAATCTGTTGAGACAGTCAGCCTGAATTTCTTCAGCGAATTGCAGTTCAAAGGCTTGACCACTGAAGAAGATAGGTTTTGATACTGAGGTTATTTTATATTCCTCATGTCATTCATGACTGATCTACAGAAAGAATGTTGATGTTTCTTCTACTTTGAAGTGCAATATACCTTTCAGCCCACGTTTATTTGTTGTTTATGTGCCTGCTCACTTCCACTGACACTGAATATGTCTAGAAGTACTGTCTTTATAACTTTAAGCACCTCCCTCTGGGAATAACAAAGCCACTTCTGGAGTAGAACATGGCAGCCATTCAGCAGCACACGACACTCCTGTGCATCACTTTTGTCTACGAAGGACTGCAGATTACCATACCTAATTGCCATTGCAAGATGAAAGCTTAGATACTTAGGCTATAATTAACCGCATTGAATTTGAGCAGTAAGCTAAGGTTAATGGTCCTACAACACTTGAGAAAAGTGTAATTGATCTCTTAGAAAGCATAAGTGATTAGGATATCAGTTTGTGTTACTGGGAAGATAGTGCTGTCAACACCACAGTGTCCACTAAAAGTGTACACAGTGCACCAGTTCAGTACCATCCTCGTGAACTGGATGTACTCAATACTGCGTTTTTCAGCACCGTACAAGCATGGACATAGACTGACTCCATTATCTTTTGTATTTGTCACAACCAGATCAACTGCTCATACAGGGATTTGTACATCTGGTAGTAATCTATTCCTTTACCTCCCAAGGTCAGGTAATGCTGATATCCTCATCTCATTGGATGTGTCATTAAGCAAAGAAGCTGTGAGCTAAGCCTGAGACAGAGCTACTGCTGTATTGCCTATTGCCTAAACCACACATGATTAGCACAATGCTGCATCCAAGGTGGTAAAGCCTGAGCCACAGAGGATATGGCAAACTGAGGGCTATATGTTAACATGGACTTGCACTTACAGACTTGCCCTAACACCTCAAAGAAGATAATATATCAGAGGAAGGCAATTAAAGACAGATCAGATGTACCCCAAGGTGGGATTCCAGCATGGAAGAATCCATCCCTGGAAATATGAGGAAAGGATCAGTAATTTTTTTTTTTGTATGAACAGATTCACCACAGCTGCACTCCAGAACATTTCAGCATTTGAGAAAGAACTGTTCAACTGAAAACCTTTACTTCCAAACAAAACAAAACAATGTTTATGGAAGTATGGAAGGCTCTCCCATTTCTTTACAGGTTCATTTCAATTCACTACCTCAGCTACCCCGTCACACAAACTGATTATTCCAATGCAACCAATGATCTTCGTAATTGCATGCCCTTTCTTAATACAGATATGTGCCTAAATTTCCTTCTTAAAAATTAGTTGTATTTCTACTTGAGCTTTTCACTGTAGAACAGAAATAGATCTTATCTGAGTCCAAATGGATTGTTAGCAATGAGCGGATTAGACAGAAAACAGATGTTGGGTCGGAAAAGAGGTAGTTCTACTTGTATTTTTAATCAGAACTAGTGGTTGCTCACTAATTAGGAAACACTGTTCACTGTAGGCAGTCAGTGTGAACCTACCCTGGGATAATATGTATCTAAACTGCTGCTGGTGTAACTTGGACAAGTCTACTGATTCTGCCCAAAGATAACCTCAGAATATTTTTTCCCTGTTAGTGTCTGCCTGGCAATGTCTCAAATCCCAACAGCAATAAGTGGACAAATCAACTTCTAGAGGAGAACCAAAACTTCCAGTCTTTTCTTACGTCCGAACCTCACTTAAGTCAATGTCACACATCAGCCAGACCCTAACACTGAGGTCTGCTTCACGGGCAGGCTCAGCTCTGGAAGTAACACCAATTGACTCCATTCCCACACTGCCAAGAAAAGGGTTCCTGTGGGAAGGGCCACAAATAACGTAGGCAACTCTCCAAAAGGGTGTGATTTTGGACAAACAAGAATTTTCTGCATGTTTAGCACTTTGTGGCTTCATGCACACAGGACCATTATTTGTTAACTTAAAGGAGCCATTCATTAAATGCAGGGAAGATACATTCCTGTTAAGAACAGTCCTCCCTCGACATTTTTCATCCTTCTGCCCTTGGATTTTAAGAAGGTAAAAGTATGTGTCTCACCAGAACACTGGATTCTTGCAGCCTGGGTCCAACAGTCATGCAGGCTGTTCTGTTTGGTTAGTTTTGTCCTGTTTCCCTGCTGTCATGCACACACCTGAATAACTCTATAAGAAAGGTGGATGTTGAAAAGTGATAGTCTTCTGTTTTCTAATAACAGAAATTTGATTTTGTGGACAAATGAAGACAGCTGGATCACAGTCACCATCTACGTATGTTATTAGAAATTCCTCTCAAGTAGTGTTATGCAGAGTAGTACACAATGTGGAGAATGTGTAAAAAAGCTCTCATTCAGAGCTCTGGCAGAGTGAGCTGCAGTTGGGTAAGATGTAAAAAGCCTGGAAGTCCAAGCCTTTTCAGATGGTCACAGTTTCTAGTACTTAATCATGCCAAAATTCACTTAGCCCTTGAAATCAGAGACGATCAAGCTTATGAAGTGTGGGAAGCTCCTCCAGCATTCATCAGTGGCAATTTACTGTAACTCCAGTAATAAGTTCCTCCCATGAGGCACTTGCACATCTGAAGTACTATTTCCTGAGGCTGTCATGTCATTAATTTCCAATGTTTATAGGCTACTGAAGCTCTTGAATTTGCTGGGTGTAAAGGCTCTGAGATTATAATGCATATACTGCAGTGTATAGCCTGTACATCAGGTCTTCAGCATAGCGTGCAGCTCCTCTTCAGAGGGCATTTGCATGGAGTTCAAGCAGCATTTAGGAAAGGAGGGAGAAGGGGAAGGGGAAAAGGAAGAGGAAGGAGAAGGAGAGAGAGAGAAAGGACACTGTTACACTGAACCCTTAGTAAACGAAACAAAGGTGCTAATCAGAATCTTCAGTATCTTCCACTAATCAGAATCTTCAGTATCTTCTATTTTCTTTCTCGGAGATGTCATTTTTATGATCAACATGCACATGGTTCATTTGATAAAAGATCTGTTGAGCTGAACCTTTTCTTCAAAAGACGGTGGGAACTCTAAGTGCTGGGTAGCTCCACAAATCTGACTTGTCCTCAGCTCATGCAAAGTTTTAGTTTCACTCCAAGGGTGGATGGCAAAACACCAGCTGTCTACTGTGAACTAAAGCCACAAACTGTTATCTGCAGTCACTTGTAATCAGAATGACAGGAAACCCACTTTGGGATGCACTGGATGAGTTCCCTGATCACATTTAAATTTGTTTGGTATGGACTTGTTAGTTAAAACACAGAAACTTGAAGGCATTTGCTGTTTGCCACCGCTCTCACATGTAGCACTGCAATGCTACTGAATTTCCTATCAGGTTCTCCTTTGCCTATATTTTGTGTACTATGCAAAGGCTCTGAACACTGGTCTTTTAGCAAGATTTTGAACCTTCTGTAAAGACCTTAGAAATAATTTGCGCCTGATCCAATTCATGATAAAGCCAATGGGGTCCTACTGACCTGAATTGGAATGAACTTTATCCCATAATATTGTGATTGCATATTAATATCATCCAAGCAGACTAAAGAAGTCCTGAGGAAACAAGAAAGGAGTCAAAGGCCTCAGATTTTTCTGGCCCAGAACAGAAAATTGTTTTAAAATATTCTTTTCAAATGACTGTTTGAAGCAAACCCAATACTTACCCATACGAATGCCCAAAGCAACTCTCTTCAGCTGGATAAAGAATTGCCTGCACTCCAGGTGAGCAGGGACTCCAACAACACAAAGACTGGCTGCTCTGATGTAGAGCAGATCTGAGAATGTCTCAGGTCTGTGCATTCAGAAATTTTAATCACCAGCTTGAATTCCAGTGTTTAAAATCTGAGTATACATTTAGAGATACCCAAGTACCTTGAAGAAATATGCTTTCAAATTGTTTTAAGCAGAAAGCTAAACACCTTCTCATAAGACTTAATTTTCTTGTAATCTGAATTTTCAAATTCCTTCCAAAAAAATCAGATGGAGTGGTTTTTTTCGTTTATTAATAATAATTAATTCAATTAATTAATACAAATAGAATTAAATAATAAATTCATTTCATGTGTTGAACCACACAAACTATTTCAATCTAACTCTGATAAAACTGCTGCTATTTGTTGGTGCTATAACGAAACACTTTGTTTCAGATTGAAGCAACTGATTTTATTTTTTTTTTACATTTTAAAATAATTGTTATGCATGAGTACATTTTTTTACCTTATTTTTTTTTAAATCAACCAAGTAAACAAAGAATGTAGTACTCGACCTCTTCCATGAGTAACTACAAAATGATTTTAAGGCATCAGCAATCTGCCTGTGAATGTACTGATTATGAGCAGAGGAGGGAAGATGTTGAAGGCAAGGCAGCAGGTTAAACAGTGGAGTAAGCAGCATGTCAGGAAATGCAAGGAGCAGCGTCATTTATTTTGGCTTCTCGCTTGGCAGAACTGAAGAATCCCATTTCATAGGAGGTACCCACAGGACTTTCAGATTTTGTCACATCTACATTTTCAGCCTGAAAAATCAGTATTTCCATTTAAGCGTGTGTGTGTTTGGTGAGGGGATGGCAATGACAATTACACTGTAGGATTTGGATCACAGCAGGAATTTATCGCCAGAAAATCCCTCAAGTCTAAGAAGTCCCCAGGGAACACATGACGATGTAATTGTTATTTGATAGCTTTGTTATTGATTTTCCCTGTATCCCTCTCTTCATGAATCACATTTTAAAATTCTGAAGTTAATAAAATTTTATTTAAAGTTATCTTTGAAATAATTACCTTTTTTTTCCTCACAAAACCAACAGTTTTATACCTACATCTCATCTTCTGTAGTTTTGGCTTTTACAGCCTAAAATATTTGTGCATTTCCATAAAGTTAAGGATAGAGATCACTTATCTGTTAATTTCTAATATTGCTGTAAGGTAGCAAATTTGTAATGTATTATTTTGTGGTACCAACCAGGCAGGCTGACTGATCTGGCAGTCTCTGCGCAAACAGTCTACAATCCAGACAGATAGAGAGGGTGTTTTATGGGAAAATGAGATGTGTATCGATCACACATATTGTATGATACACACCTGAATGTTAGACACATCAGCCTGTATCTGACTTGTCTATCAGCACACAACGTCTGTGGCAGAACAGGGAACTGATCTCATTTTCTTGCATATGTGATCATATAAAAAAAAGACACACCACTACTGGGTTCCTACAGCTATTTTAAAATAACCTTCCAAGTTCAAAAATATAATAGAGCATTGAAAAAACACAGATTTGTTTAATACAATTTTTAAACACAATATGACTTCCCTGAAACCTGCAGCTATCCTTTTAGCCTCTGAATTGAAGACCTCGGAGTCTTAGAAATGTCTGTTTTTCACGGAGATTTGACAACTCACAACTTTTATTTGTACCCTTTGATATCTTACACAGGAACCATGCCAGACAAATGAAAGTAATTAGCCTCCTTTCTAGTTATGCTTACTTGGAGGCTGAGCTCAGCCACCCACCTACTCACAGGTCCTTGTCAGCATGTGAGTTTTTCACCTCTTTTCTCATCATCCTTGCATCCTGCCATTTTCAACATTTCATTAAACTCTGTCTATATGTCTGCTGCCTTTCCTTTGCCCAAGAAAGCTCAGCACTGCAAGCTTTGATAAGTGAATTTAACCTTCAGCACAAAGATCAAGTCTTACATAATTCAGGCACACAGCTAAGCTTTGCAAGTTAAGGGGCTAATTAACTTAATTGTCAAACAAAAAGAGTGAACTCCTACTCAAGCTTGCCTGAAATCATCTGATTATTTATTTATTTATTTACCATTTTGGTTTGAAACCAGAAGGTAATGGAAATGTGAACAACAGTTCCCCTTCTTCCCCTTCCTCCCTTTACATTTTTGTCAGGCCAAGTTTTAATCCTCTCCTTTACTGCATATGGAAAAACCACCCACTTTCCTATGTTTCAGGTAGAATTTCAAAGACTCTACTTACACTTTAATCAAAAGGTAATGGGATAGAACAATTAATACATGTGATCCTCTAGCATGAAACTTTTGTATTGAACACAGTAGCATTAACAACTTGTTCTGTTAAAAACTGTTATGAAATTGGATGGATTTAGCTAATTAGAGTGCAGTCATGTTTAATAGTAACTGGCTCAGGATTCTGATAACCAAGATGCTTTAGAACATACCTGTTTTTAAGTAGTGGAGCAGTTCGATTGCTTTGTGTAGTAGCTGCTCAAATGCATAATAAGCATTTGACTGAATCAGGGCCTCAGATCTAAATCTGGTTCTCAGAAGAAACGTTTCTAAACTTTTTTTACCTTTTTTATTTTTTTTTCCCCCAGGGTACTCCAGGCTTTTTCCAAAATTTGTGTGTCGGAATAAATTTTGCTAATACTTTTCAACCTCTAAAATCCTCTCAGTCAGCCAACAGTTATCCAAAAGTAAGTATAAGCAAAAATTTTGTTCTTTCTTAAGAATACATCTTTCCCAGCTTTACTTTATGTCCATCCTAATGACACTGAAGATCATCTTTAATGTACAAATATCCTGTTATCATGAAATTCAGTGTGGAAATGGTCCAGCATTCATTCACTACTTCTGTCCTGGAGCAGTGAAGAACCATACTTAATAACATACTTGTTAATAGTTTTGACCAGTCTGGCAGCTAATAAAAGAGCTTCTGCAGCATCTTCTGGGAGAATAAAAAGCATAGCAGGAGGAAAAATTTAACTAAGTCAATCATTCCAACTCTGCATTAATTTGTAGATTCATTGCACGCTCACCAACAGCTTTCTTATCCAACATTAAACACACCAGCAATTGTGCCCAGCCTCAGGACTTGTTTGAAGAATTTAAAAGCATTCAAGCAATAGTCACAGTGTAGAGAATGGTAGAGAAAAGCAAGCCAGCAGGCAACGTTCCTTGTGAGCTGGTTTTCCCCAGCAGGGAAAATCTGTGGTCTCCCCCTTTCTGAGAAATGTCCGAACGTTGTCCCAGGATGGGGAAGGAGAGATTGAACACAATCATGGGTGCCCTGTATCTCTGGGAGTTTGAGGAGCAATTAAGGTTCTAAGTGTCAATTTGGAACACGGCTGTGCAGCGGGATATGGGACAGAGATAAGTTAGTCATGAGCACAGATCAAGAGTAATCCTGCATTAGTCACACCACAGATAATAAGAGCTGGAAAATGATGACATGTGAGCCTCATGTTAAACCCACTTATGCTTAATTCTCTGCACTGAATATAAATTGTTCTAAAGAACAACTCATTCCTACAGAACAGTTCTTCACATAATGCCACTAACATCTCTGTCACCTTGATTTAGGCCATTTAAATGTCAGTAAGACAAGTTAACACTGCCTAAGGGCAGCTTTGTCCTATGCATGAAAAATCTTATTCTATCTTATTCTATTTTTCTGTAGTGCCTCATGAAAAGATCTAACTTTCTCATGCAGGGATAGATTTACCAGGATGGGGGAACAGGGTCTAGGAATGGTGATTCCCCTTTCTCCCACCAGTATTCCCACCGATGCAGTATGTACTGCAATGTAAACAATTGAGATGGGACATGACCAGGTGCATCTCTGCCTCTGCCACCACCCGGTCCCTGCTGTATCCAGCCTGCCATGTGAAAATGCTTCCCTTTATTACTTCCACTTGTGAATCCCTTGATTCTCCAGAGGTGTGTTTTAATGTCCCAAAATGACAGCTGATCAGCCATGGATGATGAGGAAGCACAAGTCAAAGCTTCCATGAGAATACAAGGTGCCCATCTGCCCTGCGACAGTTAGAAATGCCAGAAGATCCACAATTTATACCATCAGACAGGATTATTAGGAGTTATTCTAAATTCACACTGGTCTGGCAAGCTTTGTAACAGAGAAACTGGGCAGGAAATTCCTGGGGGAAGGGGGAGTTGGTGTGTGTTGATTTCTAAGAATACAAGTTTGACAAAAAAAGCTGTAATGAATTTTTCTTTTGGCAAAAGTGCGTGTAGATCCTGGCAGTACTAAAACCTCAAAGGTAAAGGATTAAAATGCTACCAGATTATTAGCGACATGAAAAACGTGCGGAAAGTTTCACTGCTGAATTAACTAAGCGCTGCTCTCTCAGCCACTTGCAGCCCATTTGAAAAGAGGCTCTGAACCACCTGCCACATGGTCTTCTGACCTGCAGCCACAGGGCTGCATGGCCCAGACACCACTCAAGCAGGTGCCTTCTACCTGCTGAGGTTATGAGTTTGTCCCACCTGCAGAAGAACTTCAGAGCAGGCGCTCAAAGGCATCTTTGAAGTTCAAAGCTCCAAGGAGAGTTAAAACATCCTATAAACCAACTGCCGATGGGTCCTGGGAGAGCTGTTCCCACTTCTGCAGCTTTCTCTAAAGGTGATGTGTAGCCTGAGACTCAGAGGAGATATACTTTACTCACTCGCCTGGAGAGTGAACTTTTGAAGTACTCTTACAGCATTTTTTCCTAATAACTTTGTGTATTTGTCCTTGAAAAACAACAGCTTTGTGGCTGAGAGGAAGAGAAAAATATTCTCTGAAGATGCTGTTTCTGGAGATTACTTTTAGAAAGCCTGGAGTCTGCTCCCACTAAAGTCAGCAAGAAAGTTATCACTGGCATCAGTGGGAACAAGACTACGTGCGGCAGTTTTACATTTAGACTGGATTGGGAAGCCTTTTGTTCTGGCCTCTGGTTTGCATGTCTTGTTTACGCAAGGCAGATGATGCCAGTAAAAGGACTAATCACTATTAACAGACAGCTGTAATAGATAACCCAGTAAGCATGGGACATACTGTGTTACAACAGAGAAGGGGATATCTGTAGATTAGGGTTATATTAGGATGCTGTTTTCCCATAAGAGAAGCAAATTCTCCAGCAGTTGATCAAAGCAAGGGTCTAATGTATTTGCACTGAATCACTCCCATCCTTCTGCCCCCACCCTGGACGACCCTCTCTCTGGGAACAGAGAAGCCTGAAGATACTAGTCTCCTAGCACAGGTGCTGGATGGTGAAGAAGCCATACACGTTATTAGTAGGTTTCAAAGGCATTTCCCGACAGCAGAGGACTCAAACCTATGTCTCTTGGCTTTTGCTCAGTCTCACAGAGGTACAAGTACTGTGACTGACAGAGTAGCATCCATCCATTCCCTGCAAGAGCTGACCCATCTTGCCTCACATGCTTCCAATATTGCCATCTTTCCTTTGCACACCTTGAATTTCTCTTCAAGCTCTCCTTCTCAGTCCCAGGCTCTTCGTTTAGCCACACAAAGGTTCAGTTCTGCACAGTCCACCTTGCCCTTGCACGTTGTCTGCACCCTTCCCTTCCCTCCCAATCAGTTCTCAGCCTCAGCCTTCCCCTTCCATTTCCCTGGGTCTTTATTTACCCAAATTCACCTTCCTTCCCACTCCACCCTACTGCAGACCCTCTTGCACTGTATCCTGGATTCCCACTTACATTTTCATCAGATTGGCTTGCAGCATCAGTCTCCCTTCCTTACTCTTTCACAGGGTTAAACACAGTATACCCTGTCCCCCCTTTTGCCATGACCTTTCTGCTTACCCACACCAACATCTTGATCTGGTATTGAACAGGTCCCCATCAGACTGCCATCCCTGGGCATGTCAAACATCAGGTTGTGCAAAGCGTTCCCATAAAGGCTTTCAGTCTCTAAGCAGGAAACCCAAGGCAACAATGTGTGAACTGACACTGTTCTCTCCAACAGCGTGTCTAGTACCTCTGGGGCTGGGCTCACTACCCAGTTAAAATTTGCCACCGGCATGGTCAGGTTGATCTGTTTTGCTCCAATGGTCTTTTCGAGGATTGTGACTCAAAACTGGAGTACAGGGCACCCCTGCCTGTCCCAGCACTCCCCAAACTATCAAGCTGCAACAAGGTCTTTTACCATCTCATACCAGCATATTCTTCATGCCAGTCCCTCTGCTGCCCTCTCCTCATCCAGGACATGTGTTCTCTCTCTACTTCTTCCTCCTCTCTCTTCCCCGGCTGTTCTCTCTTCATTGGCTCTCAACCACTTCACAGGACCAGCCACAGCTGCACCTTATCTACATGGGCCAACCCGCCGTCCCTGAAGCCAACCCACAGCTGTATATTATCAATGTTAATTAACCCAGCTTCATTCCTCTACACCTGCCCTCAGAGAAGAACTTTCTAGCTTTACAATCAACCCATGACAAGGGTAGATCTACATTTTTTGGCAAGTGTGCAGCTGTATGCTTGGTGCCAAAAGGGTCACTTCCATTGTGGTGTTTTTTGGGATCAATGAAGTTTTAACACTGGGCCAGTTATTTCACTTCTGAGCCTCCTAAGAGCAAGCTGGTAATACTGTACTTCCATGGCACTCTCTTCCTTCCTCCAACTCCTACCCTAGCTGTCACCACCTCCTAATTCATGCTCAAGCCCTGACAGTTGTCACTCCCTCCTCCCCTGGCCCCACACACCAGGACATCTGCTGCTGCCATCCTCCTCCTCATGCACTCCTAGCCCAGTTCTGCTGTACCCTTCAGCAGTGCCAGTGCTGAGGCTGAGCAAACTCATCGAAAGCCACACTGCTCTTTGCTGCCTCTTGGATTTGGGAGTCTGGTAGTGTGCTCCTGCCTCACCCCTAGGCTTCAGGTGCACAGGAGAGAGGTGACCCCCAGGCGCACCAGCACCCAGACGCACGGGGAGCTCAAACACAGCTGCCCATGCTGTGGGGATCTCTGAGCACCATGCTGAAGGAGGATGGGTGCTAGGGAGTCTAGATGTAGCTCCTTCTGAGGCATGGCCAAAAGGCGGATAGGGTTGTGCACTATGCTGCGCAACATGTGGGTTTCATCTCCAGTGCCTATCCTAGGAAAAAGTTGTAAATGAGCTTAGCTCCATTTGCTAAAAGGTTTCTTTTATTTCTGTCATCCTCCATGAAATCTCTTTCATTCTACGTGTCCTCTGCATTACTATTGTATTTTTCACTTATAGCTCCTCTTGCTAGTATCTCCTTTTCCTTTCCTCACTTTCCTCTCTTCCTTCTAGCCAATTTGCAAACCTGGTGGCCTGCAGAACCCATGAGTCTCTGAGCTTAGACATGACAGCCACACAGCTGCAGTCAGACAGAAGCCATAAATGAAACATCGGTTGTCGTTAAACAGAGGTGAACGACTTTGTATCCTCTTCCATCTCTTCTTCTAAGTAGCTTTAGTCCCCTGCTGCAATTCACCACCTTTATTACAGCTCAAAACCTCTACCCTCACTTGAAGGGGTCAGGGAGGCAGCATCCTGCTTTGCAAATGAGGTCATTACAGGCAAAGCTGGAAATTTAACCCAGTCACTGATATGAGTGTGAGCTGATGACTCTCATCTGGTTTGCTTCTCAGGATATGCCAAGTCTGGGTTTAGACGTTCTGTCTACAATCACAGACCCTTAAGCCATGCTCTCCTTCCAGACACAGATATGAAATCCAGGAGATAAAAACTGGGATCCCCTCCCTGTGCCTTCCCCAGTAAAGGATGACATTTCTGTTCCCTGCAGAAGGCTTAAGCAGAGGATGGTCAGGTCATGTGTTGCTGGTTGTTCATTTAGCTGGAGTGCTGGGCTGCAGCAAGCCCTAGTTTGTACTGCTTGTTAAGGAGTTTTCAGCAAAGGGCTTGGTGGTAGAAAACGTGGCTATGACAGGAAGAAACCTTTAATGGGATATTTTTTTATTCAATGAAAGCTCTGGGGGGATGGAGCTCTTGGGTCCAGGAGGAAAATCCTAGTAAAAAGGGGTGTGAAAGAACCGACTTTCCTTAACTAACCACATACATAATAAGTGGATTTATTTCTCAGCACCTAGATTAGGCAGAGAACTTCAGCCTGCGTCTCCTGTCTCTTCTGTGTGTGCGCAAAGCTCCTCTCCCCATCCAAAGGGTGCTTTCTACCCCAGGGCAGGTCTTTCACAGTTTTCCCTGCTAGAGCGTATCTAACCTGCATAAATACTTAAACACTTGCTGAGAGAGGAGAGTGTTCTGCAAGAGACTGATTTGACAGTGCTGTTGATCAGGCGTTCACACAGGATGTGGGAAACTCAGGTTCAGGTCCCTGCCTCAATGAATATTTAATTATTTATGGAAAGTAGAGCAATTGCAGTAGGAAGGGGTGAGAGACAGTAATGGCTCTGGGGTTGGGACACTTACAAAGGATGTTGAAGAAGGCAGAGGAATACCTCGTCCCCAGGTGTCCCACATCCCTGGTGACTATCCCAGCCACCTCTGGCTTACTTGCCCTGGTACTTCAGGGGAAATCTTCAAAGCTGTCCCGCTGCAAAGGTTTTGAAACCTCTGTGTAGCACAAATTATTCCAGTTCTGGCATTTCTCAACTCAAAAACCTCTGTTTTTCAGTGTTAATATTCTTTGAAATCTTACAATGTAAAAATACTTTAAACACAAAATAAGCTATCTCTGTATTCCCTGTGACCTGTCAAGGAAGCAGTTTGAATAGTTTGCTGTATTTTCAGCCTGAATTCCAGGGCTTACTTATCTGGGCTCCTGAGCACTTTTGTGGCTGAGAAAAAATAATAAAAAGAATTAATGACTTTTATATATGACTTGGACAGTCATAAGGCTTGAGGTCAGGCTTGCAGAAGCAATTTCCGTAGACTAATACTCCCAAGCTGTGTCTTATAATGCCTTTAAGGATCACGAAAGGAGGTTGTAAAAATAAAACACCCGCTGTGAAAAAACATGAATGTATGTTCTCAGACCTCACCACAGAGATGAGCTTACCATCTATAGGAATTATTCACAGTCCAGGAGCCCAGGCTCAGTATTCAACAAAGAGACCACATACAGGAGGAGCGGACCATTGTGTGGCAAGTGGGATGAACTTTTACATTTCACAGCATTTCTGAACATCCATCCTAATCCTTTCACTCTTCTTCAGTTTTAGTCCCATCCCATCCTGCCCTCCCCCCGCCCCCTGCCTCCCCTCCACTTGCTTTTTACGTCATATCAGAGAATTCCTTCCACTTATAGTGTCTCATTATGTGAAATACAAAAGCTTCATCCTTACTTACCTTTACCAGATCCTTTTTGCCTGATCACTATAGTCTTCAGTGTGGAATTTAAGCCTGTTAGATCTACCTTTGCCACTTACATACCAAATCCCCTCAAATACAGGTGTCTCTGTCTGCCTGACTTCAGTAAACATTATTTTTCTTCAAAGCTTCCACTAGCTGAATAACTTTAGAGCACAAAATTCTCCTTAGAGCATAGATTGTACAAGCTCCCCCAGCTTCCCTCACTAACTTGAAGCTCACGTTCACCTCTGTGATCCATCACCTTGCCATCATCTTCCTCCCTGAACTGTCTTTTTACTCCCATTTATTTTGTTGTAGATCTCCCTGTCACCATCACCACGTCAATATATCCAGGTGTATTGCTGTCTCATCTTTCTAGTTCCTGAAATCCTCTTTAATTACCTGGTAAGGAGTGCAAAACTGAATTTGTTGCATATCCATCGGGGGGCACTTAGGAGACAGGGCTAATTGTACTCTGAGGTAGGGAAATTATATGAGTCAGTTATGGAGCCCCATTACCCACGCACTTCCCATCTGAGCAGTGACTGTAGCAGACGGGCAGCTCTGGCTCAAACTGTCTTCCCAGTGCTAAAGAAGGGTCAGGATCAGGTAGGCTACTTGCTGGCATAGTAGTGAGCAATGGCTCAGCCTTTACTCATGCCCAGTCCACCCAGATAGCATGAAAGAGTGAGTGCAGACCTGCATGTGGACATTATGCTTGTTCTGGTTCTCCTCTTCCAGCAAGCGAGGGCAAACACATCATAAAACATGGTTTTAAAATGTCAGAGGGTGAACAGGAGGTCCTGAACAAACCCCTTCCCCAGTTTCAGAGCTGATCCTTGTGGGTGGGTGAGGTACAGGAGATGCTGACTGGTTCACTACGGTGTCATCCTCAGATAATTTGGTTACATCTGCACCGTACTAGATGGACCAGCAGGATTCTTAGGCACAGATACCAACCGTCATGGAAGGACCTACATCTTCACTTGTAAATGGCCATGTCCCTTCACACTAGATGGCTGCATGCAAACCAGAGTGCTGGTTAGGACAGGTCTAATTCCTGCCTGGGTGCTTGCAGGGCTTTGCTTGCCCGGGCGGTCGCATTCCAGTGCCCAGGAATGCTGGCAGACAAACGTGGGTTTACCACAACAGACACAGCCTTTTTCTCAAATCCAGGAGCATCAAGGACCTCATTTGTCATCTTGACTCAATTCAGAAAAGCTCTAGCTTGTGTGGAAGGGTAGGATATGCCCTATTTTGCTGTTTTGTGAAAGGCCATTTAGAAATAAACACATAGCAGAGGAGGTAAAATGATGCACAATCCATCAGCCTGACCTTTGCAGGAAATTAAGCTCTGCTTCAGAGCTCATCAGCCACAACAGCTCATGGCTTGATTTACTGCTGGGGTACCCTAATATTATGCTAATGTAACTCCATTGATTTCTGTAGATTTACAGTAGTATTACATTGGAGTAACACAATAAACATAGCACTCAGCTTGAGGAAGGGACTGTGTGACAGAAAACTTGCCTGTGTTTTCCAGTGTTATCAGCTGGCCTAATAAAAGCTAATGCTCCATGTAGTCCTTGACACCATCAGTCCAAGCATGGTGTTGGATAAAAAAATGGTAAATGACCTTCTCTTACTGCCTCTGAATTGAAAAGTATTTGTGAATATACTGCTGGTATGTGTTTCAAGAGAAAAAATAATAAGAAATCAAAACCAATTCAGCAAATCCCCCTAAGCAGCATAAATGATGGAAGATTCACAGATTTTTAAGTTTTGACCGGTTCAATGCTCAGCATATCTGTCATCAATAAGGATATCTGCATGACAATGTTTGCCTGTGTTTTTCCAGTTGATTTGTAACTGCCCTGGAGAGAAGTGAAAGTTGGCTGAAATTCTTGCACTGCCACTTATTTCTGTCTGGGTTGTTGGGGTTTTTTTATGTACTGAATGCAAAGGTTCTCCTTTGGGCATCTTGTTCTCTGACTTCTGTTACATGCTGCAGAAGGGAAAACATTAACTTCTCATCAGCTACTATACTGGCTTATCATGAAGCTGTTTAAAACATATTAGGGTGAAAGAAAGGCTATCATGAGATAACAGACAGGACACCTTAGAGTGAAAAGATGTAATAACAATCCCTTTGCAAAGTGAAGTTTAGACAGCAGAGTTTAGTGTGAAGAAGAATAACACATACACATGAATTTGACTGAGAAAAGGAAGAACAAAGATTTTTCTTGCTGGGAAAAAATATAAATCCTGGGACATCCTCAGCTGGAATAGCATATTCATTAGATTCTGGCAGTGGACTTTCAGTGAGATAAAGAAATTTCTGACAGAACAAGCCACAGTGATGAGTGGCATAAATGCGTAATTTCAAAGGGAAGAGGACAACAACTCTTTAATTGCTGGCAGCAGAAGCAGAAAAATTTCCAGTGGGGAAGCCTCTAGCATCATTGGCACAGGGGTAGCTGGAGACACAGTCTGGAGTTGTGCTACTTGCTCAATATACTCTCAGATTCTGACAAAATACATAAATAAGTGATTACCAAAGAAATGTGAATTGTCCCGGTTCCTGCAGCTTTCACTGCTGTCGGATTCTCAGATGGAATGAAAGCACACCTAACTGGTTCTTTGTACCTTACCCTTTTTCCAGAAGCCTACTTGGGCTTCTAGTGTAGTACCTGAGACCTGCACTGATGAATTTCCACCATAAGGTCCTGTGTAGACCTTCTTTCAGGATGACCCCTATCAAAACAAAGCCATGAATTCAACCACTAGCAAAAGCTCATAACAGCCAGTAGTGCTGCAGTGGCAGTCCCATTAGCTGCTTGCAGACGAAAAAGAGGGGGGAGGGGGGCGTGTGTATGTACGTATATGTGTATACGCGCACACACACACATGCACAGGCACACACACGTAATGCCTCCAGTTCAGACTGAGCTGCTGTATGCAAAGACCACTGTAATCACAATATGCTGTATTTTTCCTGGGAGCATGTCCCAGCATTTAACCTGGTCATGTATCTTTGCACCAAATCTAGCTGTGCTACCCCCTGCAGGAGTGGAGGGGGGAAAAGGAAGACTGGCAGCTGCCAACATCAAATAACACCCTTCCCCACCTCCCTCCCTCCATGGTATTATCCCTAATGCAAACTAGAAATGAAAGCTGTGTGTTTTCTCAAAGAGACTTTCAGGATTTCAGCAGAACTGGAATAGGGCTGGGGCAAAATGCTTCCCTACAGAGCTGAAAAGGAGCTAATTTAATATTATGGGATTAGAATAACAGTACCACCAATTTTCTAGGGAATGTTGGATAATCAGCAACACCATTCCCATGCAAGCTCAGGAGACCAAATATCTTCTAGAGTTACTGAATTTGACCGACAAAGGCCAAAATTTGGGACTCCAGCAAGAGGACAGCTGTGGTTAGTGCCAGGTAGTGAGGGCTGGAACCGCAGCACCAGGAGCTGTTTGAATTCAGCTAATATGCTCACAGCAGCTCTGAGTTACAGGTTACTTGGTGGTCATAAAATGAATCTAGAACTGACATTAATTCATTAGTGAACAAAGCAACATTTTCCTAATACTGCCTCCATCAGCTCAGGCTGTAACGGCTGGCAAGACTAGCGAGGTACAGGCAAGGCTCCCCAGCTCCCAGAAGCAGGGTAAAACGCAGGGAGCAGCGCAGGAGGTAGAGGTTCTTTGAGGGACTGTGGGGGTCAAGACAATATAACTACTAGAGAGGAGTGTTACTTAGGTTCCCATCCTAGTTCCCAGTTAGACTTAGGACTTGTTGCAAAGGACATTGTCTCTTGCCTTTCACCCAAGGAGTTCAGATGCTGCCTGCAGAATGTTCAGTTCCAGCTGAAGATGGGTTAGTCCTCTAACACGTATACCTGCTCTTGGTGCACTTCCAAAAGTTTTTTGGTTTGCCAAACCATGAAAAGGAAGTAATTAACACGCAGGCTGGCTCCCCATTGCAAGCACCCTCTGCAGAGAGTATCAGACTCTCAGACCACAAAGGCTGTTGCCAGTCCCCAGCAGGCAAACATGATCCCCTCAGCCAAGCTGGGTCCATCGCTTGCTGCTCTCCTGGGGGTAGCTTCAGCATTACCAGCTGCTTACATCACCACCCAAATCCAATCCTTCCAATTCCATTGCAAGATTTGGCAGACAGTAAGATGGGGAGTTGCCACCCCTCAAAGTAAAATGAACCCCACATCTCTGCCTTTGGGGGCTACGAGAGGAGTAGGAGAACGGGAAACTGCCAGCAGAGCTACCTTCTCCCCTTTTGCTCAGGCTGAAAGGAAGGAGCTGGCTATTGATTAGCACAGCAGAAGGGCTGCGGGAATCTCAGCCTGTGCTTCCCATTTCTTATCCCGCCTGGGGAGCTGGGAGACGGGCAGCAGTGAATCTCAGGTGTGGGGGAGCAGAAGGATTAGCAGAAGGAGGCCTTCAGTGTAGGTGTAGGAAGCACAGGCTTGAATCCAGTACAGCCATGAATCCAGCGCTGACAGCTAGCACAGCAGGCCTGCCACGCTCATCACCCTGCCTTTAATTACCGCACTACCAGCATCTTTTCTACAAAAGCTCTTTCACACTTTCTACAAATGTGTAACAGTAAACAAACTCCTACTATGGATAAGAAAACACCACCAGTGTAAGAAACCTTAAGCACGTTTTTGTAAACTGAGGAAAAGTGCAAAAGGGTTGTGCTGGCTTGTTAAACTGTGTGTGCACAAGGACTCTGTGACCTGCTCCCACCTTTACTAGACATAGCCTGTCTTCACATAAGTTTTTCACAAATATGTTGTCAAGTATCGGTTTTACTCCCTTCAAAGCAAAGCATATTTTCTTCACCAGGATTTGCTCTACAATGGGTCAAAGCTATCCTTCATGTTCTACTTACAGTCTCTGCAAAACTGAATGGAGAATTAGACAAGATCATGTTTGGGCATATGCTGAGATTTGCTGGGTACAATGGCATATCTGTAAGATGACCCAAATTCCATTGTCCCTTCGATTCATTTCCAAGCAGCTAAAGTAAGGCAATTAATCATAGGAAAACAATTGGGATTTTAATCCAAGTTTTACATTGAAAATTTTCATCATTTAAAATTGTATCTTTCTTAAAACAGTAACATGCAATAAAGTACAATATATGTCCCCTGCCACTAAGCAAAAAACAGAGTCTACAAAAACTTGTCTGTTTCCAGCAACTCAAATGCTGGGAGCCCTTGGGCCCAGTGCAAGCAGCATGCACTTCAGTTTGCCTCCTATTCTTCAGGGTATTTCTGTCTGAGTGTTAATGCTCAGTGCAAATTAGATTATGAAATGAGCTGAAAGAAGGGTCAGAGCACCAAGGTCTACATATTTGCCAAAAAGGGGTAGAGAAACTGTTGCCATAAAAAAGCACCTCAGAGTTCAGTCTTGCAGCTGGAGCAGAAAACAAGGAAAAAAAAAATCTCAGAAACTCCAAGAAAGTCCTTTACTACACAGACAGCTCAGGCTGATGCCGAGTTGAGCAGGGATAAAGGGCTAGGTGAAGACGTGCACACAGGAGCACCAATTGCACCACATGGTGGTTTTATCACCTCTGCTCTGCCCTGCAGAGAATATCTACACCAGAGACAGGACAACCATGGCAGGTCCACACACATTACTCTTACCAATGGTCTTTGAAATGAAGGGCTTGGGGGCTGTCTACATGAGCTTCTCAGATCTATGTAGCAGCAGAAGTCTCATGAGGAAGAAACAGTCATTGCTTTGTGAAAGCTGTTTGCCAATACAGATTGCTAGGATCTAGCAAGCCCCATCTGGCCAGAGGCTAAGCCTGGGATGTTTCTGACAGCAACAACTTGATGACCTAACACTCACCACCATGTCAGGGAAGAGCTGGCGACTTCACTGTCCCCCTGCCTTCCTGTGTCACACACATGCAGGATGGGTGCAAGAAGGTGGAAGAGTTTTGCTAAGGGAACTATCAGATGCCACCAGGCTTGCCTCAGAGTAAATGTCTGCAGGTGTTTTAGATCTGTCCCTGTCTAAGAGGGATAAATAATGCTGTGTTTCAACTGGTTGAAGAGCAGGCAAGTTTCAGAACTTCCACCTAGCAGACAAGGATATAAGCCCAAACCGTAGAGGTTCCTGTACAGCTACCTTATTAGGCATCACACATGCACTTCTTTACAGTCCTCTCTCTCACTGCAGACTTGAAACAAACCCCAGCAGCTAAACAAAGTGCAGCTTCATCTGGAGATACTGCTTCATGGTCTTTGCCATCCTCTAGCCTGAGTTTCTTCGTGAAACCATTAGAAGATCAAGTTAGCCTTTGCTAGGAAAAATGGAGGACTGACATACTACCTGATGAAGATATCTTCACTGAAACGATTATAATCATCACTTCTGTAACTGCAGAGAGGGACAAGCCATGTTTAATATGGCACCTGGCTGTAATTAAATTCATGGAGGCTGTAGTATCTAACCGAGCCCTGTAACTGATGGCCTTGTCATCATCTGTGGCATGGTTTAATCCTCTGGTGATTGCATACTTGACTACAACTGACCATGACTCCTCACTATTGCCTTGACTACCTAAGAAAAAAAATAATCTTATTTTTGTTTTAACTGATGGCTTTTCCTTAGGTAGAGTCTAGCAGAGATCAACAGGACACATAAGCTATTCACAGTGGAAACTTAAGCAGGTTACCAAATAGAATGAGTCCTCCATTTCCACCTATTGCATGATTTCCTTGATCTTTCTAACGCTAAATGACTACAACTGTGTCATGCAGGTCTAGATTCCAGCAGCTGTCCCGGGGAAGAAAAAAATAATGTCAGAATAATGAGAAGATTTGGGTTCTCAGAAGGCTACAATGAGTTAAAATGGCACGCTGCCCATGGGGGCAGCATTCCAGTTTGTACAGACAGATGGGAGGATGGTGCCACTTTGATGCAGATGGCGACTTATGTAAACAAGAAGTTCCTGTTCTGCATCAGCCTGCTGATGTGCTGCTTGCAAAAAAGGGCATCTGCAGGCTGATCATTACCAGTTTGCAGCCTGGCTGTTTCCACCCTTCCATCAGCGCTGCTTGTATAAACAGGGCAAAGGCACTGCCCCCGGCCAGCCTCCTCTGCTCCTTCAGACCTGGGGAAGCAGGAAACTTACACATCTATCACACAGAAAGGCACTTTAATGTGAGGGGGAAATATTACACATAGCCATAAAAATAGTTGTATCTCCTACCCAACAACAGCATTATTTCAATGTGATGGATGGCTTAAACCAAATAAAGTTATGTTCAGGGATGAAGCTCAACCTTCAGGGCTTTTTGTTAGGTACATAAAGCTTGATCCAACAGGGCTCTCAAGCAGCTCTTTAAACATGCGCACAATCTTAACGAAGTCAGCGATGCTCCTGATGTGCTTCAAGTGCTCTTTGCTGGATCTATGTCTATACAACAACTGGCTCTATTGCCCTTCACCACAGAGGTATGTAATGAGCCACCTGCAGACACAGGTGCCACACAGTGGAAGTTGTCACCAGTTCTGTCACCCAAAGAGAGGTGGGTGCGTGCTGTGAACCAGGTTCAAATAGCACTGGATTTTCACCAGCTTCAGTAGAGATACTTCTACTCCAAATATTACGACCAGTGTCACAGTGTTGTGCCTCTTCCCAAAAGTTAAGGTGAGCTTAGTTATTGATTGTATATTATTCACATATTCAGCTGACAAAATCACCCAGCAGGAAAAGCCAGTGCAGTGCTCAAAGTGGCCTGCTTTGCTACCATCATTAGTAGTAGACTGTGACTTACACTGTGCATGCTGTAATAATATACTTTCTGCTAGGTTATAATTGTCAATGTAAAACCACACACAGCAAACAGACATTCATAATGTGGGCTATATTTTAGCCTAGTCTTGAAAGAGGGCTGTTATAGCTGAATTTATTATATGTATGAAATTCCAGGTGCACATCTGAACAAAGTACCAACTTGTATTTTCAACCTGCTTGGGATGTTCAGCAGTGATGTTCCAAAACATCTTTCCCAGACTGCTACCAGTCTATGCAGCTCATTCTTCCTTCTTTTTGTTCCTCATTCTCTTAACAATAAGAACAGGGGCACACTTATATTTGCACAACCCCATTTGCCATCTCAGCTGGGGAGAGATTGCACTCGAGATGAAGACCCTGCCTGTGACAGCATCTGTAATGCAGGCTGGTTGTTAAAGCTTGGTCTGCAATCGGAGGAAACCCAGCCAGTGCATGCTCTGGATCCCACCAACCAAAGCCTGCTTCAGACAAGCAGAAGCTCTCTCTTTGATCCACTGGCTGTCAGTGGGCTCTCCATGGCTCAGTTTGGTTGCTATCTGAGATTTTCTGAGGATGTCTCTGCTGTAGCTCTCAGCTACTGCTGCAGGGAACTGCCACATGCCATGCCTGTAAGTCCCCAGCCATGTCTGGGTTACCCTAGGAAACCTACTGCTTTTTTATTTCAGACCTTCTTGCTCTAGAAGAGATTCTGTGTGTCAAGGACCAGAGGATTTTACTATGTCCTCACAAGAGATGTGCCCAGTGTGACACATTTACCATTGATACTAACACAAGAGTGTTATTTGCTTTGAAAACAAAAATCCTATTCCAAAGAGACCTACTGCATCTGAGAGCTATTACTCAAGCTCTGGTTTTAAACCTTGTGAACTTACTAATTTCTTAAAAAACAAGTTTAGTGGTCAGACAGTTCAAAGAAGCAGTACATTCAAAGTGAGTCATTCACAGTAGCCAAAGGAAGTCCATTTTAAATGTATTGATGAGACTATTTCTTCCAGACCAGCAAAAGTCTGAGACATTTGACAACCCAGAAACAGAACAGACTATACAATTTACTTATCTGATCTATTCAAACTAATATAACTAAGATTTTAAAAAGCAATTTATTGATAATTACCTATTTCTGAGCACCATGGCATCCCCTGAGACTGTGGCATACTTCTTCAGACACAAGAGGTCAGACAGTTCAGACAATCTAAGAGTAGAAAAGATGCAAACGCAAGTATTCTTGCACATTATTTTTGCAAAGCAATATAGAAGACACTGAATTAACACTAAGATCATAATTTCTGTACACAGTGCTGTCACTGTCCAATGTTCTGTTCCTGGATGTATGCCTGACCTCTAAAAAAATTCTGATTTGCTGTACCTCAGTTTGTCCAGTGGAAAATGGCCACTCTGATGCTATGAACAAGAAATGTTATGTGAATTAAGCTAATAATCCATTATCTCTAATTTTGCTTACAGCCAGTGAGGTTTGTTGGCACGGCAGATTTGTGTGGGTCAGGCAGGCATTCTGTTTTCCTGCACAGTCCTGGAATGCTAGTTTGCAGAGGTGGGTGTGTGGGTTTGCAATTATGGTGCTGTTGACTCTA
This sequence comes from Falco peregrinus, assembly GCF_023634155.1. Lineage (NCBI taxonomy): Eukaryota > Metazoa > Chordata > Aves > Falconiformes > Falconidae > Falco > Falco peregrinus. The sequence goes on from NC_073726.1 coordinate 83,590,999, forward strand.
ATCCATCCAAGACAGCATGATTTGTACATAGCTCTGAAAAGAGTCCTTGTCAGGCTTGCTACCATCTGGGCGGAGAGTCATTCCTTGAACAGAGCCGACCACGTCAGCTGCAGGGAACACTAACCAGAAAAAGCAAATTTTATGAGAATGAAGCACAAATGGGTGGGTTACGAGTTTCAGGACAAGGAGGCTGGTTATATAACCTGAAAAGCTACTGACGATATGCAAGGAGATGGCTGGATGTTCCACTGCCTGGTCAAGGTGAAGACAAGTAGGAAGATGGGCACCTTCTTATGTGAAACTAAAACCCAGGCAAAACTGATCTCTACTTAGATTTGATTACAAGCATGAATCTCAGGTTAGGTTCACCAGAGTTCCTGGACATGAGCTGAGTATTGAATGAAATAACTGCTCAGATTTCCAGCAGTTCCAAGTTATGCTTAGAGTCAACCTAGGATCTCAGGCTGAAGATCTATGGTTGCAGAAAGGAAGGTTATGAGCCTAAGTGGTTTTAATCAGAAACCAGTTATGAGCCTAAGTGGTTTTAATCAGAAACCAGTCCAAACTAAGACCTGGAAAAGTGCTGCTTTCTGTTCTCTGTTTGGTTATATGAAATACTAAATGGTGTCAAAATGAAAAAAATTTTCTAGTGGAACTCCTTAAAAGCGGAGTCCTGCATTATTTTCCTCTGCCTTTCCATAGATTTTGGATGTGTTCACGCCCTTGTTAGCTTACGCTGAAAATTGAAGGGGAATTCTCATTTGTTTTGTGGGCATTGTTATGTCAGCATTTGTTTGGCTGGTATCCACTTCCCAAATTTGGAAATTACATCAACAGTTGCACTTTTTATTTTTGGTTTAAGCCACTCTGCTTTTAGTTTAAGCCACTCTGCTTTTAAACTTAGGCTTGTCTTAAAGATTAGAGCTTGAGAGACCTAATCTCAGGTGTATTTCAAACATATTTTTTTTTCTGGAGTGGATTTCATTTTTTATTTTCTGTGATTACAAGAATAAAATCAGAATATGTGTCATTTTAACAGACTGTTCCTAACCACATGTACCTAGGCAGAGAAGGGCCCAGAAAGGACCATGTGGATCTAGCTCCATCAGGACTGAAGACACGAGTGCAAGCATGGGAGGCAGTCTGCCAGCCACGCTTCATGCTGTGTCTTACCCTGTTTAAAGGTATGTTGTCACAACACTCTCCAAACTAGCCGGCTGCAACAAAGTCTTTTATCATCTCATACCAGCATACTCTTCATGCCAGTCCCTCTGCTGCCTTCTCCTAGTCTGCCCTCATCCAGAATGCACTCTCACTCACTCTCTCTTCTCTCTACATTTTCCTCCTCTCTCTTCCTCGGCTGCCCAACCACTCCACAGAACCAGCCACATCTGCACCTTGTCTACATCAGCCACCCTCCCACCCCTGAAGCCAGCCCACAGCTGTATATTATCAATGCTAATTAACCCAGCTTCATTCCTCTACAGTATGTGTCAGTTCTTATGTTGACATCTGTCTCTGTTTTGACATCTATGACTAGCAACTGAATAAACAAATTGAGTCAACAGTCCCCCCCTACAGAGATCATAATGAAACCCACCTCTTCACTGTATCCTGCTGCATGACATGGCATTATCAGTGCAAGAGGGATGCTAACCGTGTCAGGGTACTGCAGCTCCCTTTTCTTCTATGGCCTGTGCTCCAATGCTCTTCTGCCTTATACTGCTGAAGTTCCTCTTGCCTCCCCAGCAGCCTGTACAAGGATGCATGGTGACAGTGCCATTCCTAGCAGGAGAGCAGGAAAACAGGGCTAATGCCTTTTCCCCTTCTTTGCCGCAATGTCTACCCACAGTCCTACAGACAATACACTGTGCATGTGCTGAGCAGCTATGCAAGAGCTGAACCAGCACTGCAACCGATGGGCTTCAGAAAGCACTGCTAACCTCTGAAGGGCAGCCTTTAGGGTAATATAGTATCGACAGAGGGAAACACAATAGGATATTAGTTAAATCCTTCTACACCTGAGACCTCAGAAGGCTTTTGGGGGAATGTATAAAACCTGATGTCTGCTGCTCATGGATAGAGCTTGTCACTTTGTAGGTAGATTGCAACAGAAGGGTTTACATTTGCTGCCGACATTTCAGGAATATAAGAACCCTGCACATTCTGCAGCGCTGCAGATTTCGTGAGGCTGTTCACATGTCTAATGTCAAGCCATTCTTCTGCACATCACTAGACTTGGCCTTCAGGAAAATGCTTTCTACTCAATTGAGATCTATCTCTCAGTGGAGATCCACCTTATCAACATGGGCTGCTTCTCTGCTTTTCCTGACTGAACTGTCCACAGCATCTGCTGCAGTGTGGCATGGTCATTTGGCTGGAATACCACTTATTTATGCATTTAGATCACTAGATGGCACTCGGGTCAATCTCTACAGCCAACCTCACCAGGGCAAGGGCTTTAAAACATCACGACAAACTCTGCAGGGCTGGTTTGGATGTGAAAGATGCAGTATGTTTCTCTGCTGGACCTCATCTGGACCACCACCAAGAAGCCAATCCTCAGATTGCTCTTGCTGTCCTTCCCATCTTGTTTAGTATAAAACCACCTTCCCTTCCCCCCAGAGCTGTATGAGTGGAAGTTGTGAATATTGACTGGCTCCACTCACCTTCTGGTTTTCATTTGAATAGAAAACCATCCTGGTCCTTCCAAACAAGCCAGAGTGCCTTTTCCTGAACTGTGGGAATGGCTCCAGCAGGGTGCAGGTATGGCATGTGTATCTTCCCAGGGTAGAGCCATTCTCTGTAGAGTTGCTTTGTGGTTTCATACCACAGCTACTCTGCAAGTCAGGAGACTTGCTGGAAATTAGGAATGGGCAGATAAAGAGTCCAGTGCAGGCTGTGCCCTGTCCCAGCTCACCTTCTGCTCACCTGTGTGCTACCCTTGCTGTAAGGCAGGATGGCTGGGTGGGAGCCCCAGCCTGCTGTCTTCACTCAGCCTCACAGTGTCATGCTTTATCCAGCTCTCAGTGGCAGTGATAATGCAGCCTGTGGTTAGTGGGCTATGACTAACTGCTCTTAAAGAATAGTCCTACCGTGGCCTCTGCCCAGCCACGTTCCAGCCCCCTTGCTTGGCTGGTGTGCCTGCTGATGCGCTAGCACCGTGTTCTCCATGCCTGCAGACCCATTTCCATGCACATAGGACCAAGAAGGTTCTCCAGACCTGAGTAGACAAAGCCTCCCCGTCAGCATCACCCCTACCCCCTCTGCAGATTTGTGCTGCTGCTTCCCACCAGCAGAAGGTAAACTGTGCCACTGGAGTACTTTGGTGTCAAAGGCATGGCAGGGCAGGAGAAGACAAGGACCTAAAACCCCCCACTAATGACCACAGCAGTCTGCAGCAGCCTAATTGCCTCCAGTGTCTGAGATCTTTGCCTCCTGGAAATAGTTGATAAAGGAGCACGCCTTGCTAGGCAAAACCTCTGACCACACAGGGACCTCTGTTTAAGTTTCCTTCATTTGTAAGTACAGCAGCACTGCTCTGGAAAGCAGTCTGCAAGGGGTTGTGTGCCGCAGAACAGAGTCCATCCACTGAGACCAACACCAGCCAGCCAGCCTTTTATCCTCAGCTAGCATCCCTTTGCCATGCAGCCTGACAGCCCTTGTAACCTAAGGGCTTTTCTTCCATTCCATAAAGTCAGGGCTGGCTGCAATTCATGCAATTCGTGCTGTTCCAGTTTCTTTCTCTGATTCCTGTTTTCTGTAGGGGCTGCTCCCTATATATAGGTTTGCTTTAGTAAAGATAGAATAAGGTGCAAATTTCCCACCTTCTTTCGCAGACATTCCTGCCTTTCTGTACTTTTTAACGTTTTTCTGACCTTTTTGCACTTGCCTAGCTATTACTTTTGCAGAGCTCATCCCCCTTCAACTCTAAATTGTTCCCCCTTTTCTTATGGCTCCCTTTCTCAATTAATTTTTGGCTTTTCTAATTAATCTCCCTGCAATGGTGAGATGCTAGTATAATCAGAGGCAGAAAGGATTTTGTGGGACCCACATACTGCTTGAAAACTAACAACCTTGCTAAAGCAGATTTAAGAGATGTTAGGTACAAGCTTGCTCTGTGTGCAAACCTTGACTCAGCACATATGCAAACAGGCTCCAAAAATAGATTGCACTTTCCCAATTCACATGTGATGCATATGCCATATTTCTGTGCTGTGCTTTCCAAAAATAGCATTCACACGTGATTGGTTGGTCTAAATCTGTGAGTATTTAGCTACACGCTTTTTCAAGACAGGCATCAAAGTACGGGGCTCCACAGCCATTTCATAGAGGGATTTTTTTCATGGACACCTCCCCCTCTATTCACAAAAATAAGGGTTATGTCTCCTCCCCTGTGCAATTGCTGAAACATCCCTGTGGCAACTGCACAAACCCCTCACGTGGAGAAGTGACACTACGTGTCAGCTGAAATGTATTTTAAGCTTCTTTCTGTGCTCTCTAGCAGCTGGAAGCAAAGAAGTAACCCGTTAGCTAGAAGCTAACCAATTCCCCTGAAACACCAGCAAGGGCTCTGCAGAGCAGTAACCCAGAAACTGCAGTCTGACAAGCTGAGGTTGGTCACATGTGGATCTGAACAAAGACCTTGGTTAGAAACTGAATGAAAAGCTCGTCTCCTGTACTTCAGGGGAGCAACTGAGTTTCCAGGTTATGTGCAGATGTCTGACAGAGACTGGAAATCAGGACTGAATGAGCAAAGCACTGGTCTGGTCACAGGGATCATTTCTTTGTGGAATAAAGCAACTAGGGATCTGGGGGAGTGACAGCTATGCCAGTGCTGTCTCTTAAGGATGGCCCTAAATCCACACCTCAGTGCTAGCATGTTTGCATGGTCCATCAAGAGACTGTAAAACTCCATGGCATTACAGATCAAGGGATGCCTCACAGGTTTCCACCCATGCTTCAAATTTATCTCTGATATACACCCGCTATACTACAGGCACAAGAATGGTACATAGAAGGAGTCTATACCCTGTGTAGTGACACTGCAAATTTGTTTTTAAGATTCCTGGAGCTAAAGCAAAAATGGCACAACCATATAGGAAAGGCATATAAAGTCACTATGCCCATTCAAACGCATCCCAAAGTATATGAGGTTAACTCCCTCCCATAAAGCCTTATGTCAGAGCAGGTGCTATCCTTCTTCCTGCAACTACTGCAAGCAACTACTAAGTGTGCTGTCAATAGTTCAGCAGAAACATGATAAATATCCATACCTTGTTTCAGACCCAGCTGGTCCTGCTCGATGATCTAATAATGCACAGATCCCATATCAGCGGTCATTAATTCTGCTACCACAGTCTGAGGTGAAAAGGACAAACAGAGATGGTATATGAGTCATATAATTTAGCAGATATGGTCTTCAAATGACGTAGTGATAAGAACAGATTTGCAGCAAAATACACTTCATTATCTAAATCTGCCTCCCATCAGGAAGATAGCATGATATGTCCTCCAAGTCTGAGGGAAGGAATTTAACTTGCAGGAAATCCAGTGACTTAAAAACAGCCTGGGCCAACCTCTTCTGGGGCCAATACCACAAGGTGCCAAGTACTTACTGACAGCATACTGCACCTCCCTTCTCCTTATCTAAATAGCCTGCTACTACCGCTGCTTCACTTATCAAGTGCTGCTTGATACTTACTGAACTTCAACAGCTTTTACTTCTGAATACACCAGCATACAAATATGCTGGGATGACTCAGAACCGGTATCATTGGTGGGGTTTGTTCATGCAGCAAGAATGTTTAAAGATAAAATTTAATGCAGTTACTCTAGGGGCAGAGAAAGAAGTCAAGGAGCTGGCAGCTCAAATCCCATTACCTGCTGGTATCTTTGCTGAGTCAGACCAAATGTCCTTCACATCTGCTTCAGCACATGGTGGAGATGCTTAGCTCTTACAGACAGACACTTCAGAGGAAACTTCTTGAGGGTTTACAGCTTCCCCTCTGTTCAGCTCTTGCCACTGCAACACCAACTTCTAATATACTATTGTTTCACGGGAAAATAAGGAGTGAATTATTCCTGTATCTCCTGTCCCAACCTTTTGATTCCCACCAGACTTTGAGCCTCCTACAAACCACTACTTCAGAAAAGCTACAGACTGCTGATACCCAGTGTGCAATGGAAGTAGAACAGCGACCTAGGACTGCTGACTGGGCAGGGGTCATGAAGGGTATCTGAAAGGATATGCCCAAGGGGGAGGCTCTGCACCATTTCAGCCCTATTCCCCGGTGAACAGAGCAGGTTCATCTATTCATGAAACACCTCTGCTGTTCAGCAGTGCAGACGGAGCCAACAGCCCTGCTGAGCTGGCACAGACTGTGGGGTAAAGCAGCACAGAAGAGTTGGTGTGTGACAGACAGGCTGTCTCCTCCGCTCCTCGGTCACCACGTAGCACTGGGATGTTATTGTGCAGATGTGGGTGGGTATGTGAGTGTGCTCTTGATTGCCATTCCCTCCAAGGAAAGACAGCCTGGTTTATGCACAACTCTGAATAAATTCCCTGCTAACCTCACAGCCATCTGCTATGGCAGTTGTACCTTCAAAACCAGCCAAACAGCTCAGCTGCCAAGAGCACAAATCAGAATTGGTGGCTTCTCGGAGTTCGGGCTATGGTGCAGAGGGCTGGTGCCAAAATAACTTGAAGTCAGGCAATTTTCTTGGGGGCTTCCAAATGATCATTCTTTGCCCAGTGGGATTATAAAACAAGCGTAAGGCATCTGCAGTGAAATGCAAACCTAGGCAAAACTCCTCTGGTTTGGTTACAAATGCCAGTCTCAGGTTAGGTTCACAAAAGTTCACAGGTCTCCTGATAAACTTGAGATGGGCTTTTCGTGAACTGAAACTAAGCGCTAGGCAATTCAAAGCCTTCCAGAAATCCAGTGAAGTCAAGCTATGAGTGAGGAGGCAACAAATAAAGGTCAGTTTCAAATAAGAGGAGGTGACTCTCCACGTGGGAGAGCTGAGTTGTGGGACTCCTTGCTGCAGGATGCTGTGGATGGCAGCTGTTTACAAGGGTTCAGCAGGCAGCTGTTTTACAGTTGAAATGAATACCACCAGTCTGTGATGCTCCTGGATGTTTCATTGTTCAGGGAAAGGACTCAGAATAAGGACTGTGCAAATAACAGATACTGTGCCTTTTTCCCTTGCCCAGCACCCATAGTGCATACCAGGGCTCAAATGCGCAGAAGTATTTCTGATCTCAAATTTTACTGAAACAAGGAACTTAAAGTTTCTAAATGCCCTTGCAATTCTGAAGAAGGGTGGCTCACCATCTCCCATGGAGACATTCCCTCAGTCCTCCCATGGCATTCACACAAGAAGCTGATCGAGCTCTGCACGTGTCCATGACCTGTAAAGTCAGTGCTCAAAGGCACAGTTGAGTTGTTACAGCTCAAGGAATGGCTGCACATGGGTCGAAAAGCAGGGGCTGGCCTCTTGGGCAGTGTTGTCTGCAGGAAGCAGTAGAGAAGAGACACTGGCTTAACCATCCATGAAAGAGATTTAATATAGACATTGTCCCTCACATTTGTGAAGGGATCAGACCATGACACGGGCAAATACTGTGTTAAGCTGATGTGTAGTAACTTAAGAAGCCACCATAGCTCACTGGTAAATCTGAGACTAGCTTCCCTCACAGACAAATATTCCTCCACATCAAGTAGTTTGACTGACATCAGCAAAGTAGTGCCAACTTACACCAGCAGTACATCTGCTCCCACACCTTTACATAACTGTTCCTGACTTTTCCCTTTTTTTTTTTTTTTTTCATTCTTCACAGGTAAAAAGAAGCTGTGATTATCCCAGATTCATTTGATAAATGGCACTGACATTGATGATATCATGATGATTATTACTAATATTTGCTACTGTTCATATCTTAAGCCCTTCAAACTCTTCCTTACATTGCTTTCAGAGCTGGGCTGTTTAACTCATTCCTAATATAAAAGGCAAGAAAAAGAGCTTTATGAAAACATTAAACATGCTGCAAGATTTGAACCAAACCTGATTTACAGTCACTGTAGATGATCTAATAATGTACAGATCAGGTTCATGCAGCAGTGAGCAATTTGACGGTCAGACCAATGGTGTTTCAGAAAAGGGGAAAGTCATGAGGCAAGCAAAGGATGCTCTGTTGAAATAAAGCACTTCACCGTGGGACTGTATTTGTAAAAGCATTTTTCATATTCAGCAGTAATGTTTTTCGGCTTTAAAACAATACTTATTGCAAATGCTGGACACATTTACTATAGGTACCATGTTGACACCACCCTAGAGAAAATAACAATGGTTTGACAGCCTGCAAAGGCTTTTAAAAATAGACTGTGAAGCCCCTGAGAAAACGGCAAGCTCTAAAAATAGGACTAGAACCAAGGGGGGGGAGTGGCGGGTGGTGGTGAAAAGCAGGGGGAAAAAAAAAAGCTTTGCTGATCCTAAAGCTTCGGGTCAGCTATAAAACGTGTGGTTCCTTCAAGGACATGCAATGAATTCATTGCAGTGTACTGCAACGAATAAAAGCTTTCTCTCTGATTCCCCTCCTGTGCTGCACTGGTCCCTCAATGAGGGAAGAAAGATAAAGGAAGAATTCTAACAAATTCAAGCAGGTGAAATGAGGGGATTCCCTCCCTGCCTACCCCAGCCCAACTCTTGGTAAAAGCATCTCAGAGAAGTGTCGTGGCTCTCTCTTTGCTTCTCCCACAGTCCTCTCCCTCCACACACTCCCCTGCTCATGTTTGCTGGTGCCAATGCTCCTTCACACAAAAAAGGATTTTATGAACACATCCTTGCTGCACTCGCACAGAGACAGACCTCAGGAGGCTGAAAAAATCATTGTAATAAACCAAATAATTTTAAGCAAGCGTCCCAGATTCTTGATAGTTTGTGAAGCAGGAAGCTGGACATCCCATTTTCTATTTTCATGCCCAAGCATTAGGATGAGGCATGAGGCTTTTGCAGGATTGTCGACCCCTCTTTTGGCCCACTACAATGGTAATTTTTAGTATCATTCTGTCATACTTGTGAAATAAAACCGGAGCCTTCCGGTGGCCAAAACCGCCCTGGTAACCTTGCTGGAGGCTAATCAGAGATGGTCTCCAAGCTAGCTGACCTATTTTACCTTGGCACCATCCAACAAATAGTATGGAAAGGGCTTGACAGCTGAAGTTGGTGGGATATACCAGGACAGGGAGCAGGCAGTGCAGACAGATGTGTGGACTGTGGACTCCCTCAGGTTGAAATCCAGGCACATCTGTCAAATCTGCAATTTGCCCACAGATTACCCCTGACTAGATTTCACCCTCATCACTAGTTGAGAAGACATTAATGGAAAGTGGGAGCCATTTAAAGTGGCCATGGTCACTTGTTAGAAATCTCTCAGAGAGTTGCAGGGGAGGACAAAGCTAGCCTGATTTTTTGGCAGAAGTGCCACAGAAAGGCAAGCCACTGGTACAGGAGAGGTCGTATACCCCCATAAAGCCACTCTGTCACCTCAGATAATAGTTATGAGCCTCCAGGGTGTTATCTTCATTTAAGGTAGCCACAAAATTCAGCCAGATGAGGTTCTGCTTGTGCTGTTGGCAGCTGCTTTACAAACTGCGCACTGTAGATGTTTTCCTTACTTGAGCACTTTCCTAAATGTACTTGTCCTTTCTCAAATACAGTGTGATATTTACCAAGAAGCGGACTCAGCAGGAGCTGAACCTCAGGTACATGCCACTCCAGGTCATGAGGTCTCTTAATGATGGCTCCTGAAGATGTGACAGCAGTTCCTTCATGGAATTATTTTATTACTGTGACCCTACTCCTCTGCAGGACTACGTAAACCTCAACCCTGCCCCAGCTCTCATTGCTCCTGGGAGAAACACTAAAGAGGAACAGGAAGCTTCACCAAGCCCGGAGCAAGCGCTCCCAAAAGAAACACCAGTTCTTTTCTTCATCTGTACTACCTAACCCTGCAGACTGCGGGCAAGGACAGGGGACTTCACCTCCTGGGCCCATCGAATGCCATTTACCTGCCCTTCCTCTCGAGACTGATTGCCTCCCACATAACTTCATTCCAACAAACATATCCCAAACTCTTAAAGCTGAAAAACAGTTAAGCATTTCACTGGTTACTTGTTTTACCTTGCAGCGGAGTCATCCTTCTCCAGCAGGTCCACAGTTCCCCACAGAGCTCTAGCCCACTAATAGGTGCCGATAGTGATGGAGTGCTCCATTCTGCAGAGCTTCCAGCTGCAAGGATGGTATTCCCAGCAGGTGCAGTGGACTGGCACTCTTGAACACCTGAGACAAGATTAACCTTTCAGCCCATGTTAGGCCTTCTGTCATGGACCTTCAAAATCAAGCTGAATGCACAGATGCAAAAAAACCCCATAAAATATGTGTGATTAATTATTTCCCAGAAACCACACTGCACTTCAAAATGGCCTGTAACCAAAAGGAAAACAATGGGAAAGAATAGAAAACCCTACAGAAATGCAGTTTTGCTGAATTATGAGGCCTGGGTCTGGCTTTTTGCAGATGAAATCCCAAACCATAAGAAGGTTGGTAAGAAGAGTTATGTGTCCACTTTTTGCTTCCCTCCCACCACAGAATCATAGAATCATTTAGGTTGGAAAAGACCTTCAAGGTCATAAAGTCCAACTGTTAACCCAGGACTGCCAAGTCCATCACTAAACCATGTCACTAAGCACCACATCTACATGTTTTTTAAACACCTCCAGGGATGGTGATTCCACCACCTTCCCGGGCAGCCTGTTCCAATGTTTGACCACCCTTTCAGTGAAGAAATTTTTCCTAATATCCAATCTAAACCTCCCCTGGTGCAATTTGAGGCTTTTCCCTCTTGTCCTGTCGCTTGTTACCTGGGAGAAGAGACCAACCCCCACCTGCCTATGGCCTCTTGTCAGGTAGGGAGTGGTAAGATTCGCCTGAGCCTACTCTTCTCCAGACTAAACAACCCCAGTTTCTTCAGCCACTCGTTGTAAAACTTGTGCTCCAGACCCTTCACCCTCTTTGTTGCCCTTCTCTGGACACACTCCAGCATCTCAACATCCCTCTTGCAGTGAGGGGCCCAGAAATGAACCCAGGATTCAAGGTGTGGCCTCATCAGTACAAGGGGACAATCACTTCCCTGGTCCTGCTGACCACACTGTTTCTGACACAAGCCAGGATGCTGTTGGCCTTCTTGGCCACACTGTTGGCTCATGTTCACCCAGCCATTAACCAGCACCAGGTCCTTCTCCACCACTTTTCCATCCACTCTTCCCCAAGCCTGTAGTGCTGTGTGGGGTTGCTGTGACCCAGGTGCAGGACTCAGCACTTCTCCTTGTTGAACTCCATACAACTGGCCTCGGCCCATCAGTCCAGCCTGTCCAGATCCCTCTGCAGAGCCGAGCCTTCCTACCCTCAAGCACGGCAACACTCCCCACCAACTTGGTGTTGTCTGCAAACTTAACTGAGGGTGTACCCAATCCCAGTAATCAGTCCTTATATTTTCCTGATGCTGCAAAAACTGAGTGTTAATGTTATGTGTTCTGCAAAAGTCCACAGCCCTATGGACTCTAGAAACAGTGAGCAAAAGAATGGGTTTTCCCCCCCACAACAGTCATAGCCATACATTACATGGCATTACAGTTATCCCTTCTATCCTGGGAGGGCTAACTTACCACAAAGGCCCTTGTACAAGGAAAAAAAAAAAAAAAAAAAGATCTTGCACTCTGCCACAAGCAATGATCAGAATGAAATGGGAGCCTACATTTGGAAGAACTCAAGGAAGCATCTGGCATGGTTTTACAGACAAAAGGAGAAGATCAAACAGGTGGAGAAGAAGAGGAAAAGATGGAAGACATTTTGAAGATTAAAAAGGCACAGCTGGAGAAGCTTCCTGTGGGTGAAAAAACACCACAAGTGGCTAGAAAAAGTTTTCAGATGTGTTATATCCTGCTTGGAGATCAAGAAGCCAGTGAGGAGAAATGAACATAATTTAATGAAAAGAGCAATTAAAGCGTCTTCAAATACCTTGAAAAAAAAAGTCTCACTGCAAACTTGAGTTTCTCCTGTTCTATAGGGCAGTATTTACTACACTCTAAGACAATAAATCACTTCTAAAAAGAACAGCTTGTTCACCATGCATGAAGCTGAAGTGAGTCCAGTTTAATGACTTGCAGTTCACGAGCTCTAGAGACTTCTGGCTGCCTTATTCAACATTGATATACAGCCCTTGGAAAAGCAGAAACGAGTCCACATGCCAGCAGCATACAAATGATATTCAGGTGGGCAGGTACAACAGCACTGAGAAACAGATCAGCAATCACTCAGGAAATCCATCTCAGTGGGACCAAGGGAAAAGGAGCGTCTGTCTGACCTTGCAAGGTCACGTTAACTTCTTATCCATCCCAATGCACAGCCTTTTGGTATGGAATCCTCCAGCTGCATCCCTGACCAGTCCCTGTGAAAGAAGTTATCTCCAATTGCTAAAGGAAATCGTTTAGAGACCTTTTTTCCTGGCACATATCCCATTCACACCACTGCAGTCTTTAAAGGGAAGGCATGGACTGATCCCAGCTATCCAGCCAACAGAAAATCACCAGCCCCTTCTCTAAGCTTTTAGGTACGTCCTTCTCTCTCTCATACCACCTTAGCTTTTCCAGCCCCTCACAATAGGACATGGCTGCTCCATCAGTGAGGTATCAGCCCTGCCTCACAGAAGCCAGCCACTCTCTGACACTGACAAAGTTACAGCATCAGCTGGGTTTGCTGTCACTCACTGCTTCAACCTCTATGCACGATTCTATTCACTGAACTCCTACTGTAACCTGAAGGAAAGGTTTTAGATATGCCTAAATATCTATTCTCTCTATTCCCTCCAAATACATTTCCCTCTCCTAGCAATTGATTTCCAAGGAAGCTGAGGTTTCAGAAGCTGTTTCTTACAACTGGCGACAGTTTGGGTATCCCCTAGTGGCACGAAATAGAATGTCAGTCACTAAACCCTGGATCTCTGTAACAGCTCACACCCTTCCCATGTTAGCACACGTCCTTCCCTAACTATTCATTTTCTGCTTTGCTGTGGCATCCCCAGCCATGGGCCACAGTACCATTCTGACTAACTTCATTTGCGGCAGCCACAGGAAAAGAAAAACAGCCTCTCTTGACACCAGATATGTTAAGATATGAAGTGTCTAATTATTCTGTGCTGTCTTGCTGAATATGAGCCTGGACCACGCTTGTGTTTGTGGCTTTTAGCAAGAATGTTTGTCTTCAAACAGCTGTGTGACCGTGGGACCAAAGACTTTTCAAATACCATAAGCAAGGTATCTGCTGCCACTGCCCTAGAGAAAAGATGTAGGTCTACCCCAGCAACTGATGTCAGAGCAGGGGTTTGGTCCATGGAGCCATTCTCCACAGCTAAGAGGTGTAAAGACATCAGTGTCAAAGAAGCAGAAAAGCACCTCCTGCAAAATCTCTAGGTTACAGATCTGTCTATAACATGACATCATATTTAATAATGAAAAAGGGTCGACAGTATTACAGTGCTGTAGTTATTTGATATTAATGCATTCCACCATGATTAAGAGTAATAAAATAAAATAAAATAAAAATTCCAAAGTGCAATATGACAGAATATTTCTGGTTCGAAAAATGGTTTCCCTTTTTTCAGAGGAACTTCAAATGCCACCACACTGCCATGAGAAGGTGCTTGCTGGCAAATCTTGGTGTCACAGTTCTCAGCCCCCTGCAGCACGGCCCCAGCTCTGTCCACTTCACACATGGGGAATGCTCCTGCATTTCCTTGTCCACAGGGAGCTTCCTTTCAGTTATCCAAAAGCATATGCTTTACTATTGGCAAGGTCAGCTCTGTAATTACCGAAGTTCCAAAGGCAGAGTGGAAAAGGATAATCTTTCTTTAGCTTTTTTGCATCATCCTATAACCTTTAAAGTGGAACAGTACCCCTGGTATCAAATTCAACAGGAGATTTCATATCATTTTTTACGCAACTCATTATCTGGGGAATACACCTGCTATCAATTTTAAAGCCAGAAACAATTGGTATGACCATATAATATAAAGTAATTAGAAAAGAGAACAGGGGAAACTCGACCTACTGGCAAAGCAGCCCTGTAATGCAGCTAGCTCTTCCCCCACTGTCACCCTGAAGGATAACGTGAGCAGGCAGACACCCCACACTAGCAGGCAGAAGACATACCTTTTACCACTGAAATGTAGTTAGTGAAGGAGAAGTGAATACAGCCCAAGTGTAAAATCACCAAGACTGTCACATCAACTTGTCTCACTTGGGGAGTCTGAAAACAGCTGTACTCCATAAAGACAGATGCATGGGCAGCTCCATAGGAAAACAAACAAACAAAACCACCAAACACCACACACCCCACTAAAAAACCCCAGGTACTTAGACTGTACTAAAAAAGGCAGAGAGAAAAATCTAGAGTGTGTCCCAGAGGCAGAGTCTGTAGTATTTACACACCTGAAATAGCACTGCAGAGGAAAAGAAGAAAATCAAAAAGAAGGGGGAAAAAAAAATCAGGCATTCAAACTGCCTGCAGCTCATCTCGGAATGCCTCCTGCGCCCTCTCCTGAGCACTGTGCTCACCCCAGCCGAGCCAGGCGAGAGAAAGGGAAACTGAGGGATGCAATCAGAGCCTGGAAAAGGCAGGGACCGTTTAGAAGGGAGAAAGCTCAAAGGATATAATGTAATACAAAGATTGTGTTAGAGAGAAAAATGAAGCACTACACAACTCTCCTTCCTCAGCTGGACAGGGGAGAGAAAATACAACAAAGGGCTCGTGGGTTGAGAGAAGGACAGGGGGAGCACTCAGCAATTACCATCACAGGCAAAACAGACCCAGCTTGTGGAAATTAGTTTAATTTATTACCAATCAAATCAGAGTAGGATAATGAGAAATAAAAACAGATCTTAAAAACACCTTCCCCTCACTCCTTCCTTCTTCCTGGGCTTAGCTTCAGTCATGATTTTCTCTAATTCCTCCCCTCCAGCAGCGCAGGGGAGTTGGAGCTGCTGCCAGTTCATCACACTTTGCCTCTGCCGCTCCTTCCTCCTCACACTCTTCCCCTGCTCCAGCGTGGGGTCCCTCCCACGGGACACAGTTCTCCACAAACTTGTTAGGCTGTGGGAAGGACCCACTCTGGTGTTCTTCACAAACTGCTCCAGCGTGGGTCCCTCCTACAGGGCACAATCCTTCAGGAACAGGCTGCCCCAGCGTGGGTCCCCATGGGGGTCACAAGTCCTGCCAGCAAACCTGCCCCAGCCTGGGCTCCTCTGCCCATGGGTCCTGCCAGGACCCTGCTCCAGCGTGGGCTGCCCACGGGGTCACAGCCTCCTTCGGGTATCCCCCTGCTCCAGCGTGGGGTCCTCCAGGGGCTGCAGGTGGATACCTGCTCCACCACGGACCTCCATGGGCAGAGGGGCACAGCCGGCCTCACCGTGGGCTTCACCAGGGGCTGCCGGGGAATCTCTGCTCCGGCACCTGGAGCCCCTCCTGCCCCCCCTGCACTGACCGGGGTGCCTGCAGGGCTGTTGCTCTCACATACCCTCACGCCTCTCTCCCAGCTGCTGTTGTGCAGTTGGGTTTTCCCCAACTTCTTAAATACTTTCTCCCAGAGATGCTGCCGCCATCACTCGGCCTCGGCCAGCGGCGGGCCCGGCCTGGAGCCGGCGGGCATCGGCTGTCGGACATGGGGGCAGCTGCCAGCAGCTTCTCACAGAAGCCACCCCTGCAGCCCCCCCACTACCAAAACTTTGCCACGCAAACCCCATACAACATGTCACACCAGCCATTTCCCTTGCAGGTTTGTTGTACACTTCTAGAGAATCTAGGGAAGAAGAGCTAATCTGATTTTTAGCTTTTCTTTCAAAAGGTGGGTTTTCCTTGGAACCCATGCTTCTCTAGAGATTTCTATTAAATGAAATTCAAACCAGTAAGCACAAAAGATCTGTTCACTGCAAGAAGTTCTTACTGAGTTTTATGAAGCCGCAAAAGCTATTATATTTCAGCTGGCTGGCATAAATTTCATCCTGGAGTATCACAATCAATAATGTGGTTTATGCTGGGAAGGTATGAGGCCTTAAGTCTTCCAAAACACTCTGGCTTCATGCAAACCCTTCATTTCAGGCTGATCTAACTCCCAGACTCCCAAAACGGCTCCTCAAATTATTCGGGAGAGCACTAGTTGTGATAGGCAGAATCCACATCAGGGACCACAGGTCCCAGTACCCAGGACTAGTCAATTAAATTATTAGCTGGGGTTAAAACACGGCAAGTACATATGTCACCTAAACATCTTGTGGAAATAAGCCTCAGAACCCACCTTTAAAGTCACCCCAAGTGCTGTTTATGACACTGCTAAAGTGTATCCTCTTCTCTCATAGGGAAGAATGCAGAGCAGGTGAATACAGTGCACCCAGCCCTGAAGATGAGCCTTTGCTGCATTGTGCCTTGAACAGTCATTAATGCTGCTGCAGGGAAGTGAAAGGTTTCCCAATGCAGTCACATTTTCCAGGGAAAAGGAACTAAACAGGAATCGAAACCGCAAACAAAATTAACCAAGACAGATCACAGCAGATGCAGCCCAGAAAACATAAGATGTGAGCTTGCTCCCTTCCCTTTCAAATACTCACATGCTGCTCTTGCTAACATTACTGCAGTGCTACCCCAGCCACACACACCAGTGTAGGCACAAGCAGAATCAGTGTGTATATATTATCTTTTTCCTTCTCATGTCTGTATTTCTTCCTGCTGCAGCATCTCCTCTCCACCCCATCAGCCCTTAAACTAGACAAGACCAAGTAGTTTGGTATGGCTACAATCAAATACACCCTTCTCCCTGTATACTCCAAGAAGGGAGCTCCAAGACGTCTACTCCACATGCAAGGGCCATAGTGCACCTGACTCTTACCTGTATAAGCTATGGTCATGGATGATACAGGCTTGTCTTTCACAACACTGGTATCAAACAGCATCACAGCACCACCAAGTATCATTAGCAGTGATAACCCCCTCTCTCCCTCTTTCCCCCATCACCAATCCTCAGGTCATTGCTAGTCTTACCTCACGGATGGAGCAGTTCCTCAAAGATGGGGGAAAGTCATCCCTGCTTCTGGAGACTCTACCCATAGTGCAAGGTATCACTGAGACCTAGCTCTTCATCCCACCTCTTTCTACAGCCTGTAAGATCCACATTGCTCTCAAAGGACACTGTTCCTCTGGCCAGGGCATGCAGAGATTTGGTGAATCCCAATGCATGTTCTGGCTCTCTGCTGAGAGAAAGGTAGTTCTATAAGCTAGCAGGAAGGGTAAACCCCGCGACCCCTCTTCCTCTCCACTGTCACAGTGAGGAGACCAAGCACGACACCAGAAGCAACTTCAGAGGGAGGTACAAAGGCTGAATCATAGTATGACTGTATGGTACCAAGCAGGTCCTCGCAAAGCGTCAGACTCGGGCCCCACACTGCTGTGTATTTACACCTCTGCCACTTGGTGGTGCCTCCGGTTTGGAATTGCAGCGCTCCCAGTTTGGTTGCCGTCAGCAGTGCATGCATGGAAGTCCTAGATGCTTTCTTCCCTCCTTATGTGATGTCCAGGTTTGACTCCCATATGGACATATACAGCAACAGAAGGACTATATTGGGTGTGCAGAGTAATCAGAAGACAGAAAATGAGCAGCTGCAGGAGATAACCAGTACCTGCTTGATCCGGAAGAAGCTACAACTACACACCCGTATATAGTGAAGCAATTTAGGAAAGGAGGTGGCTTCCTGAAACACATTTTCTCCTTAACACCTTCCTCAGATCATCACTAAACCTCTCCTAACCCAGGGATGTTGTCACGCTGCCTTCAGCCCCTGCTTGACAAAGATGCATACACACTAAGCCTCCATAGACACCTCCAGCTCCCAAACAACATTCAGGTACAAATATAAAGGCATATTTCACTGCAATACTGACCACTCAGGCTTGGATTCTCCCTGTCCTCAAGCTGCTACCTACAAACCACTGGAGAAGGGGGCCTGATGTTCTTCACTCTCACAACTGCATGCCAGGATAGACAGATCAAGTGATCATAGCAAAATAAGTCTTGTATGAGTATTTCCTTCTCCCGCAGGACTGTCTGAACTTGCTGACCCTGAGGACACAAGGCTGGGCTCACAGTCTACTCCAGGCTTGTTAACTGCAAGCTTAACAGAGATTGTGGTTACGTGATGCGTCTTTGAATATTACAAAGTGGCTTGAAATTGTAATTTTTTTTTGGTCAGCATCAAAACATACTGTAAAGGGTGAATTTTTCTATTAATAAACAAGGGAATTATTCCCCTATGAGTATGCAAATTGTTACTCAGGAAATGACCTGGGCTATTAGGAGCTATTAATGTGCACAAAATCAATACACAGACAGATTGTCTGCTCCATTCAGAGGCAAATGCACCGGTCACACGGCTCTCATTGGTCTGGGGGCTAGAGTATGATCTCTTCCCTTTTAAAAAAGAGAGAGTGTGCTATACAGACCTTGTGTTACGTGATGGTTTCACCAAGAACATCATCACTTCAGTTCGATTATTTGGACATGGTAATTAACGAAGACCAATTTGGCCAAGTCACAAAGACAAATAGAAGTAGAGCTCCCTCTGGTGTGCACTTATCTCCCTTCTTAATGAACTTCAGACTCTCACTGTTGCGTCTACTGACTTGCTGGTTTCCCAGGAGTAGATGTCTGCTGCATACAATAAATTTGAAAAGTAAGGATGAACTGGACACAGTGCTGCTAGTGTCCATCAAGCTATTGTTTAAGACTCTTTGAGGGTCTGTGGGCAAGTTTTAAGGAGTCCATAAAGGTCACTAAGAAAAAATAGCCAGTTATCAGTAATCTGGTATTTTCTGCACTGCTATCCTCATCTCCACCGACAATATCTAGAAAATCTGCAGATCATAAAAGGTTGGAAAACAGTTGCCTAACTCCATGAGAGCTTGGGAAAGATCAGAACTAGATCTTCAAAGGGTCAAAGCTATATAGCCCCACTTAATATCATTTACTATTGAAGTTGATCTGATTTTGGTCTAGATATAAGTTTTCTGTTTCTGCCAGTCTTCTGCATGAATTAGCAAGTCTAAAGAATGACCACAAGCAGACACCTAAAGAGAAATAAGAACAGAACAAACATATATGACACTTCCCCATCTTTTAACAGTTTCTAGCTCTTGGACTCTACTGAACCTGATGTGTTTTGTTTATTTGGTAATCTGCAATCAATCTGTTTTACTAGTGCTTATTGGGTCTCCCCTTATTTCCGTGTAAATATCTTGCCTCTTCACCATCCTTTGTCAATGAGCTCCCTAGTTCTGCTTCTCTTTGTGTGAAGTACCACCTCTTTCTTTATGTTTTGAACCTAGATACAACAGCCTCATTTGATTACTCCAAGTCTAGTTTCAACAGAAGAAACACGTAACTCTTAATCCCTACTCAAGCTCCCCATGCTATTCATAACTAGACCGCTGTCATACTTTCCCCACCACCCATAGTCCCTTTCCCAGGTGGGAGAGTGCCAGCCCACTCACTCAGTCCTCAAACGGCTGTTGCATACACTGATGATTCCCATTGCCATCTCCAAACATTTTCCGGTTATAGTCTGAAGATGGGGTACCAAGACTGCGGATGGTACTCAAGTTCCTAGCAGAGCCTTATATTTGATTTGCTATTTAGACTGCTATTAAGTGCTGAGAGGATTTTTCATGGAGATATCTATCATAACCACATAGTCTCATTCCTGATTGACAAGGACCAACTCACTAGCTGTCACTGTTGAGCTAGGATTATTTTTCTCCATACCCATCACTTCACGTTTACCTACACAGAACTTTATCTGCCTTCTCATTGTGCTGTCACTCAGACTTGTAAGGTCCTTCTGCAACAGTCAGTCCTTTTCCTTACTGCTCTGAAAAGCTTTGTATCATCAGCAAAGTCGATCACCTCAGTGCTCACCCCCTCTGCCAGATCAAAGTGTGAAACAGCACAGGTCTCAGGATAGACCCCATCCTACAGCTGCCCCATCAGCTGCCAGATACTTTGCCCACTGTTTCCCATTTTTAACCATGCCAGCCATGGGTGTACAGTACCCTCTAAAGCCTTCTGGAAACCCAGCCTAACCAAACAGACTCATCATTATCATTGTGCTTGTTTACCCCTTCAAAGACACTAGTTTTCTAAGGCCAAACCTTTTTTTAACAGAAACTGTGCTGACTTTTTCCAAGGAAATTTTTTGCATTTATCAGGCATTCATTGATTCAATTCTTTGTTATATTGTCTATTAATTTGCCTAGTACAAATGTCAAATTAAGCAGACCACAGTTGCTTAGAAACCATTGTGGAAACTGTTTTGAAGAATGGTACCATGGTTGCCACTCTCCAGACTTCAGACACCTGTGGAAGTTTAAGTTGAATTATACAGTGCCATAAGTAGTTCCACTATTTCTTTTAAAAGTCATGAGTGAATACCACTCAGTTCTGGTGACGGTGATTTGTCAGCATTCATTCTGTATTCTGCAACACAATTTCTGCCACGGTTATTTAATAGGAGATATGCCTGTCTTTGATTTCATTTCTTCTAACTCAGTGACTCTCCAAATGGTATTCTCTACTGGCATTGCAAATTCACTTCTAGGAAAAACACTATAATAGGCCAATTACAACAACAAATATAAATGCTGTACTCTAATAAATTTATACTCTTTGTTACTGCTCCTTCTTTCTGCTGTTTCTTTTACACCTATATTGCCCACGAATGCAGCTGTGATCGCATACTCCATAGGCTTTATGGGCCTTTACGGCAGGTATAGCTCAACTGATCAGTTTGCCTTGCACAACTTAGGCAAGTTGTGCAAGTTATGCAAGCTCAGTCCTTCCTCCAAAAACAACTCCAAAACTTACCATAGACTTTGAAAAAAAATTCTTTGGCTTATCCATCATACAGTATTTACACTGCAGTAAGTCAGACTTAAGAGGGTGTCACAGAACTTACCATCATGTTTGAGGAAATGTAGGAAGACAGATTTCTGGTGCTCACAGACCCAGTCCTGGAGTAGCTGCATCTTTTGCCAGGACTCTCTGAATCCCAGGTTTCAGAAGGAAGCCATGTAATACTGTTTTTCCCTCAGCATCACTGAAAATGAAGACATGTCCTTCCCTTCTTTTTGTGCAACTGGACCACTAGCCTCAATTTCTGCCTGCTTCCCTCATCACAGTAGCAAAGATCAGATTGTGTCCATGAGCCAGGCTGTATGTCATGCTGTCCCGTTAAAACAAGACAATTTGTCCAAATAGATAAGGATATAGAATTAGGGATGGTGCTGGCACTCAGATACAAAATGGCTAAGGGTCTCATAGGCGCAAATATGAAGCACGTAGGAAATGATAAAACAGCATCACCACACACCAGTGCAGTACGGTTCTGTCCAAAATTATGTGTTTCTGCAGGGTGACATTTTTATTCAGTAAGTATTTACAAGAGCGAAGATCAAGGCTAAGCTTACAGCCTAACTAGAAATGCTTTTATTTCCATCATCCATTTTCAGTTCTCATGAGTGATCACCTACATGCAGCCTGAGAAAACAAGATGACCACTCCTCCCTTGGTGGTACTTCAGATCTTTGCTACCTGCTGGATAAAAGGGGCATTTTCATAGGAAAAACTTTTATTTTTTTTTCTAGGAACATTTTGAGTTTTACTTAATGAAAAGAAAAGGGGGAGAGGTGGTGGTGATGGGGGGATAAGGGGGTTTGCATTGTTAGACATGACTGGATCTGAATTGTAAACTGAACCTGATCAATTTATTTATTTATTTTTGGCTGACCAGAAGATGATTTATCTGTTACTATAGCCTATAACATCTCTGAACTTAATGCATCCACCTGTAAAATGTTTTGGCACTTGTGAGCAATCTAATATCTACGTGTTGCTGCAGGTTTTGACCACTGCTAATGCAGGGCTTGTGGTGATAGTGTCTGTAATGATGGGAACCAAGACACGTGTTGGTTCCTCAATGCCATTTCTGCCATCACTTTAATGTAGAGTTCTTTGTAGAGTAACTAGAGTAACTTTTGCCTTTCCTCCAGATGATTTTTGACTCCTCTTTTGTAAGACAAACAAAAGATGTGTGTGAACTCAAATTTGAAAGTGAGAGAGTTCAGGGCTTAAGGAACTACAAAGACAGCCAAGGACCTTATATAATGGTGTGTAAGGCTGTGATTACAGACATTCAGGTCTTTGGATGACTGACAGGGAGCAGACGAGCACACATACTCACTGGCAACAGCCCTGTCACAGCATCAAGCTAGAAGAAGATGAAATGATTGCCCTTGCTTCATTCAGCCAGACACAGACCACTGCATCTAGTGAGGGAAACCAGGTCTTGCATTTTCCTTGACTGTTGTCTCATTGTCCTCTTTCAGTGCGATTGTAAGGCAGACAGAATGCCTCCCCCATGGATAAATTCCACACACATGGACTTATCTTTGTGGCTGCCAAGACAAGGAGCAAGCAAAAGATGTGAGATCAGAGGTCACCATTGAGCATTCCCAGATGCCATGAGCTTGATGGAGCAAGCTAGCTCTCCTGGGAGGTGGGAACACATAGAGAGCTGCCTGGGTCAGCTGCACTTTGCCTAGGTTTCCAACAAGACCCAGAATACGGGAGATGCAAAAGCACCTCAGAGGTACCTTCAAAAAATCCTTCCTCCCACAGGGGCTGGAACGGAGCACTGTACAGAAATGGAGAAAGCCCTTTAAAACACATCCATCCTTTGGTATCTGTAGGGCCATGAGGCAAGAAGGGGAGGGACAGAGGCAGCAGCAGCAGGTGTGATGAGACAGCCACCCCCCCTCACCAGCACCATACAGATCTCTAGCCATGAAATCACTTCAGATGATGTTAGCTTGTCACAGAACAGAGGGACCATCCCTGCAGGACTAGGAGGAGGACATACCAAGTTACCTTCACATCTCCCTGTGGCAGGTCTTCAGTGCAGCGCTGCAGTAATTGCGTCTGAGGAGGAAAAGGTACACTTCTGCAAGCAGCTGTGAGCTGTCCTAAGAAAGCTGCACAGCTGTATTAATTCCACATCAAATACTTCATATGAATATAATGAAGTCCAAGAGTGCAACCAGTCTTTTTGCCATAAAAAACACACCACACTTTAAAAAATATTGATTTTATTCGTATGTCTAGCCTATTTAACAGTCAATCACACTGATAGGAACAATCACAAATATCAGTTACATGGTTTTATCAGGTTATGACCTGTGCAATGTTGGATTTCAGTCAAGCACATATAATGGCATCACCAATGAGAACAATGATTGCTGTTCAAAGCTCAACTGAGTCCCACTTCCTTGGTCAACTTTCAAGCCCAAAAACCTCTTCTCGCATTGCGCGAGGGACTCTGTACAAAGAACTTGTATTCTCGAAGTCTGAATCCAGCAAACAGACTGAAGGACACGCTCCGTCTAAAAATTCTATTTACCTCACATACTTTATTTGAAAGGCTTCAAGTTTTCAGTGCAACAAACAAACAAAAAAATACCTGCCATCCACAATTTCTCAGAAATGTTGGACCAGACTTGTATAAATCACCCTATCTCCAATAAGGGAGTAGGAATTACTATCTCACCACATGATCTGGCCTGCAAGTCCTAACTGCCTTACTTGAAATAACACACCAGAACAAGGTTTCACAGCAAAATCAAAGTGATTCTGTAACTAACATCTCTGCTGTTTGTGCTGGCACACAGTATGGTCTAAAGTCTGACCTGCATGCCATGTATCTGAAGGGTACCCGTAGACTTCTGCAGCATATTCACACCTCTCTAAAGGCAGCCTGCACTTAGTTGACTCTGAAGACAACAGCCCTTGCAAGAAGGGTCCATGGCAGCTCTGGCTACCCATGGTCAGCCACACGGCTTTGCTACGCAGATCAGGATACACAGTGACTCAGAGAAGTCCCACATGGCAAGCTGGCCTGTACTAAGACATAGAGTAGATCTCTGTATTGTTTGCACCCACACAATATGAATGTGGAATGAATGTTGCTTCCTAAGAACTGTGGGTTCACATCCATGCTCAGGACTACTGAGCAGATCTGCTCCAAAAGCATCTTTGGATCTGGCACCTCAGGCTTCCTCTGTGCCCAGTCCTATAAGTCTGTTCGAGTTACAGGTCATCAGAAAGTCACAGCTCAGCAGAGGATCAGACCCTCAGCCAGCAGCCACGAGGAGGTATCACAGTCCTAGCCTGTTACAGGTGCCGATAGCTGTCAAATTAAGAGTGAGCTGCCTTCTACCTCTTTTCCCTCACACACTGACTGTGAAGAATGCCAGACTGGCTAAAAGTCACTCATGAAACGTAGAGGGTGTTACTGATAAAAAGTCTTAGGAAGGCTGGATGCCCAGTACCCATCAGAGTACCTTCTGAAAATCCTAGTCATCATGCTCAGGGCATCCTTTACACTGCTCTTCCTTTCAGTTTCTCCTCTTCCAGAATCAATTCTTTCTACCCACTCATCTCTGCAGAGAGTTGGCAACACACACGGGGTGGATCCACCTTTGGTTATGGACATTCAGCTGCATGACTGCCTTTGCTGCTGCAAAGAGAGGGGATTCCAGGCCAGAGCATCCCTCTCTGCCCTTCACTTTTCAGTGCTTATTGGGTTTTTTATCAGCTTCAGCAGAGCACAGCATGGACTTGTGGAGCTTGAAAAGCAGCAGAGGTTTTTATCACAATGCTGCAATGGGAGAAGACTTCTGGGCTTTTTCTGGGAACGCTGCATACAATTATATTACATTTTCAGAACTGTCTGGCTATTGTGCCTTCTAAATCACATGAAAGACTACAAACAGCGCTATTTCAGTGAAACTCTACAGCCACTGAAACTAAGTCCCTGCCTCCTATAGAGCAGGCAATGGACTCACATGTTCACAACAAGAATTGACTGTACGTATGCTAAAGCAAGACACTTCATAGGTAAATGAGAAATACCTCTAGTTTTGGCCCATCCCTTAGATATCAGATATTATGCACAAACAGGATGATTACTACTTGCAGAGCTATGTGAAACACCTACTATTTATCTGAGTTACGAAAACACAGTTTTAAATAGCACAGTAATCCAAGGCCAAAAGACAGGCAGACAAATGGACAGACTTTGGCCACTTTTTTGATTCATTAGAGAAAGCTATTTGCTCTTCTAAGGGCTGACCTTACACATTTGCCAGGACTGTATTCTTCACTTGAAAAAAAGTTTAAAGTAAGTTTTGACAATGGAGCCTTTTGGAGGTGCCCTGTGTCAATTTCCAGCTTCTCACAGGACTTAGTGCTTGTCTGAGGCTATTGATGAACAGCTCATAAACTGCTGCTATTTAGCCACTGGCAATTGAATCCTGCTTTATTTAGTTTTCCCAGAAATAAGACACATTCGAATCTTGTATGGGATTCCCCCTGCTTCCTCCTTCCAACCCCAGTTCACATCTCGTTTCAGTTTTCTGGAACTAAGAGCGTTAACCCCTTCAAAAACAACAGCAACAAGAAAACCGCAAAGCAAGGAAACCAGTTTCCTGTCCATAAATGTATTCTCTGCACACAGGGAAACTTCACCAACTCTACAGCAAGAAGATGCAACAACCTTTTCTGCAGCATCCTGACATGACAGCCTTGCAACATCCAGAATCCAACCTAGAAAGAAGAAAAGGAAAAAAAAAAAAAAGTGTTACATGTTAAGAAAATACCCAAGGCTAATGTGTTATTTTGCATGGATCAGAGTTAAGACACGTCAACCTAAACATTCATTTCTTAATGAGACTGTTTGAAGGGACATTATTTGAGATATCTTGTCAATATAACTGCAGCTGGGTACAATGGAGAGTGCTACATATGTTTGCTTATCTTGATGCCTGGTGGGATTTGATTTATGGGGGATTTTTCCTTACAGATGCTGGGAATTATACACACCTCTCCTTGCAGAGTTTCTTAGTCTGCATTGCAGGGCTGTGCTGCTCCAAGGATGGAGACCCAAGGTCTGACCTTTACTGTAACTGGGACTTTGTTAATTCCTGTAGCCATTTTCTTGATGTCTAATTTTAAGTCCTTTTGAGACAGATCTACATTGACAATTCAGTTTATAAGCCTCTCCTTCTACACCAGGGTCAGGAAAGTGTATTAGAACAAGAGAAGGAATCCTAAAAAAATATATTTTTTTTTTAATCAGATCTGAAAAGATTTATTTAGGCAACAAACAGAAAATGTATTCGGTCTGTGAGGACTTCTCTTCATTTAGAGACTTCTCCATTGCCATGCTCTGATGCAGTCCATTCTAGCTGCATCTGTGCTGGTGACACATAAAACTTAAAGGGCTATTCGTAAGTTACTAAAAATACCTGCAGTCCTCCACAACAAAAGAGAGAGAAAAAGAACATAAAAGTGACTGCAATAAATGTAGCACTTGGGCCTTCCTAAATTGGTCAAAGACTGTTACAACCTGAAAAGGCACAAAGGTCCTCGTAACTCAAGCAATACTTACATTTCTTTTCCCTCTGTAGGTCAACAGCGCAAAGCCTCAATTCTGCTGGCCTAACATGCCCCTATAAGTTACCTATTCCATTTTTCTTTACACAGGATGGCTTACATGTTCCTTTAATACTGTATGGGGTTTGTGTGGCAAAGTTTTGGTAGCGGGGGGGCTGCAGGGGTGGCTTCTGTGAGAAGCTGCTGGCGGCTGCCCCCATGTCCGACAGCCAATGCCCGCCGGCTCCAGGCCGGGCCCGCCGCTGGCCGAGGCCGAGTGATGGCGGCAGCATCTCTGGGAGAACGTATTTAAGAAGTTGGGGAAAACCCAACTGCACAACAGCAGCTGGGAGAGAGGCGTGAGGGTATGTGAGAGCAACAGCCCTGCAGGCACCCCGGTCAGTGCAGGGGGGGCAGGAGGGGCTCCAGGTGCCGGAGCAGAGATTCCCCGGCAGCCCCTGGTGAAGCCCACGGTGAGGCCGGCTGTGCCCCTCTGCCCATGGAGGTCCGTGGTGGAGCAGGTATCCACCTGCAGCCCCTGGAGGACCCCACGCTGGAGCAGGGGGATACCCGAAGGAGGCTGTGACCCCGTGGGCAGCCCACGCTGGAGCAGGGTCCTGGCAGGACCCATGGGCAGAGGAGCCCAGGCTGGGGCAGGTTTGCTGGCAGGACTTGTGACCCCCATGGGGACCCACGCTGGGGCAGGGGAAAGAGTTTGAGGAGGAAGGAGCGGCAGAGACAGCGTGTGATGAACTGACCACAACCCCCATTCCCCATCCCCCTGCACCACTTGGAAGAGGAGGTAGAGAAATTGGGAGTGAAGTTAAGCCTGGGAAGAAGGGAGGGGTGGAGGGAAGGTGTTTTAAGATTTAGTCTTTATTTCTCATTATCCTACTCTGACTTGATTGGTAATAAATTAAACCATTTTTTCTGAGTTGAGTCTGTTTTGCCCATGATTGTAATTGCTGAGTGCTCTCCCTGTACTTCTCTCAACCCATGACCCTTTTGTTGTATTTTTAATCCCTGTCCAGCTGAGGAGGAGAGTGATAGAGCAGTTTGATAGGCACCTGGCATCCAGTCATGGTCAAACCTCCACAGCCATATGGTTAGCATGGGACACTAATCATCTTAGAACTTCTGAGGCCCAGACTTAACAGTAGTTGACAGGGCTAGTCATGAGCTTAAAGAAGTTAAGCATGTGTCTGCCTATTTTATATATCTCATATATATTAAAATATATTTATATTTTTAAAATATATATATAAACACATTCACACTCATAGAGAAGCTATGTATTTAAGCATTGACTACAGATATATAGAGATGTGTAAAATATTACAAGTAAGAATTTGTAAAATG
The DNA here is from genome assembly GCF_023634155.1 of Falco peregrinus. Taxonomy (NCBI): domain Eukaryota; kingdom Metazoa; phylum Chordata; class Aves; order Falconiformes; family Falconidae; genus Falco; species Falco peregrinus. The sequence continues at coordinate 83,619,002 of NC_073726.1, forward strand.
CATTCACTCTTCAAAAAGTTTTCTAAGGAAAAGCCAGCTCTACCAACAAAACGTACAGCCTGCTTGCTTTGAGTTCATGAAAATTGTGAGAAATCTCTGATTTGCACGCTAAATCTCTGCTGATCTTCAAATCAAAATTCCCTCACTGAATTGGATTTCATGTAAGCTTTCTCCTGCAGATTTACATGTTGGAGAGAGAAGTTTTCAACCCAGGGATTACAGAGAGTGAACAAGCGGGCAGAGATATAAAGGCTAGATCATAGTTTTCCAAAAACTCAGAGCAAAAATAACTGGATACTAGTGATTGCTTCGAGTATGAGAAGTCAGAGACCCCATCAAACAATTCACCGGCAGAGACAGATGTCTGCAACAGCTGCATTAATTGAACCTATGACCAACCACTGGATTTTCCCACAGAGTGAACAATCACAGTGGGGTTTGTTGGTCTGATTCTACTCTTAGTTTTATACTGATGTATCTGATGTGGATCTTCCCCAAAGTCAGCAGAGATTTTCCAGTAGAGGACAGGAGTCTATCTAGTAAAGATCTGATATCCTGGATCTCCTTTTATCCATTGTGTACATCAATAATCCAACAAATGCTTAGAAAATGTAAAATATGCTTTCTTAGAGTTTGTTTCCTGATCTACAGGGAGAAAATCTCTGCTCTTTTATGGTTTGTAAATTCATTTAGTGAAGCTCCTTAGTGGTAAACAAGACTCCTCCTGCACTGGAAGTATTGCATGGTTAAGGTATGTAATATCATCTGCCTGTCCAAAGTAAGATTTATGCAAAACTTAAAATCAATAGCAACAGAAATGGTCCCAGTAAAAAAAAAATAACATAACATAAACAGGTTTTTGAGCTTAGCATGAAAGATTTTCTTGAAGTATTTGCAAATCCAAAAGCCCAAATCTAAATTTTTCTGGATCAACTTTCATCAAATATTTTATAAACAAAGCAACTGCAGGGATCAAACACCACAGCATCAAGTAGATGTCTGAAAACAGCTCAGAAAGTATAACTGATGAATACATAGTCATTCAACACTGCAAAACCCAAACAGTATGGCCACAGGACAGCAAAACTGACATTTTAAATCTGCCGAATAAGCAAGGGATTAGCTAGTACAATACAGCAGTGAAGGACTGACATGAAACCAGGGGCCAGATCCAAGTTTACAATCGTGCTTGAAAGGACCGTTAAGGTAATGATTACTATCACACACACAGAAAAAGTGAGAGGAAAGATTTTGACTGGGCCAGAAGAAAGGCAGATGGACCAAAGAGGATTTTTCTATGCCTTTAATTCTATACACGTAAAAGTAAGGTTTCTAAAAGGAACAGACATGAAGTAAGGCAACTGTTGAAGCATAAGATAAATGAAATACTAAAGTACTCCTTGCCAGCCTATGACTTACTCGTTACTTTTAAATACTGTTTTAATATAAATTACAAAACTAAACCAAGAATTTCCAAAGTGGCCAGTTATGCTGGATGCTCAGCTTGACACTCTGAAGGGACTGAATTTCAGAAAGCAGATTGCAGGCCTTTTACAGGTATCCAGAAACAAAACCTATTACATTGCTGCCATGTTTTAAAAGGTGGGACTCATATATGTGTAAAAGGATTAATTTTGGTGACCAGCTTCTCTATCTCTTATTGCCCTTCATTTTAAGTCTGATATTGATGTCCAAATTCATAGAAAATAGTTCCTAACTTTGCAGTGAGGCTTTCTGAAAATGGCAACATGAAAAAATGGACTATGTTCTGGAATGGGATTGAAACTCACCTGTGCAATTTTTCAACCCCATTTCAGACACCTCCTACATTTATGATTTGAAAATATGCAATTATCATAGATCTACAGAATCATTTAGGTTGGAAAAGGCTTTTAAGATCAGCAAGTCCAACCATTATCCCAGGACTGCCAAGTCCATCACTACACCATGTCACTAAGCACCACATCTACGCATTTTTTTAAACACCTTCAGGGTGATTCCACCACCTCCCTGGGCAGCCTGTTCCAATGTTTGACCACACTTTCAGTGAAGGAGTTATTTTCCTAATATGCAGTCTAAACCTCCCCTGGCACAGCTTGAGGCCCTTTTCCTCTTGTTATCTGGGAGAAGAGACCTACCCCCACCTGCCTGCAACCTCCTTTCAAGTAGCTGTAGAGAGCAATACGGTCCCCCCTCACCTCCTTTTCTCCAGACTAAACAACCCCAGTTCCCTCACCTGCTCCTCATAAGACTGGTGCTCCAGACCCTCCTTCATATTTTAAAAAAACCTGCTGCCTCCCGCCACCATGCAAGATCCTTGAATCCTTCTCACTGGTGAGAGACACAATTCCATTCAAACTATATGTGTAAGTAAGAGGGAGATCTACACATAGGAACAACTACTGGCAAGTTAACTGAGAATAACTTAAGGCTTTGAGTATCTCAGCTGAAAACACTAGGGACAGCAAAATCGTAGGAGAAGTTACTTCAAGTGATGTAACTCTGCTGAAGCAAATGATGCTCACTTCCGTTATGAGAGACACACGTGGCAGCCAGGCTGTTACACTGTGCAAGGATAAGGGAGAGGCGATTAAACAGACCAGACCCAAAGTGTTTATAGTACCCATCTTAAAACAAAGAAGCAAAAAAGAACAACAGAACTGGGAAGTGAGCAACTCTGTTTCTAAGGAGATCATAAACCCATGAACTCCTTCCACTGTCCTGCTCCAACACAGGGAAACTGATGCAGTGGCATACAAAATCAGCTGATGTTAAAGTTCCACTGGAAAGGTGCAGCACTGCCTCATGTGAAACTGGTAGTTTTAGCTTGACTGAGTGAATGAAAATATTCAGGGAAATTCCCACCCAATACTCCATCATCCCTCCTCAAATTAAATCCCCAGTTTAACCCCACACAGTGCTGGCCATATGCAGTTTGCACTTCTTTCCCTAGGAGCCATATGGAACTCCTTTGAGGAATCTCAACTTTAGAGCAAATGTTCCTTAACTCTGACATTAACAGTTAAAAGGACATTGTTGGATTTAATGTCCTTTATGATGCTGTGCAAAAAATTTATTGACTTGCTTCAGAAAATGGGTCATGTGGCCAAATCACACATCCATTCCCTTCGACATGCTTAAATTCAATATAGCAAGGCTAAGTGCTTGTCCTCAGCTGTCACCAAACTCCAGAGACACAAGAACATAGAAAACACTGAATTTCTCCACATGTCCATGGCAAATGACAGTGCCACTCAGGCTGTCTAATGCTTCAGGTCTTCCCAACACATACCACCAGCCCACACCTCACTACATGTGTTGCTTAAAGCCAGAGGTCCAGCTCTGAGCATGCTGACAGGCCATGCTCTGCACCTGGAGGGCTGACCACCTTCTCTCCCATCACATCAGAAGGGGAAGAGCCAGAGCGGGTAGTTGCTTGCCCTTACAACGCAGCTCAGGGGTTAAGGGCACTCACCCAGGATACCAGACACCTTGTTTCTGTGCTTGCCTCTATGGCAGCTGCCTCCAGAGCACCAAAGCCCCAGGCATTAGCAAGTTGACCATCCAGTGCTCCTACAGCTGCCTGTTTACATGATCTTTGCAAAGCGTTAACGATTTCAAGATCCACTGGCAGAATGACAAAACAAGGCAGATCTGCCAGGCTGCTGGTAGAAAAATCTCACCCAAGAAAGAAGGAAAGAGTGAAGAGCAGGAGGTCTCATTCCCTGCTTTAAGGAGTGCTCTGAAGCTATACTTCCTCTTCTGCATCATTAATTCTATGTCCCACGAAGCTTCAGCAGCAAGAAGAGCATCCTGCTGCACCCCTGAATTCACCAGCCTCCTCTGATAACCTGGGGACCAGGGGACTTTCCTAGCAGTGTGGGTCCTGCTCGCTGCACAAAAAGAAGCTGCCCTCTCTCTCACGCCTTGAAAGAGCTAGTCTACGCTCAGCTAAAAAAAAAAAAAAAAAAAGAAAAAAAAAAAAAAAACCAACCAAAAAAAACGCTGTATCTCTGTTATCAGGGGAGGTTTGTGCCCCACGAGTCCTGCTTCTGCACAGCCAGGGTGCAGAGCTTCGTGAACATTATGGAGGGTTCATGGCACACCCCAGCACTGGCTATCAAGGTAGCTCACCAGTAGCAAACTGCGTAAATATTTTAAATGCCGAAGCAGGCAACTCTCCTTACGCAAATAGAGCCTTCATGGCCAAACTCACCTCTGCCACAAGCTGCCAGCCCTGTCGCAGTGCAGGTCCCACAGCCAAGTGTTGCCTTGTCAGATCCCTCCATGGCCCTCAGGATGGCACTGTGCCACCCCACAAACTCGTCACCAGCTTTTGGTGGCATTTCCTGGCAGCAACAGTCAGTATAAGGCAGACTTTTTCACATCACGGGTTTTTCTTTTGAATTTTCAGTCTTTCCAGTCTTCAGCATAATTCTACAGATTCTCCCATGCCAGCACACCAGCTGATCCTCTGTGTCTTTGCTTGGAAAGATCACCATCTGCTTTCTGTAGGCATTTTGCTTGAATAAACAACAGTAAGCTTAACCCCAGAAAAGGGTTAGCCACAGCAACCTCCAGAACAACTGCTTCTTTTTTGCTGCTGAGAAATTGTATTGGGTAAGGCTGAAACTAATTAATAACAGCTATTGCTTACAATATGCTTTCTTTGTTCAAAATACTGTACCAAACCAAATTCAGTTAACAATCTTGCTAATCGCCACATCATTCGCATTCTACTTAATATCACTGCAAAAGCTTGGAGCTTGTGTAACCTACAGCTATCCAGCATGGGCTAGAGGGGGCTCAAGCCTTTACATGCACATGCATGGACACACTTGACATATATACTCAACTGATACAGCACCCATACAGTTTTGTGATCCTCTCCCATTTATGGGTCAAAGACGGAGCCACAACACAGACATTAAAATTTGAATTGTGCATCAGATTTCAAAGCCTTCTCATCAGTGTTTGAGGATCCTATGACACAGGGCTTAGAGTTTTCCCTAGACTTACAAAGCATCCCTTCAAGAAAATATTCTGGGAGAACTGCAGAGTCAATGACTTTCAATTAAAATCCAACAACATATGCTCGTCCTTATTAAAATTTTTGAAAAGGATCACCAAGGTCAAGTATTCCAGCTTAAAGCATCTGAGAAAATGAAGTAACTTTACTCAGCTTGAGTCTAACCTTCCTTTATCAGCTTTAGCTTCAGTTGCTAGCTCTTGTTAAAGCCTTATCTGTTATATCTTCATTGCTGTTTTAAATGCTCTTTTGCAGTATGGATACACCCAGGGAACCAGCGCATAAAATCGCAAAAAATATTAGAGCTGGGTTTACAGCCGAGGCAAAGACAACAGTTGCTAAGGTCAACAGGCTGCTGGGGACAGCAAACCAGCCATGGTCCTGCCCTCTGCTCTGCTTACACCCAAGCCCTGGGAAGTCAGGATTGCACTTGCCGACGAGGTGTGGAAAGGGGCGTGGGGACCAGGAAACTGCTGCCTGGTTGTGGCAGCAGTAATAGTCACCTCCACTCCTTACCTCTCCCCTCCTCCCACGGGTCTCCAGGCACCCTCTGTCTCAGCTCTCCTTTCTCTCTCTCTGTTCCTCCCCAAGGCTTAACTCTGGCCCCACATATGCAGCAATATTTCATTTTGCCTTTGCAGCTGAGACACATCAGGCTGGCATGGTAAAACATTAATAAATTGAAAGCAACTGCATTAATTGATAGGAAAATTGCCACAAGTTGATGACATCATGGATTTAAAGGAAGCACCGTGAGGAAAGGCATTGCTTTGGTGGAGTCCACCTGTGGAGGTGAGAATGGAGGTGGCATGGCACAGGTCATGCACTCAAGGGATCACCAGAGCAACAAACAGCTGGAGAGAAGGAGTGTGATGAAAAACACCAATGTAAGTACAAGCAGCAAGTTCATTTACAGCTCACCAGTCCCTAAGAAGTAGGTGGTTTGGGCTCAAAGGATCCTTTGCTCCTGTTGCTCTTTCACTGTCAACTACTACTTCAGCTTAAAGCAAGAGGCAGGACTTGCAAATTGGCCCAACCCTGTTTCACTGAGATCACTAGAAGAAAATCCCAATAGCTATGGTGTTTCTAGGCTTTAACAGGCATTTTTTAAAGTGCTATCTTCTACCAAACTTCTGGAAGTGAGACTTATCGTAGTGCCTGGCTGATTAGTTAAGTATTTATACTCCCACTATAGTCACCTGAAGACCTAGTAATCAGGTTTATGATTATTAATGGAAAGCATGGAAAGTGTAGGAGCACAGGGAAACACTAACAGAGGCAATGTCAGAGAAGCAAGTAAAAAGGGTCAGTATCCCATTTATCCCATTTCCAGCTGTGAAAATATTGATGCCCTTTCTGGAAATTACAACCATATGAAATCAAAAATGACTTACAGAGAAGCTATCTGAAGGTCCCACAGTGAATGACTGCCCCAGCTGCAAACCTAAGTCCAATCCCAGCCCTGCCTCATGCCACCTGTTTGTGATTCCCTGTAGGAAAAAGGGTCATTTGCGTCACCTGGAGAAAAATGAGTTTACCAATGAATACGTTGGTACCTATAGATCTTTATCACTGATAAACACCCAATTGCATGCTGAGGAGAGATAGGTTTTACTTCCCTTCTACAGTTGGGCAAATTGAGGCACGGGAAAAAAGAAATGCCACATGCATACCAGGACGAGAATGTGCGTGTGAGCATCAGTCTGTCCACAGACTGGTATGGCACTATGGCAGATCTGACAGTGAAAACTCAAAACCATTCAAATGGAAATTTGAGTTGTACTTCAAGACACTAAATTTTCAAGCAAACAGGACTCATTTCCTAACCATATGGAAAATTGACCAGCTGAAAAAAAAAACCTGAAGGCTTATAAAATACCCTGTACCACCCTGCCCCGTTGGCATCAAAAGAAAAATGTGCTGATGTATGAATACCAGCTGAGAATTTGGCTTCACTTGTCTAACAGCAACTCTCTGCATCAGTAGGGGTGTTAAAATATTTTGGCCATCAAGAAAACTCCTCATGTATCATGGTAAGCACAAAGACATGACAATGGGCCTCTCCAAAAATGTGACTCAGGCACCTAAATACGCTATAAGACAGGAAGGAATTTGCAAAAGGATTCATCTGGGCCTTTTCACATATGCTTGCTTCTGAATCACCGATATATGACTAAATATAAACAATGAAAAGCCATAATTGCTATTCTATGTATCCTCATATTCCTCTGAAAGACCATAAAGGAACAAAAACTAGCAGAGCATTTAGGATTAATTCTTAACCATGCTAGTGAAAATCTGTAAAAAGATGATCTTGCCAGATTCCAAGTGCAGATTTGACTGCTCAATACCAGTGAGCTCCTAGCATCCTAGCATCACCTTTGTGCTTGGAGGGCTAATACAAATCTGTGAGAGAGATGACAAAGTTCTCCCATCTCCAGCATACCCTCTTCTTCTGCTTTAATACCTTGGTCCCTGATAGCAATTCAAGGGGTGAAAAAAGAAAAACCTGCATAATTTTACTTCTGTTGGACTAGTTGCGAAAAGTTATGTCAGCCTCTTATCTCCGTGGCACATTCAAGAGGCTTTCAATTTACCTTGCAGTAAGTCAGCTCTGGACTTTGTCAGATAGGAATATTTTGCACACCTTTAATTGTAAGGCAGCCTGCAAGGGAACAGAGAGTCACGATTAAGAGCGTTGCACTGAGTATTTTGTGTCTGAGCCTGAAAAACAGAAATCAGATTAGTATGGTCAAAGCACTGGCCCAAAGCCAACACAGAGCTAGGTAACGGCAGGACTTGTTAGCATTTGGATATTCCGTAAGTCCCATGCACAGGGCCAAATGTTCTTCTGTGTTTGTTTGATCCTTACCATCCATATGTTAGTTACTATTGTTATGACAGTAATGCAACACAGTGTCCTCAGAAACTAGGGTTCTCCAACTGTGCCTTGACATTATAGAGGTAAGAGATGAGGCATACACACCAAGATTTCCCTGTCTAAATCATTTAGGGAAAAGGAGCGACTAAATGGCATAATAACGTCTCAGTTTATTGCCAAGGAACTGAGATGTGGGAAATCCAAAGGCCATGTGACAGTACTGGGGACTGTCCCCTTGATTCCAAGTCCAACATTTAATTACAAGACTTTCCTATTAAGTAGTCTCTTAACTAATGAAAAACCTTACACAACCTTTTGATGCAACTTACTAATAAGCAGAAATGCCAGGGCCAGAAGTACCAGCAGGTGTTTTTTCTGCTATGTAGGTTACATGATTGGGTGATGCAGGATGGAGAGGAAAGCTGCACCAAACTCTAAAACCCAACACAGCTATATCACAGCTGCAGCTGGCTTGATCAATATGTATTCAGACATTTTCTATGGAAATGTTGATTAATGGTTACTATGCAAAGAGCTCACTACTCATCTTCTCTGAAATCCACTAAGCTAAGTGTTAATGGCAGTTTACAAATCTGCGCTTTTTTTTTAAAGAGCCAACAAAAAAAAGTAAGGTGAGCTACAGCACACTGCAGATAGCACCTTCTACTTCTATTCTTGCCAATACAACTAGAAAATAATCATTTGGGGTTTGGTTGTGGGTTTTGGTGTTGTTTTTTTTTTCCTTTTGTCTTTTCCTATTACATAATCTATGAGTAAAAACATCTTAAAAGATTACCCACTGAGTGGAAACGGAGGGGGAGGGGCTCAGAATTCCTAATGACATGCTCTAGCAAGTCAGGCTGCATTGTAAACGCAGTCTGGACTCATTTTTTACCTGTGCAGGTTTTCCAGTTGCAGAAAAGAACAGCTGGCTTGCCTCAGCAATAGCCAAAGCACTGCAACATCCCTTCTGTCACTGCTAATACATGCTGTAGTCCCCATTCCATTTGGTTTGTCATTTCACCTCTTTTGAAGCATCTGGGGGATGCAGAGGGATCTGGGCAGGCTGGATTGATGGACCAAGGCCAATTGTAGGAGGTTCAACAAGTCCAAGTGCTGGGTCCTTCACCTGGGTCACAACAACCCACGCAACGTTACAGGCTTGGGGAAGGGTGGCTGGAAAGCTGCCTGGGGGAAAGGGAGCTGGGGGTGCTGGCTGACAGACGTATGAATATGTGTGCCCACTGGTGTGCCCAGGTGGCCAGAAAGGCCAACAGCATCCTGGCTTGTGTCAGAAACAGTGTGGCCAGCAGAACAAGGGAAGTGATTGTCCCCTTGTACTGGTGAGGCCACACCTTGAATCCTGGGTTCAGTTTTGGGCCCCTCACTGCAAGAGGGACATTGAGGTGCTGGAGCGTGTCCAGAGAAGGGCAACAGAGCTGGTGAAGGGTCTGGAGCACAAGTCTTATGAGAAGCGGCTGAGGGAACTGGGGTTTTTTATCCTGGAGAGGAGGAGGCTCAGGGGGGACCTTATTGCTCTCTACAGCTCCCTGAAAGGGGGTTGCAGGCAGGTGGGGGTTGGTCTCTTCTCCCAGGTAACAAGCAACAGGATGAGAGGAAAAGGCCTCAAGCTGTGCCAGGGGAGGTTTAGATTGGGTATTAGGAAAAATGTCTTCACTGAAGGGTGGTCAAACATTGGAACAGGCTGCCCAGGGAGGTGGTAGAATCACCATCCCTGGAGGTGTTTTACAATTGTGTAGATGTGGTGCTTAGTGACATGGTGGAGTGATGGACTTGGCAGTCCTGGCTTAATGGTTGGACTTGATGATCTTAAAGGTCTTTTCCAACCCACATGATTCTATGGTTCTATGAATATCACCTAACTGAATTCAAGGAAGTATTGGAGCTGACACTGGCGCCACACTGCTAGTAATAGGAACAACCAATGGCTACCACTACACTGCTTGGAAAAGAAGTTTTTTAAAAATAAACTCACCTAAACCAATGACAATCCCTTCCCTTAAAAACCAAACCAAACCAAAATAAAACCCAAAGAAACCCCAACAAAATCCGTGTTATATCTTTCATTACAGATAAAAGTAAATAAGGCATAGATGCAAATGTTGTTAATTTTTGTTAAAAAAAATATTAAAGAGCAAAAATATTCAGAACATTAAGAAAACAATCACACACATTACAAAATTCTCCAAATATGCATTTTCTAAAGAATACCAAAATGAGCTGAAATGAAATTCCTCTCACAAATCTTGCTGATTTTGAGGAAGAAGCATCTTTTGATGGAAATATGTCCTACAGAAATGCTTGTAATCCACTGTAGAAAACTGTAATAGGTCATCAAATCAGAGACTAATGGATAAGCAACAGTGAATACCCCACTGTGCCATCTCCAAGGACAGACTACAAAGATCAGTTGCTCTGTGGGTATTATTTTGTAAGCATGAAAGCCCATAATCTATAGTACTAAAAAGGAATGTACCTGGCAGTACTATTTCTGATATATTAAAATAGGAGCATAATTCAGAGCTCAAGAAATATAAAATATATTTGTGGTACTTATCTAGAGAAAAAAATACAGTGATAAAGTAGACATTCTAAGTTTGGTCATCTGACACCAAACAGGACCAACAGGTAAATATCTACTCTGTACCTTTCTACTTCATGTACAGATGATGAAGTGGGATTCAAACACAAAGCAGGTCTATTTCTTCATCACTGACAAGGGAGCTTGTGCACAGAGCTCCTTACTGTTTGATGACAGCCCTACCCTTAATAATATAAACCCATTATGAGAATGCAGGTCTTGACTAAAGAAGGTTTAAAACTGAAGCATAGAAAAGGGCAAATAGGGTCAGAACTTGGTCACAAGTTAAGAGCATGTTGGTGTTTCACACAGTGGATAAAGTGTTCTTGAGCTGTTTGTGATGCCAAGCCAAAAAAACAAAAAAAAAAAAAAAAAAAGAGTATGTGTAAATACTGTTTAGGCATAAATAAATCACACTGGCTTGAAGATTCACAATAAATGCATCTCCCATGCTTCTTAAACATCCCCATGAATCAACACCATTTACTTGTAGGGTTTGTTTCTGTGCTCTTTAAATGTAATCCCTGTCAAAGTCAACACCTCCTTGCTAAAAGACATGGTTGCCAGGGCCAAGAATATGAAGATTTTTTCTGTAGCACTAAAGAATGAGTCATGGGTTCTGCTCATTTAGACTCTTGTTTTCCCACTACTGTCCACAGCTAACTGTGCCTTATTCTGTTCCTACTACAAAATCAAAATTTAGTAATGTTCTCTTACTATTGGCAAGTTCTTCATGCTCCAAAAAGGTATATGCGATTTTAACCATGTAAGGCCTTTGCCCAGCTTTTGCTCTGTTTGTGTGGTGAATGCTGCAGGAAGATCTTCATCATTAATATGTTATTTTCTTCAAGCCCAATGCTCTGTACACAACAGCAGTAAATGAAGAAGCACATGCACATACACTTAGGGTGGTTTCTTCCATCAACTTCAAAGTGAGCTCAGCTCAGAAACAGATGTGGCAGTGTATTCATATTTCATATGAAAATCACTGGCTTACTCTGTATTTGTTATAATTCCTTTCTAATTTGTCTTACTGACATAATTCAAGAAATTATGTCGAGCACTTGGGACAAGCCCTAAGACAACTTATGGACAACCGTATTTGTGTGAACCATCTTGCTAATGTCATTGATAAAGCTCAGGTGGTGCCCATATTCACATGTTTTCATCACGTGCATGGCTATTCATAAAATTTCCTTTGCTTTGCTTTTTTTTTTTTTTCAACTTAAAGGAGAAAAAAGCAGAGTTATTTCAAAGTTAAAGAGCAGAACTAGCTAGCCAAAACAAAGACACAAATCACAAGATGATGGTTTCCTCACATAAGTGAACAAAGAGCAGCAACAAGCTAGAAGGCTCAAGGACAAAGTATAAGAATGGATTCTTCTTGGTGCTTTTGTGACACACAGCTGGCTGGATGGGTGAAGTTCCTGCCTTGATCAATGTCTAGTCTATCTGCTGAGCTTAAGCGGCTATTTTGTGACTTTTCTACAGGATGAAATGAACTGAAAGAGTTAAGAGAGGAAACCTGAAGCTTTATTCTGTCTCTGCTAGAACGCTGCCTGGAACAGGAAATATTTCTGCTCACTTCTTCAGGCCAGAGTGGCCACTGTTATATTAACTGTTCTGACCTTCCATTCAAAATAAGCTGTTGAAAATCATGCATTGCTGTTGATTTCTGCATCCAAATCAGACACCCTAGCTGAGCTGCAGCAGAGCTGTCTCAAGGCTTTTCTCAAAATTAGGTGCAATGCACCGTTCCAATGATTCCAGGGAGCTCATGGTAGTGAGGAATTGCCAGAGACCCCAGGGAGGAGGAAGGTCAGCATAGAGCTGGAGAGCTCTGGATATGAAGAAAGGACCAGACAAGGTCAGCAGAGGTCCCAGGCTGAGGGGAAGAGCAGTGAACAGAGACTGGTGTTTTTTTAAAGGGCATGAACTTTCCCTCTGTCTCCAGACTAGCTCTTGGAGTGACCTGGTATCCCCTGCCCCATCCTACCCCACTCCTAGGACTCCCTTCTCTTCTTCCAGTCCCATACAGAAAAAACATTTCCCAAGACTCACAGATCCTCCAAGTAATAAACGATAAAATCACCAGTTTAGTGTTTTATAGTTAAATGGATGCAGTGTGGCAAATTAACTGGAGGACACAAGAAATCAGGGAAGATCTTACGATTTTTCATCTATTCAGTATCTCAAAGACATTTCAAATGTAGGAGAGGATTCCAGTAGACAAAGTCACTGAATTCAGGCTATTCCCATTGCGTGTAACTACTTGCATATTATCCCTTTCACAAATTTTACAAAGTCCACCTGAAAAAAAAAATATCTGGGTTTTTTGCCTTCATTTCTGCTATTCAACCTGGAATGAGCTTTCATTTCTCCTTCTCTGTTATATTAGAAATCACCTTTTTCTTACCAGGGTAAATTTATTCATAGCAATTAATGCTCTATTGTTCAAACACCGACACTGCCTTTTACCTCAAATAGCTCTTACCTCTTTCGGCTACTCTGCCCCCAGTATTTTTCTAACTATAGGTCTTGTCAATCTTTTGCTGACCTAGAAAAGTCAGGCTCTTCCAGCTTCCTCACGCAAAGCACCTTCCATTCACCTGATCATTCTTGCTGTTCTTCTGTGCATCCTTCCTGACCAAATTTAGGTCACCAAAAATGCACATAGCATTCCAGATGAGGCCTTACAGAATCAACATTTCCCAGGTGGTGCTGAACGAGCTTCTTCTGAGATTTGCAAAGACTTGCACCTGCAGTTTTTATGGCTGCATTACTCTGGTGGCTCAGTAGGTGACACTGGCACTCCGGCTGATCTTGGCAGCCCCAGTCTTTCTTTTTGTCCATCTTCCCCAACTGATAAACTTGTCACCAAAATCCCTACCACAGCTTTAGTTTCTGTGCTCTTTAGTATCTTTCCATTTCTTCAACTCAATTATTCAGCCATCTAGTTCTGTGTTCTCACCCACAGACTTGATGATGACACTTAGGCTGCTTAATTGCTGAATTTCATAGTCACAGCTCTACTGCCAATGTTTTAAACAATCCCAGGACCAATCCTTGAGGAACTCTTTTAAGAACCTCCCTCCTGTCTCACACTGCTTATTTACTCTGTTCCTTACTGACTCTGTTTCTGCTATTCACCCTCATCTGCCCCATCTCAAGTGGTATTTTTCTACACAGCATGCTGACAGCTTTTATATGAAGCTTTTTGTCCAGTTCCAGGGAAGGCATGGCTGAGACCAGCAGTTAGAGTAGGAAAGAAGTAGCCCAATTTGTCCCTGAAAGGTCCTTGAAAATGGAGACTCTGAAGCCAGCATATGTATAGCCAACCTGCCGGGACTGCAACAAGTTTCACATAGCCGTAACAGTGAAAAACTAGAAGGGGTAGAGTTTGTCACCATGCCTACCTCTGCTACCCTTCTGTTATAATTACTTAGGACTTGCAATTACATGTCTTTAGCTTAAAAAACTCTTGTCTCCTTGGAAAACATATCCAAGAGAAAGCTGATAGAAATTGGAATGGGGAAGTGGTCAAGAATTTAGGACCAGCAACTGCTCCATTCAACATGGGGAATCTAGTGACCATTCACACCCCACACGAGCCTGACTTCTCCAGCCAGGAACTGAGTGTGATGTCAAGGACACAAAGGAGCTGAGCATGGCACAGCAGACAGGTGCTTGCCTTCCCCTTATGGTATGGTAATGGTGCGCCTTCCCAAGGGCACCACAGCAGATAAGCAAATAAAGAGACTGTGGTCCAATTCTGCTTTCACCGGGGATAAATTTGGAGTCACTTCACTGACGTCAGTGGAGTTATTCCAGAATTGCACCAGTGTAAAAGAGGGCAGCATCTGCTTCCTGAAAATGGATGCCATCAAGCTAATTGAAAACAACAGATGCATCAACAAGCAGCAAGAGGAGACAGTAATGTTCCAGTTTTCTTGTAAAATACCATTTAATTTCTCTCCAGAGAGTGTAAAAGAATAAACCATTTTGTACTCTAAAAGCTAACTCTTCTGTTGGTGTAAAATTGTATACAACCTTTTAGGTGAACAGACCAATATATCTACAACAGCTAAAGAGATATATCCTAGATGTCTGCATTTACAGCCCTCTTCTTTGGGCCTGATTCTTCTCTCACAGTCACTTAAATCAGGAGTCACACCATTCACATCCTTAAGGACATATTTATATAACCTCAGGTAGAGAGCAGAATCAAACCCTTGTTTTCTTTAAAAACACAATGGCTACAATACCAATTAGATTTGGTAATTTAATTGGTAAGTGTGGTAAATAAATTGATAAATTTGTGATTTATAGCACTTTTTGACTAAGGGTCTTCCAAAACTTTACACTACTGAGTATCTTTTTATTCGTTTAGTGAAAGTGAAGCCAAAGAAGGACTTACTGAACTTTCAATATTTTGTATGAAGACAAAGGTTTCCCATGAGTCTTCTCTCTAACCAATAAGCAACAAAGCTTCAGTATTTTAGGGTGCCCATGGAAGCTGATGAGCACATTCCCTCCAGTAAATCCTTTCCTTTCTTTCACTAAGAAAACGTTGCACACAGGGAAGTTCACCCTATTGCTTCAGCCCCTCTTAATTTGCACTACAGAGAACGTGGATACTTCCTGCCCTGAGCGTTTACCAATGAATGTTTATGCTTTAGCAATGTAAAACCCACACCAATCAGTTACCTGTTTCCCAAAGTGTAAATCCATGCAATGATACTTAAACTCTTGTGCCAGCCAACACGCCCCAGACAGATGCCCCTGGGGCAAGTGAGAACGCAGCCAGTTAGGCAAGGCACACAGAATTCGCATGGACTAACAGCATAAGCTACACTGGAAATCAATGCTACTGCAGTCCCTGTCTGCTTTCCCAAAAAAACACATTTTTCTGGGTTTATCTTCCTGACTAGGGTCCTGCCCTACTTAGGATCTGGCCCTGCACAAGAATTGCTCCTCCTTGTAATTGGCAGGCACGTTCATCACCAACCGCGTTTGGTGGCAGCTAAGGACACTCAGCATTCACTGGTTCATTTTATCAGAGGATTAAGCCTTTTCATCCTGCAAGCACCTGCTCCCCTCCCTAACTTTCTGTGTAAAGCAGATGACTGCAAGTCAGGGATTCGACTGTGAGCCTGCTGATAGTATGGCTACAAATGTCTGCAGAATAGGATTTGTCTAGACTGCGAGCTCCAAAGGGCAAAGATGAAGAGCTCAGACTGTGCTTTTGGTTACAGCAATGTAAATAGAGCTATCTTGTGCTTACAGGGCTGCAGCTCAGGGCAGAAGCTCGTTTAAACTTCTCTATGTATTTGCCTGCACATTTCCACCATTGAAAAAACAAATAAAACGCTGCTGGTCTTATTTTTGTCAAGATAAACTTAAAGGGGAAGCTTAACTTTGCTGAAGTTGGTAGACTTACTTGGACTCAAGTCAGATGAGAGCTTTTGGGAAAGCTGTGGTTAACTCCTGCTGTAATCCGCAGATCTTTCCCTGATGTAAACAGGACCTCAAGAAAAGAACAAACAAAAATAAGCATTTTAGCAAATAGTACATATGTTATGACATAAGTACAGAAGATTGAAGTTGGAGCCCAATATAAACCAAGGTAGTTGTACTAAATAGAGTTTTGCCAGCTTGAATCAGCAGATGGTGAGGATCTGGCTCATACTACATTTTTGTAGTTTATAATTATCTTTCTTTCTTCAACTAGAACCAGATTCTCCCTTTAGGCTGCAAATCTTAATTAGGAAATCCTTCCTTATTAATTGCAAGAAACTCTTAGTTGTTAATTTCACACATTAAAAAAAAAGAAAGAAACCTTACCTACTTCTGCTATAGCAGCAGACACTGGAGCCGTTTGTTCCTTTGCTTTTAGGGTTGATGCTGTTCTTTCCATCACAGTATGGGAGACACTTCAGTCCTTACCCTGTCTCTTGGTGCCCTGAATTTCCTTTATATTCATTCTTCTTTACCTCCATAGGGATCTCTGTATGCTGGGGCTTAGGAAAGAACACCAAGTCCAGTCACCTTCTCCCCCACAGCTGCTGTAGCAGTGAATGTTTATCCATGAAAGTTGGATCAAAAGGAACAGGGCCAAAACAGAAAATTGCTCAGAAATCCCACATTGCAACATTTTCCAAACAGGAGCAGAACAGCAATTTCATCTTGGAGGTAAGTGCAGGCATCCACCAGTGACGTTGACTTTGAAATATTGCAAAACAGCTCTTCATGACTTTCACGCTTACCATCTTTTTATGTGGTTGATGAGTTGTGGATGAAAAAAGGTGTCCTCAGTGAAATTCCTTTCCTTCCTTCCCCACATCCAACAAGATGATTTCTGCCCTGTCCTGCTTTGGTGCAAAACTTCTTGTGGGAAAATTATCTGAGGAACTGATTGTCACAGAACAGCCAAGAGTTCAGGAAGGAGCAATTGTCTCTTCCACAGCAAAACTATTTCCTAATGAGAGAGTTTCTGGTTTTTAATGTGATGCTTTAGCTTGCACTCTTTGTTACCGGGCTCCCAGATAATTCCACATTCACAGGTCAGCAGCCCTTCAGCTCCCTGATTGTGAGTGTTCCGATTGTGCTTTGCACACTCCCCACCTCTTTGTGTGCAAGGATATACAAATAAAATCCCTTCCCACCTCCTGGTTTGCATTCTCTGCTTTCAAATGCTGGTAACTGTCTGTCTCAGGTTGGACAGGACAGTTGTACATGACACAAGGTGATGAAATCATCTTCAGTAAGCAAAGAAAACAGCTGTAAAGATAAGGTGCCAATATCTGAAACCTGAAAATATTCAACGAGTGCTTTTGCTTGTAGTCACAGTCACCAGTCTGAGAGGTTGTTATGGAAACAAGTCCCTGGAGGTGCCTACTTTGCTTCACGAGGATGCGCTCTGCCTTCAGAAAGAAACAGCTAGACCAACTGACAGACCTGTATTTCAAACATCCAGGAGTGAGTGCTAAGGACTGGGAACTGCAGGTAAGATCTCTGAAAGCATCCCTGCAATTTGGCAACATGAGTCCTCTGTAAAGTCAATAGCAAGGGTGCCACTATGTCACTTCAGTCACTTGAAAAAAAAATCTGAAGGCTCCTTAATACAAATGTCACATTCCAGAAGTTCTATAATATAGGGTATTATTGATGACTCTGGGACTTCACTGCTTTGCTTTTTAGGAGATGCTTAGAGAAGGATTTACGTGGCCAAACGAAAGTCCCTAGGTTTACAGTTTCCAAGCTTCTGTTGGCTTTTTCTATTTCTCTTAGCTCTAACATAGAAAACCCAGGGAACAAACACCACTCCTGTTTCACACATTCTCATTCGCACTTTCTTATCAGAACTGAAAACTGTGGATCACAAAAACTGCACAAAGTTCCTTTGCACCAGTGCTTTGTGTATCCAGCTGTGTGCGTGCACGTGGCTATGTGGAGATTTTTCAAAAGCCATAACACTCCAGCTAGAGACTCACTGCTGAATTTCACCTGAGAGTGGGAAATCTCTTTCCAAGAGCATCTTTATAAGACACACTGGGATTATGCTACCCATAATTTGTCTCACCTATTTTTTCTAGAGTCTCCATGCCCAGCTGTCTGTCATGCTGGTCAGGAGCACAACCTGTTCTGAGCAGGAGGGCTTCTGCCTGGCAGGGGCAATGGGGTCAGACCCAAGGGAAGAAACAAGCACGGGAATTTTCTGACGCAGGCTCAGTGTGTCTCATGCCTCCTCCTGACCTTGTGCTTAACCTGAGTTTTTTATATCTTACTTTGGGGAAACTTTTGTCAGCTGATACACTCAGGCATAAAATAACCCCAAACATGGGCATTCTGCTAGGAGACATCATCAGCTTTGAAATACCCCTCTTAAATAGCAGGTTCTTTTCCTAGTTTCTAGTGCCTCTGTGAGAGTAACACAAAATTTGAAGAAAAGTCACTCTCTTGCACTCACAGAAAAGATTTCATTATAGTGATCCCAAAACACAACTAAGAATAATAGCTTTTTACTGAATTGACTCAATCACCAAGACACCTTTTTACACAAAATCAACAGAGCCTCCACTGTTCTGATCCTCCCCTAGTCCCACTTATTCACCAGGATTACTTACCCACCAGCTGGTTACATGCTTCAAGGGATGCAGAACGGCTCCCAAGGCTCAGACTGTCACAGACATTTGCCTCGGTCCCGAGGAACCAAAGGGGAATTAGGCACCTGTGTATTCAGGCAAACTCTTCTCAGCTACAGAGCCCTCACCACATCACACTTGTGTCTCCCAGACTGACCTGCAGTAACTGAGACAAGCGGTCTTTTTGCTACTGATTTCAGCGAGAGAGAGAACAGAGGTTCTGTCCTAACGATTGTGCGCTGGCCCCGAGGGAGATCCCTCTACACTAAAAACCTTTGAGAGACAACGGGACTCTGGAGAAATGCAGCAGTTAAGGTAGAAGTTGTTCGCATAAATCCTATGATCAGGGCCCAGATGAGGAGAGGCCACAATAAAAGCACTCTGGGCATGGAGCCAGATCTCAAGACGATGAAAAAAAAACCCAACCAGGGTAACAAAGATGCAAACAGATCCCATCTCACAACCAGTTCTATAGCCAATTCTGACTATACTAAAGTATATGCCTGTAGCATTCTTAGCCTTATGGTCGAAAAGCATAATATATACATAAAACGTATTCTATATATTTTGCATCTTGGTATTATGTCTGGTTTATGTATTACATGTGTCACATGCAATATGTAGTACATTCTAATATACATATCATACAGTATGATGCAAGGCATTAATGGCTGCCTTTGCTTTCATACACATGCACACATGTGAATGCAGAATATACACTTAGATTTAAAACAAGAAAGACTTTTCCTTGCAGGAAAATTTGCCAATAGAATCTGAAAGCATCCATTTCCCCTTCTCACCCACTGGCAGCATGTGAAACGTTTAAAATTTAGGTGTAAGGCAGAGCTGATTAAAAATATGGAATTATCTAAGAAGCAAAATGTGCATCTTAAGATGCAAATCTCTGGTCCCTTGGCAAACCCAACACTACAGGCCAAGCTATGCATTTTGCATTGATAGCATAAGTTGCTCTCATAAAACCTAATGCATGCAAAAGACATTGCTGTGCCTTCTGTCCACAAAATACCAAGAACTGGCTAGATCAGTAAAACAGCAAAAGCCATCTCTTCAAGTCCAGATGTTTCTCCCCTCATTTGAAAGGTCTGGGGTATGCTGTTGGGTTTGTGCAGACAGTTTATGGAAATGGGTATCCGTGCCAATCTCAGTCTTAAGTTGACACACTTACCCTGGGGCAATTTATGCCTGTGACCCGCTAAATCGGTGAAATCTTCAGACAGCACAGGTGTAGCGGTCTGTGGTCAGGGTTATTCAGCAATGTCAAGACAATACCAACATGCAAACTTCCCTCAGCTATACAAACATCTCAATAAAACTGCAGTGGAGTCAACGGCTCTCACATGCCTGAATACATAACTGGGTATCTGAAGCATAAAGCACATCTCATTATACACTATTGTGTGGAGATAAACTGCAGAGATAACAAATGAATTTACTCAAATGTGCCTTGCATCAGAAGGCACTTAACACTATGAAGATTAAGTTGGTACTATAAAAGTCAATTAACATCAGGGCACTGCATAAATAAGGCTGAAATAAGCTCAAAACACAGAGAATCTTCACTAAGCTTGTTGATTTCTGTAAGCCTGTTTCTGATAAATGGTATATGGTCACAAGTAGCAAAGAACATGTAGACCTATGCACCTTTTCTGAAACACAGACCAAGACGATCTTTCGCATGCCAAGGGCTGGAAAGAAGGCAGGCATTTGCTTGCTTTCCCCTACAGCTGCACAACTCACTGTGATGCTGGCTACAGCGTTTCCATTATTCAAAGGCAATGGCATGGCAGGCGTGACTGATCCCACAGCCAAGGGCACTGCGCTGGCACAGGAACTAAGGGCACAGCTTGAGCCAGATGTTTGTAGCCCCTTTAACTGTTTACTCCCTGCTGTCTCCTTCAGCTGAAGTAGTGGCAAGGACTTCTCTGCTAGTGGAATAGAAAGGCTAGGTTTCAGAGCAAATACTGGATTAAAGCAGTCTTCAAAAACAGAGAAAGAAATTCACGAGGGAGTGGGGGATGACAGCTAGCACTCCACAGAATAAAGCAAGAACATTTCTGGCTGCACACAGTAATGAGAAACAGCAAATCAGGACAGAAGAGCCCATTATCACAATCATTCTGTTTACGGTATCACAATTCACAGTCTGGCATGTAAATGCTGAATAGATCCAGCTGCTAGTAGGAAGACGGCTGTGCAGCAGCTTGCAGCTCAGTGTCTGGGCCCAGGACAACAAAAAGGATCACACCTCTGTCAGCATTTTCTTCTCTTTATAACCCTGGTTGTTGGGTGGAATGAAGTTGGAATATTTCATGGACTCCAGGTCTTCTGCTTCCAGGAATTCAGATTTGCTGAGAGACTGATTACTGTCCCCCTTCTTGGGCTCAGAGAAGGGTGACTGCTGCTGGCCACAGGTGACATGGGTGTACTGGCACTGCTCTTCATGATCAGTCTCTCGGTGGTAGAAGTAGTTGAAGTTGGACACGATGACAGGGACAGGGAGGGCGATGGTGAGCACACCTGCGATGGCACACAAGGAGCCCACAATCTTGCCACCAATTGTCATGGGATACATATCCCCATAGCCCACGGTGGTCATGGATACCACTGCCCACCAAAAAGCGTCAGGGATGCTGGTGAAGAGGGAGTCGGGGTCATCAGTCTCTGCAAAGTAGACAGCACTGGAGAAAAGGATCACCCCAATAAAGAGGAAAAAGATAAGGAGGCCCAGCTCCCTCATGCTGGCCTGGAGGGTCTTCCCCAAGATCTGCAGCCCCTTGGAGTGCCTGGAGAGCTTGAAGATCCTAAAGACTCTGACCAGGCGGATGACTCTGAGGATGGCCAAGGACATGGCTTGCTGCTGGCCCCCATTGTTGCTGCTGCTCCCAGGCTGCTGCTTCTGCTGCTGCTGCTGGGCCAGCTCAGTGCCCAGGGTGATGAAGTAGGGGATGATGGCCACAATGTCGATGATGTTCATGATGTTGCGGGAAAACTCAGGCTTGCTGGGGCAGGCAAAGAAACGGACGAGGAGCTCAAAGGAGAACCAGATGATGCACAGGGTCTCAATGAGGAAGAAGGGGTCAGTGAAGAAGGGGCCGACGCCAGTGGCAGGGCGCAGGGGCGGCGGAGTCCCGCTCGGTGGTGGCGGCGGTGGCAGCAGCAGCGCCTCATCCCCAGCCGGTGCTGCCTCCCCAAAGCCAGGCTGGGCCCCCTTGGGCTCCTGGCGGAACTCGGGCAGGGTCTCCAGGCAGAAGATGACGATGGAGATGAGGATGACCAGCACGGAGACGATGGCGATGGCCCGGGCCGGCCCAGAGCTCTCGGGGTACTCAAAAAGCAGCCAGACCTGGCGCTGGAAGTGGTGCTGGGGTAGGGGCTTCTCCTCCTCTTGAATGAAGCCCTCATCCTCCCGGAAGGTCTCGATGGCCTCCTGGCCCAGCTGGTAGAAGCGGATCTCCTCCAGGAAGATGTCGAGGGGCACATGGACCGGCCGGCGGAGCCGTCCCCCGGACTGGTAGTAGTAGAGGATGGCGTCGAAGCTGGGCCGGTTGCGGTCGAAGAAGTACTCGTTGCGGAGCGGGTCGAAGTAGCGCACCCGGCGGCTGGGGTCGCCCAGCAGCGTGTCGGGGAAGATGGAGAGGGTCCGCAGCTGCGTCTCGAAGCGCAGCCCCGAGATGTTGATCACCAGCCGCTCGCTGCTGCAGCAGCTGCCGCCGCTCCGCTCCTCGCCCGGCGCCTCCGCCTCCGCCTCGCCGCCCCCCGCCCGCGGGGCCGCCAGCGCCAGCGGCTCCTCCGCCCGCATCCCGCCCGCTCTGCCCCGCGGAGCCGCCGCGCCCCGCGCCCTCAGCGGGCGCCGCCGCCCCCCGCCCCGCCTGTTGCGCCTCGCCCGGCGGCTCCGCGGGGCTCTCGGTGCGGCGCTGCTCCTCCTCCGGCCCCGGCTCGGCCCCGGCCCCGGCCCCGGCCCCGGCCCCGGCTCCGGCCGCGGCCCCGGCGCGCTCTGCCCCGCGCTGGGCTCCGCGCTGCTGCACGGCGCACCCGGCTCTGCCCTCCCCGCCGCGCACACACACACGCACGGGAGGGGGAGAGGGAGGCGGGGAGGGCGGCTACGAGCGCACACACACAGGCGCACACGCTGGGTTACGCGGCGGAGAGGTGCGGGCGGACACACACAGGCGCGGGCAGGGACACGCACCCGTGGGCAGCGCCGGCACGGACACCGCTACGGACCGAGGCGCGCACCCGCAGACGTGCGCGGAGGCTGGTGCTCGGGCCCCCTCCTCGCCCCAGCCCGGGGGGGGGCGGGGGGACGACGACCCCCGGGGGTATCCCGCAGCGAGCCGCAGCTCTCCGGCCGGGCGCTTCGCAACCGGTCGCCCAAGGGGCGGCACCGTCTTTCCCCCCCACCCCGAAAACCTGCCCCTGGAGTCACAGCCCTGCCGGGGACTCCGACACCGGCTCCGGCCACTGCCCAGAGCTCAGCCGCGGGGCCCGGGAGACCTCGGTGGTGTTCCCGTCCCTGCCGCAGGCTGTAGTTGACCTTGAGCCAGTCGCTCCGTGCCTGTGGCTCGCGGACCTCCATTTGTGAATGTCATTGCCGTGATGCAAGCGCGACAGTGGCATCGGACCATCCACAGATGGAGACAACCTGTCACACAGTGAGCAGTGCAGCTGGGGAGAGGCAGAGGTAAATACAGTTTCTCTCCTCTCATTTGGCGTGGGTAGAGCTTGTCCCTTCTGCCAGGTACCACACAGGTGAGCTTGCGCTTTTGGGTTTTGTTTTTGTTTTTTCTTTTTGTTTACCACCGCACAGTCAGCACTTAGTCTCCCTGGGAGTCAAAACTGCATTTCGCAGGCGATCAGACTACCAGCAAAATTTTTTGGCTTTAGAAACCTGTGGCTTGCTCCCACCATGTCACGCTTGGCATCTGAAAGCGTAGAGAAACTCCTGACAGTGTACCGTCTCCCTCAGAAAACGGGGCTAACAGGTGAGGCTGCTTCCATTCTTCTCAGCATGAAAGTCGGTCTTTCCCTGGAAAGCCCTTTGTCAGTGCTAAATATTATTAACCAGGCTTTTATCATCATAGTATCTGATGCCTTTGCTGGCTGTGAGCCATATGCTTAGCCTACACTATCTCTTAGCAGCACAGATCTAGAAGAAAACATTCCTGTCTTTACCCCTCCTCCCAATTCCTCTCTAACTAGCTGGCAACATTCGGTTACTTCAGACTTTGGACATGTTGACCGGCTGACTATGGCTGCCTTGTTTGGTTCTGTCCTCAGGAAGGAGGTGAATGTGATTTAAATGTCACTTAATCCTTTTTCCTTTCTCGCTCATTAGCATTGAAGATGGCTGTTGCAGAAGGAAGCATATTTTTCCATTTATATGAAGATGGCTGTCGCACAAGGAAGCATATTTTTCTTTCATATTATACACAATTAGGGTATGGCAAACAAATGAAAAATACTTTGCTGGAGAATATACCTTTTCTTTTAAAACAATGAATCAGTGTTTACCTATGTAATAGTAAAATGCTTCTTGCTGAGATTCCTTTTTCACTTATTACAATGAATTATTCATTCACAGGACTATTTGAATCATAATTATGATTTATTCATTCACATGGTGAACTATTGAGAAATCCTTTAAAAAAAAAGCTTTTGGGGGGGGTGGAAAAGCTCCCGAGGTTTATAAGAGGGTATAGGACATGTCTACATCACAGTCAGTGCTGTGCTTGAGCTCATCCTCTACTGGGTTTAAATGAGCAAGCTTCAAGCAGCAGAGCAGAGACAGCATGGAGCTCCACAGTGGTTTTCAGGATGATTTTCCAGCCCACACAGACATTTCGTGCTGCCACAGCTCTGGTCTTCACGTTACCTGAGCTAGCAGTGTTACTGATAGCTGAGGTGCCTCCATGCAAGCTGCAGTCCCATCTGGCCACATGTACCCGTTCTGTTCACCCACTGCCAGAGCCCACCTCTGAGTCGGCACCCAGGCTGCTATATAACACCTGTGCTTGCTCCTCGGAGCCCTGAAGAAGTCACTGGTTTTCCCTCTGTGTACTAACATTGCACCTCAGATTCAGTATTAAACCTGTAAAGCCTTTGCAATGTGCAACTAAACTCTTTTTAGCACACAGCCTGTTCCCAAACTGATCCGCACCACACTGCCTGTGCAGCCGCACCCCTCACTTCTATATTAAGAGGCAATGCCAGCTGCCACAGTTTCAGCCTCCGTGTGGATCTTGCTGGGCCAGCATCTTGCAATGGTACACAATTTGCAAAGCTGGAGAGGAATGGCAAGAGAGATCCGGACATGTCAGCGAGGCAAGAGGCGAACCCCAGAGAAGAACTCTGGAAAGCCAAAGAGCAGTACCATAACACTCTGCAGAGTGATTTGGCTGCTAGGTTGGAAGCCAACACCACAAGACCAGTGCCACCTGAAGGTGCCACTAAGCTTTTCTTTGAGGTAGGGGCTGTGTTGACATCTCCAAGCTCAGGTATGGCATGTCGCTATGGTTCAAGAGTTTAGGAGGATGACCACATGCTCCCCCAGGCCATATTGGTCAGTAATGACAAGGTCCACAAAAAACCCTTCATAGATACATGGGAAAATTGTTGCTGACCGTAGCACAGCAGGACACCTGATTCTGGGTTCTCATCCCACTCCAGAAGCTGGAGGGACATTGCGCACCCTGAGCCTGGCCCTTACAAGCACCTGTCAATCTGCATCACAGTACAGCTTCAACAAACCAAACTGCTCCTTCCATGTCTTATGCACCCCCGAATGTGGGCCAGCATTTTGGGTAACACTGCCACCCTTTGGATTCCCTTTAGCTCCCTTTTGCTGGGTTTTATGTGCTCAGCACTGCAGCTTCCACAAGAATTATGGGTATGTAGCATTTTCTCAGGAAATTCAAACTCAGAGACCCTCAAGGTAAGCACTCCAAAACTAAGATACCCCAACCGGGTGTCTAGATTTGCATCTAGCATATGCAGAACTTCTTATCCACTCCCTGCCTTTCCCAGCCACTCTGTCTTCTCCTGAACTTTCCAATTCTCCCTTCCATGGCTCCTGTGCTACCCTATCTCCTATTTCCCACATTCAGGTACTTTTCCACTTATGATGCATCTCATCCCTCTGACTCTTACTACTTCCTGCACTTACTTGCAGGACAGCGGCCCCCGGTATCAAAGCAAATATACTTTCTTATATCCCTTTTCCAAAACTCCTATTGGGATGAGACCCTGCCCACTAAGCACTGAAGATGGTGGCTGACTGCCGGGCTCACTGGAAGGACACATTGGGTAACCAGGAGAACAGTTAGAGGTGCTTTGCTCATGCGATCTCTTGTAATACTCACCCACATCAATGAAGGCACCGGAAGAAAACCAAACAATCCTTCATACCTGCAGTAACTTAAGTGAAGTATGGACCTCTGAAATCATGCATCAACACCTGAACATGCAGCCTAGGAGGTACAGCATAACCTCCCACGGGCTTGAGGCCCCGAGGCAGAATTCAACCCCAGGAGCCAAAATATTCCACACGTAAAACAAATCCTGGTGGTCTAAAAAGAGCAATAGACAGGGCAATTAAAAAAAATGTAATAGCTGGCAGAGCATCCACATTTGAAATGGTCATTTACATTTATGCACAGTACCAATTACAGCCAGCTTCATACCTCCCTACTTACTCAGAGTCATAAATCTATAAATGAGCATGCTAAACAGGAGAGGGAAGCAGAATTAGCTTATGCCCTGAGGCTGTTAGCCATACCACTCAGAAACAGAAGTTCTTCTGGTTTGTTCTCTTACCAGAAACCAGGAACAAACCTAGCTGTTTATTAACATCCTTCCAGGCATCAGAGCAGCCAACTGATATGGTATCAAATGTTAATGGCCAAATTCTTTAGTGCGTTCAGCCTCTTTATCCTTGTCAAAGTGGAGGCATAAGTCTGAAGTGTTGCTTTCTTCACCTGGCAGAATGTTAGACACACTTATGCTAGGAAAGAGGAGTGACTTCACTGAATGTGGGAAATGAAATACTGGCTTTTGTATTCACATTGCATTTTAAGAGGGAAGAAAATATACAAAGAATTCTCAATTTGTGTAACTGCAGATCTCAAAGCATCAGGGTGAGTAAGGTTCAGGCATCTAACAGTACCCATGCACCCATCACACTGCAGTTTCCACCATTGCCACAATGGGCAGTGATAGGACTTCCCAGTTTTCCCAATATAGAAGCAACCCTGATTATTCTTTGACAGGAAAGCATAAATCTCAGTTCTCTGAACTGCTGTCTCCTGTCATGCTTCCGTATAAAGTTTCCTCCTTTCCCCATATAGTTACACATTTGAAGAAAAGCCAGCAAACACAGTGGAGATGTTACTGCAGAGATGTAACACCAGCCATAGCGCAATGAATTCACATGTGTGCACACACTCACACACGTATTCACACATGCACACTTGAATGAACTGTCTCCCTTTACCATTAAGATGACAGTTGTAATTTCATAACAAAGTAGTGTACAGTTTCCAATGCTTTCACAGTTACAAAACACTACACAGGCTGTCTCTACAATGTGCTTTGAATAGGATGCTTGTGCCATCGTTAACTGATGGAGGAAGAATTACACTTCCATGTTAAGCTGAAGATGACAGTCTCATTCACTACATCACCCAGGACTATTCCTGGTGCACTCTTTTTTGTGCATTGAATGAGGACAGGTCCTTGTACTGGCAAAAATATACCACTGTGTAACTAAAAATTATGTCACACTACTGGAATAAAGGGAGAAGGGAAAGCAGGTTGTACCAGAAACTGTCATGCCAGCATTTCCTAGCTTTCAAGTACTTACCTCTGTAAACCTAAAGTGCCTTTAATGCTATGTTTGTCTTGAGCTTTCAAAAAACTGAAATTGAAAATAAATTCCGCAACTTTTATCCTACAGATGAGTAACTTAAACCTCTTTTAAACCTCTGTTTCCAAATCCCTTAAGTACTTTCCACATAAAGCTGTTTTTTCTTAAGTGCCTTTCATAGAGAGACCTCTTAGATGTGTTTCAGGGGCTCCAGGGCTCTACTTACCACAGGATGAAAAACATGCTAGCTTGCCAGACAGACACAATTTTTAAGCTCACAACACAGCCTTGTCCTGTGTGAGCATGTTAATGAGCTGGACAGAAGATAACAACAGTATGGAGACCCATCACCAGAAAAAGGTGGAGGGTTTCACAGCTATTTGCTAGGTGGCTTAGGATTACTGAGGTGTACAAACACAATGTCCAACTCCAGATTCTGCAGCATCAGGCAGAACTCCTTTGAGATGCCTGTTCACCCTTCAGCTGCACTTTTTCCTCTTTTTGCTCCATTCAGCCCCTTGTGCTCCTGCACTCCGTCATTCAATTTCCATCCCTTAATTTATTTCTATCCTACAGCCCCTGAGCCGGTCCCAAATGTTTATCTTGTCATCCTGTGCCTTGATCCCTGCCCATGTCTCATCCTCCTGTTTCATCTTCTATTCTCTGCTAGCCCTTTCAGCTCATCCTTCTAGTTCTTCCAAATGCATAGTGAGGAAAACTGTTATAGCCCAGGTACAGATAGCCCGTGCTAGGAATTTGTGCTAAGATCAGATCGCCTGTGCTGCCAGTGGCACCTCTAATGCTTTTTAACTGGTAGCGTTTGCAACAGAAAATTTCACAGTAGGTTTTTGTTTGCATGCATATAACACAATGGAGGTTTGAGAGAGCAGTACCACACAAAACACAACCACTGTCAGTTACTCATTATCGAGCTAATATTAACAAAGAGAAAATACGTGCCTATATGTTGGAAAAGAGAAATAAGTGATGTTACTTTGAAAGGGGTCCTGTAACTTTCTCCTAAGTGGTCCAGTTAATGATCCATCTCAGCACCTTGTACCCAGTATAAGGGTATATGGAAGGAGAAAGCATCTGCTTCATTAAGGTAACCCAGTCAAGAACCCTTCCAATGCAAAGGTGATAACAAAGGGGGAGAGAAAGAAAAACACACAGAAACACAAATCTGATAGGTAAGGGATAATGGAGGCAATGAAAAACATGAAAAGCCTTCAGCCACTAATTGACCAGCCATTAAGAATCTCCAGGCAGAGCTTTGGAGAGGGCCAGCCTGGGCTTTGTAGCTTATAAGAAGGGGACAAGAGGAACAGGAATTGGGATATGCCAGGAGTATAGAGGAATGAAGGCAGTGGGTTGGTGGACATTGATAATATACAGCTGTGGCCTTGCTTCCAAGGCAGTGGGTTGATTGACATGGATGATGTGCACCTGTAGCTTATTCCCACTAGAGTGGTTAAATTGCCCTGAGAAGGGAGGGAGAGGAGGCTGGGTGAAGCAGAGACAAGGAGCAGTGTGGCCTGGCTTCTGGAGGATGGTGAAACAGCACAGACAATAGGCTCTGGCCAACGGTAAAACCTTGTTGCAGCCTGTCAGCTTGTTTTGTGATGTGACAGAGGGGGCCTGTGGGACTGTGCAAAACTTACTGAAGAAAGCTGAGGGGAAGGGAGGTGAACTGAGAGGAGAGGGTGTAACGTGGTACAGGTCATGTGTGAGCAGCTGCTGATGGTGTGTGAGCGTTGTCTGACCCAGCCCTGCCCTGATCGCCGCAGCCCGTCCTGGCTTCTCATTAAAGCCTCCCCGCATGCTCCCCCCGGCAATCTCACCCCCTGCCCCTGTGTGTCAGTGCTGTGAGGATGAGGTGCCAGCAGCCGGGGCACCCTCTGTGCGGGCACGGTGCCAGCTCTGGGGTCGGGGGGGGTGCAGGACCCTGGGCAGTGGTGCCAGCCACTGGGGTGGGTGAGGGGCTCAGCCCGGTCCCTGGGTTGGGGTGGGTGGCTGTGTGTCCTGGGTGCAGCTGCTGGGGGACCGGGCTGAGTGAGGGGCTCGGCACCAGCAGCTGGAGCGGGGCCATGGGTCACAGCCTGTGTGCTGGGGGGAGAGGGCTTGTGTCCTCCCCCAGCCCGGGCTGCGCGGGCAATTCCCTAGCAAGCTCCAGGCTGCACTAGCCAGTGAGTAGGAGGCCCTGGGTCTGGGCAGGGGTATCAGGTGGGCAGAGTGTCCATGCTGGTACTTGTGGGGGTCCTGTAAGTGTGAGGTGCCTGTGAGATGAGTGAGTGAGTGTGCCCGCTTGCTAGCGAGCGCTGAGTGGGATGCAGTGGTGAGCAGGGGACCTGTGGGGTGGGTAAGAGGGGCTGGGATCTGGGCAGGAGTGTTGCATGAACAGAGGGGCTGTGTTGGTACTCGGGGAATCCATGAGCATGTGTGTGCATGCTTCTGATCCCAGGGAGTGCAGCGCGTATCATCACTAGTGACCTTCAATCCTGAGCAGCTCTAGAGATGAAAGGGGACTTCCCTGCCTATAGCTGTGTTTTATGTGGGTGTTGTGGAAGACAACACCTTGTCTGTGTAGCCAGCTGTGTCTCTTGGGTACCCACTCAGCTTTGCTACTGGTTCCACCTGCAAATGGAAAAATAACAGCCATGTCCACTGATACTGGACAGAGACCCCTGGGTCTCTAGGCATGTGTGGCTGGGCTCCAACCTCCAGGCAGGAGCAATTGCTGGGTCCTGGAGCTGCTGGAGATGGCAGCCACTTGTAGCATCCCTTAACACCCATTCCTGAGAGTCTGGGGTCAGCCAGTGGAACTTCCACTGAGGGCATTTCTACAGACACATGCACATGCTGCCTGTTTAAAAAATATTTAAAAAAAAAAAACCAACAAAACAAATCTCCCAGAGACCTGTGGAAACTTGTTACACTTAAATTTGTTACTTGTTAGAAGTTATAACTGGTTGTTAGATGTTGGCTGTACTGTAACATGTTACCTCCTTTGTTTTATGCCACCCCTGCATGTCAGTACTGAGAGAGAATGAAAAAGGTTTTAGTGAGATTTGTATAGTTCTGATGTGAACTCACTACCCTCAAGGTAAACCCGTGTCCTCACACACACAAGACTGTGAGGAATATCCTCTCTGCACAAAGATCTCTGCCCCCTCCCCTGCCTTGGTTCCATACTGCTCCTTTGCCCCTACTTATTGACTGATAATGCCTCTGTACATGTAAATGCTGTGTTTCTCAACCCCACGCCAGCCACGATCTGTAAGGCATCTTTGCCATCATTTCTTGGAGTGGAGGGTCTCTGTAAAGGTTGTCTTTCCATTTTTTCTCACTAGGCATCGTTAGGGTGAGCGTAGGCAGTAGCCTGACCAGTTGCACACAAGAGGGAAAGCAGAAAGGAGCACTGCTCCCTGAAACCACACAGGTCTTCCTGCTTGCTATCCCTGTCCATCCCCATCCCACCTGCAAAGAGGAGGGAAAGAATTTGGCCTTTCTGTGACTTCTAACTGCCCTTCACAGGGATCTCTGTTCACCCCTGGAATAGAAATGATGTGACTTCTAGAGCTCCTCTGGCCAAATAAAGGTCATGTTGCTGCCTGTGAAGCCAAAGCTGGCAGCACTGTGTTCCTTCTCTCTTCTCAGTCTGCCTCTCCCTTCGCCCCAGTTGGTGCACTTCTACACCTGACCCACATAACTTCCCTGTTCTCCAGTGTCCTGCCTGTAAGCATGGAGACCACTGGAGAAACAGCTCTCAGGTCTGCTGCCTGTTATCGCATCCATCCTGCATGGACAGGAGCAGCAAGGTTTTGGTTTGCCAGTACAGCCCCTCCCACTGAACTGGAAACATCTGGTCTTCTCGGTGCAAAGAAAACCTCAGGGATTTTGGTAGTAAATATCTGACAAGGCTATAAGGAAATACATGTTACAGGAATGTATTGAGCAAATTTCTTCAAGGATGGCAAAAAAGCACATAATGACATCAGAACAGCCTCCCTGCCAAATTTTCCATCTCTGCTCGAAAAGTAGTAGAGCTTTGCAGCACAATGAGTGTAATAATTTTTGACAGGCAAAGCAAAACATTTTCCACCAACTTTGTTTCAGAGGCAGCCAAATCACTTTTTTTCATTTGTTTGTTTTAGCAGAAGCTTTCCAAATAAAAACAAACAAGAAAATTAGCCCCGAGGTAGACAACCCAACATGAAAAAATGTTATTTGAACGGTCTTAAGATCAACAAGAAACCTTCTAGCTGGAGCAGAGAGGGCTTTACCAGGCTCTTCTAAGATAACAGTAGCAAGATCATTGCTCTTAGTGACACTATTTTGGGGTTGTTTTCACTGAATGCAGACCAAATAGACACTAAACACTATTAAAACCCAACAGAGGAACCTGATGTACAAAAACCACTACACAGACTAATTCCATTCACACAGTCCTCCCATGTTAACTGCTACAAAGAACAAAAATAATTTCCTCTCTTCTTGGCCACTGGAACAATAAGATGATCTTTGAATATGAAGCAATAAGAAACAGCTGTAAGCATCAGCCTCATAATATGAGTAGTCTCTTCCCCTGGATGAAAACTGCTGAAAATCAGTGGGGCATTGCAGAGAAGCTGAATAAAAACCATAAGGGCCACTGATAAGGAGAGATAATGTCTGGTAGGAATTACCCATGCAAAATCATCTCTCTTCGCTCCTAGGCTTTCTGGAAACCGCTGGCAAACCACAAGCTTTCAATCTGAATCAGATTTCAGGGCAGTGGGAACTGATTCCATAAGTAAACAGGCAGAAAAAGGAAGGCTGATAGATAAATGATCCCATTGCCCAGTGAGGCAGGGGAGGTACGTACAAAGGAGAAAAAGACTGAGATACCCATCGTGCTTTTTTTGCACTAGTTGTTGCCAGCAAAGTTGGACCTCAGGCCCCTGAGGGCACTGAACCTAACGGCAGAGTCTGTGGGAGTGAAGCATTATCCACAACAGAGGAAGATGGAGTCAGGGAGCACTTTAACCAGCTGGACATGCGTAAGTCTATGGGATAAGCCAGGATGCCTTTTGTGGTGTTGATGGAGCCTGCCGGTGTCATTCAAAGGCCAGTTTCTATCGTCTTTAAAAGTCATGGAGTGGTTCCTGTTGTTTGAAGGGCAGATACAAACCCCATTTTCAGGAAGGGGGATTCAGGTAGCTGCAGGCCAGTCAGCCTCGCTGCTGTTCCTGCAAAGGTTACAAAGCAAATCCCACTTGAAGCCATTTCCAGACACACAAAGGATGATGAGAAGGTGATTGGGATAAGCCAGCATGAATTTATCAAAGGCAAATAATCTGACCAACTTTATTCCCTTTTATGATGAAAAAAACTGGTTCACTGAAGGAGGAGAAAGCAACGGATGTTGCCTACGTTGTTTTATCAACAACAGTGTTCCCTCGTGCTTAAATGTACGTTATATAGGAAACAACAGCCATTACCCTTTCCTCACTATATGTACCACGCTGTGCTACAACTTAATGAATCCCGAAGAATGTGTTAAACAGCAATGGAAATAGAGAGCTATGCTGCAGATCTGTCTGATAAGAGTCCTCTAATTTTAGGATTTTTCAAGGTTTGGAGCTTGGCAGAATCACAGCTTTAAGCATTAGAAGCGGTTTAAGGCCTCGTGTGTTAATCTGGGAAGCAGAGCTGGCATAAATTTGTTCAAAAACTTCCTAGAAAGTAAGGAATTCCAAGGAAAGAGTATGTTCTCCAAGCTCCAGCTGCTCCTTGCAGAGCATGTCTCCAGCACTAGTATCTGATTATCTAACTGGAATGTAACCAACCTGAGACATTCAGGAAAGGCTCCTCAAAAGAGGAGGAAGAGTTCAGGATTAGCAAGAGCAAAGGGGAAAAGTGATCTTTCCTAGTCCTGGTGTCAAACTATAGATACGTAGTTTGGTACCTAACACCAAATTAAACCAAGCTCTGCGCACAGCTCAAAGCAATGAATCACCCTCTTTCCATGCCATCCCTCCCATTAGACTGTCTTACCCACTTATATCCAACAGTCTCCTAGCGGCTGCCAAACCAAGCCTCAGCTCTTGTGAGGAGGAACAGCAGCGGCACCACTCTTTTTTTTTTTTTTTTTTTTTTCCCAAAACCTCTGAACAGGCGAAAGCTGCCTGGAAAATAAAATGGGCACCTTCCAGAATCACTCTTCTGAGTTTAATGATATATATAATGATATATATATGGTTAACCTTGTATCCTTGGTGGGTCAAGGCTTGCTGCGCACATGTCAATGCCCAATGGATTATGGTTGTAAGGAACAAATATTACACAGACGTCTACTAGTGAGAAGCCTTATATAGTAACTTAGGTACTGTTGTAGGGACAGGCACAGGAGCAAATTTCCTCTGCTGGTGGCATCCCAGTAACCTCTTTGGGATTGCTGAGAGGGAGGGAGCCCAGCATGTCAGTGTTCGTGGACCTAGGCTCTAACTTTGCTCAGGGTTTTTCTGATGAGCAGTCTTGTAAAACGCTGTTCCAGCACAGGGGATAAACCCATAAAGGTGTCCAACAATATTCCTCAATTGTAAAGCTGACATTTGCTTCCTTAGAAGAGAAGGGGAAGAAAGGAGGGGCAACAACTTCTTACAGCCTTTGTCCTCTCTCCCAAGACTAAATAGATTTTAATTTTTAACTCTAATAACCAGAACTATAAAAGTCTTTTTCCTCTCAAAATATCGAACATCTTTTTAATAACATGTAATGAAGAGGCTGTGGTTAAATAATGCAGTTCTTTTGCCCCAGTTCTGATACTTTTTTTTTATAGTGCTCATCTAAGTCACTAAAAGGAATTAATATTTTATTGCTTTCTATGAAAAATGCATAATGCCTCTCCCATAGCTTTTCAACAAGGTTTCAAACTAGTAGCTGCAGTTCAGAATGGAATTTCTTTCTGATTTTGTTCTCACTGGAGTCAATTAACCCCTGTGGGAAAATGCCTAAATTGTTTGTAAAAAATTAAAAGGAACCTTAAATTTGTCATAGAAACTGGTTTTGAACTTTCACAATTCAGCTACTGTCAATTTTTCAGTTTCACAATCCTGAAAAAAACAGAAATGTCAGTTTCTGCTTGTATACACCATCATATATTGAGCCTTTCTAGAACTCCGAGTTGAGTAGACCCCGGTTTTTAGCAAGGAAGCTTTCTTTAAAAAATAGTCTCCTAACCCTTTTCTGTTATATCCTGTCTGTGCAACAGGCCAGCCAAAACTTGAGAACTAGGTATTTGCAAACAAGACTTCATCAGACTAACACTGTCAATTAAACAAACGTAACTGAACTGCCAGGTCTATGTAATCAAAACTGTTGTTGACATCTTGATGTCGGATGAAAAATGAGCAACCTCACTTGATTATATGAAGAGCTTAAGCATCCTAAAGCAGGCAGATTAATTGCCAGGCATCTAAAAATAAATGAAGTATTCCAGGCTTTTAAAAAAAAAACAAAGCCCATCTCATTTCCAGTAGGTTCTCAGGAGCAGATTCTCCAGGATTTTTCCCAAGAGAACCATTTCACATAACGATAGCCATCCTAATCCTGCAAGTTTTTTCCCAGTTGAGAAATGCTTCTGTCGCCTTTTTAGCATAAATAGCACCTAACATGAGGAATGGTTTGAATAAATGATTGGTACATGTGGAATTCTGGACTTCAGATCTTTTGTAGAGATGTTGCTATTAATATTTAAGAATAATAAAAAAAACCCCATAGATTAGCTCAGGACAGAAATAGCATTAACTGTATTTCATTTTGTAAGGCATTTTGAGCTGTCATCAGAGCCAGCTATTGGAATGGAGCCTTAAGGATCCAATCTATTTTTGTGAGCCCAAAATGACCAATAATTCTGCAATTGCTGAGGTAATTCTGCAAATGCTGAGGTATTTGCAACAACTGATACCCAAGCTGTAGGGCTCATTGTAGCCCAGTAAAATGTTTGGTGTACGCTCCCCAAACAACGTACGAGGAAGATTAAACGAGAAAAGTATTTCCCAAGCCTTCTGAGGAGGACTGTTGCACAGATTCGTTTTTTTCTGCAGCCAACCGGTGCTCTCAGCCAAGCCGGAGCACCCACATCGCATGTGAACACATAAGGACCAGGCTCTTTTCCATCCCTTGGCAGGTGTTCCTGCAAGGTAGTGCAAGCACGTGTGCTGATACAGGACTGCTCCTTCTCCAATCTCCTTGATATCTTCTGTAGGCAGCACTGGCCTGAAATTCATTCCTCTGCCTGTAGTATTAAAAGGACATCAGTGCTACTGAAAACCCATTAAATGGATTTGCTTCCAGTATTCTTTCAATTACATGTAAGCCTACGCTGCTTATACTGATAGATTTTGAGATATCCGTGGCCATGCCGTGCACTGGTATGAGGAGATGTCTCGTCTGCTGTTTATTTCTGAGTTATGTGGAAAATCACTGATCGAGCGGAGACAGACAGGACACTGTATCAACAAAACAAGATCAAGCTTCACAGACTACTTCTGCTTCATGTCAGATAAATTCACCTGACCTCTCACACCCAACCAAATGATAACCTGAAGGAACATGATGTGCCTGCCTCCCACTTTTTCTTAGTTCTCTGCATCAGAAATATACGAGAGGAAATTCTGACTTACTACAGGCGTGCCATTAAGGGGTTCGGTGTCTTTTCCCCCGTTTTCCCTGTCTGCTTCTAGGGAGAAAGAGAATCTGACAGTAGTTCTCCATAAGAACTATAAGGCTGAGCAACAAAGTCCTGTGTCTTTCTGCCTCTCCCCTCTCCCAGTGCCTAGCTGCCGGAGATGCTGCTGAGCGGGGCAGGCAGGGAGGTGATTGCTGTGCATCCCCACTTGAGAACTGCTCCAGAGTCCTGTTCTTCTGCAGATGGAACCTTGTGAGCAGACAACCAAGGATCCCTCCCTCCAGTCATCCCGGGGGAGAGAGGGGAAAATAAAAAGCTTTCTCCCCGTAAAATTTCAGTGTCTGACCACACATATTTTCCATCGGAAAACCATGCTGACAGAAGGTTCCCAGTCAGCCCTGGCTAAAGTGTAATTCCCAAATTATCATAAATAAAGGACTACCATCTTTATTGTTTGAAAGAAAGGGTGTCTGATCCCCATTTTTTAATTCAAAGGAAGGAAGTGAAGGAGGCTCCAGTAAAGAACCACTCAGTTTCTGAACACAGAGTGTTATTGATTATCCCTGCATAAATATGCAGAAATTTTGCTGCAACCATCAGGATTGCTGCAAGTCGATATTAGTGTAACCGAGGTCCAAGACGCCCACAGAGCACTGGGGAAGACTGCTCAGTCCCCAGATGATACCTGTGTGCA
This sequence comes from Falco peregrinus, assembly GCF_023634155.1. Lineage (NCBI taxonomy): Eukaryota > Metazoa > Chordata > Aves > Falconiformes > Falconidae > Falco > Falco peregrinus. The sequence goes on from NC_073726.1 coordinate 83,655,904, forward strand.
GAATTTGATCCTAGATCAGAAGTGAAAATGAATCAATTGGGACCTTCTAACGGACACAGATCTAAATCAAAAATATAGATAGTTACTAAAGCCTAGCAGAGGACTTTCTCCAGAGCCCAGCCAGAGCAGCTGTTCTTTTCAAGGGTATTACAACAGGTAGGATTTGTGGTAAGGTTATTGAAAACCTAAACACTTCTGATGGTCAGCATTTGTGTGCTCCAGAGTCATACAGTGGGTGTACTGCACAGAAAACCAGAGGCACAGACCAATATTGCAAGTCATATAAATGAGGGAGGAACAAAAAGTAGTGATCATCATGAAATGCATTTTTTTTCTCTGCTATTCCCAAGTGATTATGATTAACTGCAAAAGCAGAACTACACCAGGGAATTCCATAAGGATTTCTAAGCACTACATGTTGTCAAAACATCTCATTGATTTCTGAGGAAGCATACTGATCCACAGAGGGGGGGCAGGGGAAGCAGAGATATTTACTTTTTTCCTTCTATGCCTATTATGGAGGCACTGCACTCTGTCTCAAGTTCGGATTCATACCCCAGACACTAAGAATGTTGCTTCCAGAGATGCATGAGCTCATTAGTACATTTCCACAAGGAACTGTTTTCTTTGTGTATTCTTGTACACAATGAAAAAAGGATTTTCAAAACAGGTTCTGACCACTTGTCAGGATCACACTCTTCAATGTGCCTGAATTCAGACATTCAAAATGAATGCACTTCTGAGTCATTAGTCCTTTTTTTAAAAAACAAGATGCGCAAATCATCCCAGCTTGACTGGCATTGAAGGGAACATTCTGCCAAGTACAAAGATCTTCTGATCGAGTTATAAAAGGAGGTAAAACACTTTACCAGTAAAGTGACAGGAGGTGAATACCTCAGGCTTCATTTCAAACAAAAGGTGTATTGAGCCTAAATGCTTCAGATGAAAGAATCCTTTCATTCCAGGGTAGTTGGGTACAGATTAAGTGAGTAGGCTCTTTCTCAGAATGTAACTATCTTTTCTCTCTCTATTATGTTCAGTCAGGTCAGATTCAGTATTGCAAGTTTGCTGGAACTGTCTGCAAGTCCCTGTTTTTTAAGGGGTTTTTTTTAGAAATAATTATTTCATGTTTCAGTAATGTCTTCCACCCAAACTTCCTGACTTTAGAATTGCTGTCAGATTCCATTTTACCTTGTCCAGACACACGGGTAGTTATTAAAACCAAATAACTGTAGGATTTGCACACATCGTTAGGGGTGTGTGGGCATGTTTATGGCATACGGCTTTGGAAGAGGCCAGCCTTAGTGCTGGGCCCCTTTTTGTAGATGGGGAACAGACCCAGCAAGCTGAGGGCCCAAGGACACAAAGCATGTCAGTGGCAGAGCGAGCCCAGCGCTGAGGTTACCTTTGCCTCAGTCCAATGCTCTAATAAACCTGTACCCATGTGTGGCCGTGGGCCATTGCTCCCTGGTCACACAGAGCACGCCTAGCTGGCCGTTCGTGGGTGCAGCATCCAGCTGAGGGACCTCTGGCTGGAGGGCTGGAGGCAGATGGAGATTTGCGTCTTCCATGTGGATTTGTTTCAGAGAAGAGCTTATCCAAAAAAGCCTATCCTGGATCCTCCCCTCCACCCCTGCAGATGCCCCGTTCTCCTCCTGGAGATCCTCAACTCGTATGTGTATGAGAATGGTAAAATACTATAAAACTACAGAAATCTTTTCCATCCATCAGTGCAATCAGGGGGAGAGTCAAGAAATCACATATTAGAAGCAAGGTCCGGCTTTCAGAGGAAGATGCAATGTTTTTCTCATATAACAGAGGACACCTGCTTGCACTTACACCAGCATCAGTCAGAAGTAATTCACCTGCAATGAACAGAGCAGCACAAGTGCTGAACCCACGGAAAATAGGATCAGTCCCACGGGCTCTTTAGAGGACAAAGGCAATAATATATTCTGAGTCTCGGCTTCCATTTCACAGCAGCCGGATGGAAAGAAAGCAAAGCCTCCAAGTCTGCCACGCTTCTCAGAGCTTCAGAGGCACTAAAGAGAGGATGAGAGTACCAAGTATAGGTTTGTAATTTAATTTATGTTTATTTTGGTCCAAGGTTGAGGTCAATGCACAATGAGGAGGTTATCAGATGACTCATATTAGCCTGAGCTCTGTGCTGGGATAAAGTTAGTACTGTGCCTACTGGGAAGATGTAAGATTGTCAGATGGCCAGGGTACAGCCTTATATAATTCATTTCTATTCCTGAAGTAATTTTCTTGACCAAGTCTGAGAAGGGAAGGAACATTCTTTTGTAGTGGTGTGCGGGGGAGAAATCTGGGCTTTACACATCATGTGCTGAGCTGAATTGACAGGAAAGCTCATTCAATGGCATTATTAACGTAAATTATTTGCAACATTTAACACTTAACATGATGATAAGACATATGCAGCGATATGCCTTTTTTTTTTCTACCTGACAAAACACAGATGTACATTTCTAAGCAGCAGTTCCTTGCTGTTTTGCCTAATTAATAACACAAGCCATAGGAGTAGGACAAAAACTTAAAGAACCCAATTTATTGGCTTCATTAAAGTTCAAGACAAAAACTCTGTATTTTCTCCATGGAAACAGAATGTGAGTCCTGGGTGACATGGGGGAGACACAAAACATAAAAAGATGACCCAGACAGAATGTTAGGAAAATGTGAAACAGATGCTGTGCTTGTATATTTGAACATAGGCCTATAGGAAATCCAGTTAAAATGTTTTAGCCATGATTATCCATCCCTTTAGATGAAACATTAAAAACTACTAAAGCATAAACAGCTATTTCAGGGGATCTTTAAAAGATAGATTAATGTTCAGCAGGAAGCAATACCTGCAGATACATCTTTTTTATCAATTGCCCTGAAAGACCGTTGCTCTGCTGCACTGTAGATAGAGTCATCCTACCACATGGACTATATTTTTGCTAATAGGTATTACGCCAGATTCACAGTAGTATGAGACTGAAGTTCAGAACATGGGTTTCTCTTCTGTAATCAATCTGAACTTCCCTGGGTGAGGCTCCTCTTCAGAACTGAAAATGGGGCAGGTCTGACATCTCTGTGAGGAGTCGCCCTCTCCAAAATTCCCCAACTAGACATATGGAGAGCCTTCAAGTGTTTGGAGATACTTTCCCTTTCAACACCATGCCCAAGTCTAGCACATAACTGCTCTTTGTGTGGAGTATGTCACTTTACAGGCTTGCACAGCTGAGCATAACGGTATTAGCACACAGTGATGTTGCACCCAGCCCGTTCTCATGAGATTAACTTTGCTCATGAGGAACACACCAAAATGCACAGTGTATGGAGCACTTCTTTCATTGCTTTCCATATCTGTTTCTGACCAGAAGCTTCATCAGTTTTCACTTATGTCCCAACAGGAGCCTTCTGAGACCTCCGCTATACTGGATGTTGTCCCAATGGTTTGATTTTCCCTAGCTGCACCTTCTGACCATGTCCATTGTGAATGGTTTCTCAAAGACCGTCACAGGGATGATTGGCAAGGTGTGGAAGGAAACTTAATCCATGCAAAAATGAGGACTCCTTGGCAGAATATGGATGAATGAATGATCAAGGTTGCTCTGTTTTTGAAAACAAACAAAACCAAAATAAACAAAACTGCTGGCAATTTGTTTCTGCTGTTTTTCTGTGCTACAACACCGTATTAACTTTTCCTTATGTTGTGTGATTAAAGGCTCATCTCCACAAACACAAAAGAGCACAGAGAAACAATGGCAGGTGGGGAAACCCCAGTAACCTGAGGAGAGCTACCGGAGCACCCTGATCCATCTCCCTCCAGCTGCCACAGGGCAGTGACCAGCCCAACTTTTGGGGAGTGAGACCCACCAGATGAGTCAACTGGATACAATCTCTGGGTCATCTTATAGATGAAGAGGAGTTACTGTCTATGGGAATATGGGGCTCTTTACCGGGTGCTGTGAAGAGTATTTTGGGATTATACAGGACTGGAGTGGGGCTGCAAGCCTCAGGGGTTCATATGCCCAGCTACCAGCGACTTGGTAGTCCAGGGTCCGGCTCCTGGATAGAATGGGCACCTAAGACCTGCTACTGGAGTGGTCCATATTTTATTTTTTATATATATATATTTATATTTATATTTGTATGAATAGATATTACCCATTAATGGGTTTTCATCATGAACAGGGAATGAGGGCAGAAAGATGAAGCTGTGGGTACTGTTCATGCTTGCATGAATGCTGTGTTTTGTGTCTACATTGATTTCTGTGGCTAGATGTGTGTATAAATGTATATCTGTATTGTGTGTATGTGCAAGTATATGTGTTTGTGTGCCTCGTACATGCTCAGCCTTGCTGCTGGCTAGTCCTGGGGTTATGGAGCTATTGTTGATGTGAGAGGATGTTACACTTTGGCTGTTTTTGATGAGTAAGTATCACTGCCTACATCCAGAGCGGGAATATAATTAGCTTTAGTCCAGCTGCAAGGAATGAAATGAAGTCCTTGTCCTGAAAATTGCTCTTCTTTGCTCTGCCTGTCCTCATCATTGCAATGCCTACTCCCTCCACCCCAAGCTTCACGGCTGCTGAGATGCAGTATGCCTTTTTTGTCTTGGTCTTCACCAACAAGGTCTTCTAGGCCTCTGTGCCCGGAGAGACAGGTCAGTGAGATACAAATCATGGATCTCCTGAGAAATCTCAACCCATGCAAGTCCATGGGACCAGACTGGGTGCATTTGAAGGAGCTGAGAAAGCTGAATGATGTCATGGTGGGGTCAGTCTTATCATGTCTGAAAGGCAGATTGGGGTTTTTTTCTGGTGACAGGAGGAAGGCAAATAGTGGACTTAACTTCAGAAACGATGAGAAGAACTATACAGTGCACTACAGGTCAGTCAGTCTCATTCTAGTCCCCAGGAAAATCAAGGAGCAGGAACCCACTTCTGGGCTTACAAAGGAGAAGGTGGTAACTAGAAACAGCATGGATTTACCAAGGAGAAATCAAACTTGAATGATCTGAATATGTTCTGTTACAAAAAGACTAAATATACAGCAAGGGGAAGGCCATGGATGTCATTTATCTTGACTTTAGCAAAGCTTTCAAGGTATTCTTCCACAACATCCTTGTATCCAAGTTGGGAAGTTACAGTCTACGTGGGCAAACAATTAGCTAGGTGAAAAACTGGCTCTATTGTTGGGATCAAAAGGGATCTACCTGGAGGTGGTTACAAGTGGGGCGTTGCAGGAACCTATTCCAGTCCTGTCCTGCTGTGTTCAATGGTATCTTCATCAAATATGCACAAGGGAAGACTGCACTCTCATATAGTTTACAAATTACAACAAACCAGGGTACACTTGCGACACTCAAGGGCACAGCCACTGCTCAAAGGGGCTGAGACAGGCTGGGAGAAGGACCTACAGGAGTCTCAAAAAAATTAACTTAAATGAAAAAAGTCTTGCACCTGCTGCAGTTTGACTGGCTTTGAAAATGAACTGGAGGTCCTAGTGAGCAATGGACTAAGCAGGAGTCAGCAGGGCAGCACAACACGGTGAAGGCTAACTGCATACTGTGCTATATTAACAGGAGCACAGCCAGTAGATAAAAGGAGTATCATTATTTCCTTTACTAAGTGCTCAGGAGACCTCATCTGGAATACTGTTTCCAAGTTGGGATCCTTCAGTGCAAGAAAGATATTGACAAACTGAGTTCAGAGGTGGGGCACCAAGATTGTCCAGGGGCTAGATAATTTGCCCTGTGAGGACAGGCTGAGGAAATGGAGCTTGATTAGACTGAAGAAAAAGCTTAAGATACCTTAAAGCCACCTTCCAGTTCCTGACAGGCTGTTACTGAGTATAAGGAGCCAGGGTCTTAGGTGCCCAGCTACAGAGCAATAGATAATGGTCATAAATTGAAGCAAGAGAGGTTCTTACTAGACGTAAAGGTGGGAAAAAATGCACAGCAATATAACAAAGAGCAGGAACAGCCTGCCCAGATCTGTTGTACAGTCTATGTTCTTAAAGTTTTTCAAGACCCAACTTGACAGAGTTCTGTGCCACCAGGTCTGCCTTTAGAGACGATTCTGCTTTAAGCAGCAGGTCAGACTGCTGACATCCAGAAATCCCTCCCAAACTGACTGATTCTGTGATTCTAAGCTATGGCCCTGGGTCATGCCATAACATGGTAGCTGCTTAGAGGCCTGTGCAGCACTGAACTGTTTTGTGCAAATGTATGGAAACTGATCAAGAACAGTATTTGGCTCCCTGGCTTCTGAGGCTTCCCAAAACCATCACCTGGAAATACAGAGGGCACAATGGCAGACCAAGGCTATGAGGCTTTTTCTTGAAACAGTGGATCCATAGCAGGACATTCACATTTTCAGGCAAAACAATTAGGTTTTAAAGCTTTCAAAAGACAGGAAAAAATCTGAGCCACTCAGTTGCTAAACAATAATTAACTCCGCTGACCCATTCCACGTGTCCTGATCTCCGATTTGAGGCCTGTTTATCCTAAGCATCTGTGGAACAAAAGCCTTTTAATCTTTTCTGGAAGTATAGGTGCCACATATACATCTGGTTCAAACTATTAAAGTATAATAAGACAATTAATTTTAAAAGCAACAAACCAATTAATCTTAATTTTTGGCAGTTGTAGACACATTCTCTTTAGTCATGGATTCCTGCAAAACTACTTCATGCTACCTATTATGGGATGATGACAGGGTATAATTTTCAAGGGCTCCTGTGTCACAGAAACTCCATCTTCAGAGGTCCTCAAGATTCCGAGAGGCAAAGCCATGACTGATGTGACCTGCTGTTGGATGGCAGTTTGCCCTTGCAGGAGGATGGACTGGAGATTTCCAGAAGCACCCTCCAGCCAGCACTTCTATGATTTTTCAAAATCTCTTCAACATAACTCTGATAAATCACTGCTCATATAGAAATGTATATAGTAGCCATATAGAATGGACCTTTTAAATTCTGCAGCCACTCCACTTACCATCCTAATAAAAAAAATTCTTTTCAGCACATGCATTTTCCAACAGTAAGGTGAGGAATCAAATCTGCATGGACAAGAGTAAATTCTGGAATCAAGGGACTGGTATTTCCTCTTTGTTAAAGAGTCAGATAGAAAAACTGCTGTGCATGTCAGCTTGAAAAAAAAGGTCTTTTTTTGCTAAGTTTCCTTGCCTTCAATGAAAAAAAAATACAAGTTAAAAAAAAAAAAAAAAGAGTTATATTTCAAAATTCTCCTGGGTACATCTGTATAAAATAGATTATGCTTCTTTTTCATTAATTTCAGATCAAAGCTCTTCATCTTTAAAGTAAGGAACCAAAGGGATCGAGTAGAGTAAATATACTCTTCTCTTCAATTTCATGTGCAAACAACTGAGTTTTCAGGCTGGGAAGACATGATTTAGTAGTTTTACTGCAAAAGAAAAATCTGCATTTCTATTCTATTCTTCACATGGATGACTTTGCTCTTTCTCAATTTTTTTTAGTGTGATGACTATATCTAACTAGAGATGGCCTGGCTGACATTGTCACGGTCCTGGAGACCACTGCCAGAGACAGACTGAATAGGAGAAGGGAACAGGCTCGTACCATTGGAGCAGGTCTCATGCGATGTGTTGTACTGGTCACTGCTAACAAGGGCATAAAGTCCCACCCTTACATGTAGGACATACCTACACCTCCCCCTCCACGTAGTCACATGAATAATGCCTCATTAATTACAAAAGCATTCCTGGTTCTACTTTTCTATCTATATTTCAATATCTTTTTTTCTATTTTCTGTTCTGTCTGCTCCATCAGTCCATCCTGTAGAAGGCCGCCTGCCTGCACATAAGACTTCATGTGGTTGATCAAATCAAGTAATGTTAGAGAGGTTAGGAAATGCACAGCCATTTTGTGCTGATAAGGTGTTATGGCCAGCTCAAATGGGAATATATTGTGCTGTGTGGCAGTGTTGTTAACAACTATCTCCTCACGTCCTAGGAGACCGAGTCATAGCCTCTGCCAGAGCTCGGCTGGGACATTGTGATTCCACATCTGTTAAAACTCCGAGCTGTTTCTGTAAGACACCATCCTCTTGCAATCTCTTAGTAACTTGCTAAGTACTCAGATATCCTAGAAAGATTCAGGTTGGGAAGGACCTCTAGAGGTGTCTGTTCCACCCCACTGCTAACAGCAGGATCGATTTCAAAGCTAGAGCAGGATGCTCAGGGCTGCATCCAGCTGGATGTTGAGTGTTGCCCAGCACAGAGATCCCACAGCACCTCTGAGTACCTGTTCCAGTGCTGCACCACTCCTGGGGTAGGGGGACAGGTGGAAAGAGGCTCCTTCTATCTGTTGAGAATTTCCTTTATTGCAACTAGTGCTCGTTGCTTCTTCCCCTTTCACTGTGCGCCTCTGCAGAACCTGGCTCTGTCTTCTCCGTAACTCCCTTCCCTTTCTGTTTAGTAGAGGAGAACTGCAATTAGATCTCCCACAAACCTTCTGGAATTCATGCTGAACAAGCCCAGCACCCTCAGCCTCTCCTGGTACATCATGTGCTCCAGCCTCATTTTAATTGCTCTCCAATTGGACTCACTCCAGTCAGTTGATACCTCTCTTGCACAGGGATGCCCAGTACTGGGCACAGCTCTCCAGAGGTGACTGAGGGCTGAGTAGAGGGGAATGATGATATCCTCTGAGGTGCTGGACATGCTTTTGAGAACATATTTCAATGTTCACCTGGCCTTTCTCACTGCAACTGCTGACCCACGTTCAATTTGTTGTCCAGCAGGAATCCCAGGCTTTTCCCTGTAGAGCTGCTTGCTAGCCAGTCAGCGCCCAGCCTGTACAGGCACACGGGGTCATTCCATCCTAGAGCTTCCCATTTGTCTTTGTCGAACTTAATGCAGTTGTGGCTGACCCAATCCATCAGTTCGTGAAAGTCTAAATGATGTTCATGGTTCAGTAGGTTCCTAGGCTTAATACAGGAAGAATTAGATGAAGTGTCATACCCACCGTCATTAAACATGTTAGACTAGATGTACTATTCTATGACATCTAGGAAAATAGAGTGAGTAGGTACTTCAAAACCATATCAAAACATTGCCCAAATGTCCCAGGCCACATACAGGCTGCATTATGCTCCAAACACTGACAGAGAGTGTCCCTGTCCAAACCACTCCTTCAGATTTAAATTCCATGCAGCTGAGGTCTGTCATACCCCTGTTTTGAAATTTGTCTGCTGATGAGAAGTGCACAACCGGTCAAGTTTTGCTCCTATCAATTGTATCAAAAATTAAAGTTTGATTATGAGGTCAGACCAACATTTTTGTACCAGCTGCCAACCTTGAATGAGATTTCCTAACCAAGGCAGAAAACATTAAGACCAAAGATTTATAATAAGAACGCTGTTATGAAATTTTACTCCATAAAAGCCTGGAGCTCTTCCCACCTAGAAGAAAGAAACTATACAGGTGCATGATGTTTGCAGTCTCATAGCTTCAATCTGAGCACTGTCATTATGGACCTGGATTTGTTATCAGGGGCGGGACAGAAATCCATTTCAGACATGTTATCTGTTATCCAAGTGTCTATTCCTCAGCTGTTTACGATTTTGATAATAATCTGCTAATGCTACAATTTTTTATGTTGGCTTCCAAAGCTGTCAAAAACTATCATTTAATGCACAGATAAGATCATGGCCTTGTACACAAAGTAACATACTCCTCTGAGAGGCCCTCTGATTTATTTGGCAGCTGAAATGCGGTAAACCTGGAAGTTATGCAGCAAGATTAAAGTGAAGGTGATCCAAGAAGCCACAGGTTTTTCAGTTCATTCTAAACAGCATAGTTTTAGGAGAAGATACGTCCAGCTTTCAGTCTGGCATACTTTATGTTAGTATAAACTGTATTTTACAATAATTGAGCCTGTCTATGTTGACATTTATAGACCAGTTTCCCAAACTCAACAGGAGTATATGCAAAATTACCATTTGACCAAGAATCTCAAGGCACCAACCACTTAAACCCAAGCTCCAACAACTCTTCATATCTGTGAGATGAGAATGACTCCCCAGAAGCACTTATGCTCCCTCACGGGACACAAGGGGCTTCTGTAAGAGGTTGAACAGCATCTGAACAAAATCAGCCATAGGAACCCTCACTGGCTCAGTTCCTGGCAGCTCTCATGCCAGCATGTCTACAAACAGGTCATAAAACACGGCCTCAGAGCAGGACCTGTGCTAAAAATGTCCAAGAACTGCGTTACTCAAGTGCCACCTGACTCCTTTCTGACCAAATGGCAGCCCTTGTCTCTCTAGCAGCCATCACTGCCACCACAACAAAATCTAACAGAAAGGCATACATCTCTGATACAGCAAGTTTCCACTTTTTCCACAGAGGAGAGAAAACCTAGAAATTTCTCTTCTGAAGGAAAAAAACACACCACTTACTAACATACAGAATCCTTACACAATTCATCCTTGAATGCATGCATAGGAAATAAGATTTGGTTGATTCCAGTGCTCAGATTGCTCCTGATGTGTGTAACGTAGTGGGGTGTTTGTATACGTGTTCCTTAGAAAAACTTAAGGTTTGTAGTGGTTGGGTAAGTGGTTAGTGAGCATGGCAAGCAACACACAGAGCTTACGTTTTGATCTGTATTTAAGAAATTCAGCAAGGGGTTTTCCTGCTAGATGGCCACATTTTAAGTCTGCTGTGAGCTTGTATAAGTGCTTTGTTAACATTTTCCAAAGCCAGGGAGATGCATTTGGGGCTAAATTCCTCCCTGCCTATTTCACTGCATGTTCCTGGCTTTAGTCCGTGGGTGAATACAGACAGAACTGAGGGGGGAGGGGGGGGGAGTTACAACTCAGCTGTTTGGAAACCAGAACTCTTTTCGGATGAATTATGTAGCTTTCCTGTATCGTTTTCAAAAAGTACTTACAAGGAAGGAGTGGGAGTTGCATTTCTCAACCTGAAAAGACGTAAGGCTTTGGGAAGACCTTGTCCCAGAGGGGAAGGACAAGGTGAGATCCCCTCCAACGCACAGACAGACAGGCGTTGATTTCAAAGCTGTAGGAATGATTCCTGCAGCACAGGGCTATCACTTGGGTAATTTAATTTTTATGTGGTAGTAGGCTTATTTTCTCATCTAAAGGTTTGTTTCAGAGGGTGGGGTGCTGGTGGTGGTGGGTGTACAATGGGGATCAAACCACTTCATTTTAAAATTGTCTAAGTGGCATTTGGAAAAGTTTAAGAACAGCAAAACCCAACAAAACAAAAACCAGCAAAACTTCATGGAAAATGGAAAAAAGATTTCCGCACGGAAAAAGAAAACAACAAAAGCAACCCTCCCATCAATAAATTCTGAAGTTTGTCTAGATTTTGTGGAGCAAGCATGTCTCTTCAGTACCTACAGTAAGCCACAGTGCTGGAACTTAAGAAGTTTGCCAGCAAGTTCAGCCAGGTGCACTAAACCACAGGGATAAAAAAAAGCACTTCAACACCGAGCCCTTCTAATACTCAGCTGATCCCTCAGAAATCTGAAGATAAGCAGCAGCCGAGGCAGAGCAGTCCCAGGGTGGTTTAAAGTGATTAAACAGGAGCACAAACAGCAAGGGAGAAAAGAACATCTCTTAAATGAAAAGGATGGCTAGCAAGCTCCTGCTCTTCAGCAGGTCTGTGTTTTCCTGGAGGATGCTGGCGAGCCTGGGCAGTGTGGTGCCTGTCCCCACCTCGGGGTGGCACGGCAGGTTCGGCAACCCCATCCCCTGGGTGAAGTCCAGCTTCCAGAACTCAAAAGCCAGGCTGCTGGCACTGCGATTTCTATGAGTGGTTTGGTTTAGACTGTAAAACTTAAGTGGATAGTTGGCCTTATTACCTCTGCCCCACCAGAGGAAGCCTGGAGCTGGCTGTGACAGTGCCCTGCAGCCTGGGGGGGTGTGGGGGTGGGTGGGGGGGTTGGTGGGAGGTGGGCTGCTTCTGCCTGGTCTGGAGGGTGAAGAGCACCTCTAGTGCAAGCATGAACCTAGCCAGGTGCACAAGCAGGCTTCGTGAAAGCTTGCACAGCGAGAACTCACACCTGGCTGAGGAAGAGGAATTCACTGGGATGGGGGTGGTGGCTTTTACCTTTTTCCGTTTCAGTTCTTTAGGATGCTTCAGGTTTAACTCCATTGTGCTGCCTCTCATAAAGGAGGGTGTTGCATGTGGCAGAGGTTCTTTGTCATCCAGTACCAACCTCCACCTGGAGAGTCTAAGACCAAAAATGGGTTCAAGGAACCATTTCTTCTCTCAGGCAGCACCAGTGAAAGATTGTATTAGATCATCCTGCAATTTAAAGCTTGCAGAAGCTCCTGCCCTCACTTTTCAACTATCAAGCTGCTTTGTAACTGTACACTGAAAATATGCAAAATCTGCCTAAATTGTGGTCTAGAAATATCTTCAGGCTGTGTTTAGAGTGCCGAGAGCTCTGGGTGACTACTCTCCACTGCAAACACAGATGTAGATACTATCGTCTGGTACCTAACTCCTTGGTTTCCCATCAAGCACAGTAACCACATCATCACTCAATATATCACAGTGGTTTGATTCAAATTAAGCTTTTTCAAATGAAGAAAACAACTGAGGTGGTACCTTTCCTTCCTGTAAGAACATACCCCGTGGGGCAGATCAGTGTTGTCAAGGGAGAGGCCTGAGCAAAAGGCAGTGGCTATGCAATATCACTGAGTACTTCTGTGGGAATTCAGATGAGCAGGGGCTTCTGGAGGTCATCTAGGCCAATTCCCTAGGCCATAACTTCAAACTTGGATCAGGTTGCTCAAAACTTACCTAGTTTTGAAACTCCAAGGATAAAGATTTCACTGCCTCTTGGACCTTTGCCAACACTGAACCACTCTCATAGTGAAAATGTTTTCCATTACATCACATCAGAGAAGATGCAGGAGTTGTCATTACAAACCTGAAATTGCAGGCTCAGAACTTTTTACTTTCAACACAAGAAGATTGAGACTAGAGCTTTGCACAGCTGCATACCTGGACAGAAATCTAAAATAAGTAATATCTTCTCTAGTTTCACATCTATATTAAGACCCTCTCCTGCTGCAAATAAATACACTGGTTTCAGCCTGAAGACAGTATGCTAGGGTTTGCAGATAAAAAATTGTAAAAAACAAAGTAATCAAAACTTCCTGATCAAAACCCATAAGAAAGAAAGTGAACATCGACATGTAGTTTCCTTTGCTGCCTACCTCCTAGCATCCAATTCAGACCAAATAAAATCCCATCAGCTGTTCTTGGCCCTTAAGATAAACATGCTGTATTACTTCTACAGTTCCCTGTAACTTTAAAGTCCCCAGTGAGAAATATTATCAGAACTGATATGTTTTTGTTTAAACTCTGTATAATGTTAACAATACCCTCAGGAGAAAAGGCTTTGCCCATTTATAAGCAGGGAATGCAAGTATCCACACTGTAAAGCTAGACTACAAGAAACCAGCAGTTTCCTTGTTGAGCCTTCACTACCAGAAGGATAGATGTTCCTCTAGCAGAAAGAAGCAAATGGATATCTAATTTCAGCTGAGCATTAAGACAGCAACAAAGTTCCCCCAGTCACCTCTGCCTGGCGATGCATTAAATAACACTGGGGTGTGTGGTCAGTCACCAAGGCAAGTGGCTCCAGGCCCAGCAGGACCTGCAAGGGCACGTCGTGGTGGTTTGCATGGTGGGCACGCAGGAAGGGTGCAGCCAGCTCACCTGTGGAGCAATGGTACCCACCTGGCAGAAAGCCATGGCCTCTGCAGGCTCTGCACCCACCGCGATGGACACAGCTGCCTGGACAGAGCTCCAGTGGGAGCACAAAGCCACCCGTGTGCCAGGCTGCAGGCTGTGCCCTGCTCTTACGCCCGCACGGGACAGCAGCAGGGAGTGCAGTGGTGGGAGTGCACCCAGGGACAGCGACTCCTCCGCTTTGTGACAGAGCGCCGGGAGGAGGAGAGTAGGCTGAGCAGTATCAGGGAGCGTGAGAGAGAGACAGACTGCTGGAATCACACCCTACCTTCCCTGAGACAGGCCCGACGGGCAGACGGGACGCGTCATACGGAGGTTCCCTGTCCTCTCTCCACATGGCTGAACGTGGTGCCGTAGGGAACAGGGGGCAACGGCGACAAGTCACTGCCCGGCGCAGCAGGGTGCTCTACACCTGGCTCTCATACAGGTCTCTCCCTTGCACTGACTGCTTGACCCTCTTTAATCAGGGGGCAGCTACAGCAGAACTTCACCCAGCCTTGGGTCAAGGGCAGCTACCCAAGCTTGTTAGAAGCTGCTAGAACTTCTAACAAAACCAGTTTTCCTTATGTGCCTGCAGAATAGTCTGATGCAAAGAAATTTGTATTTTCTGCTGGAAAACTGTTCTGCTAACACACATCATCAGCCAAAGATACTGTGGGTCATTGATAAAACGTGTAACCTGAGAACTGCCTTTTGAGGTTTTTTTGTTTCATATGGCTGATAATACTAACTTCAAAGCTGTCAATAACATAGGGAACCATCCAGGGAAATAAAAGACAAACTCCCAGGTTACCCAATAATTTAGGCAATGTAAAACTGCCATAGATGCAAAGCAGCAGTGCCCCTGTTTCCTTAACTCTTGCAAATATTTAAGTGTTTTTCTTTGTGTTTACTAGAACCACACCGGGCCAACCTGTTTGAACTGTTGCTTTGCATTCACCTAAACTTACAGTGACCTTCAAACATTATGTCCCCTTTGGGACTCTACCAGTTAGCTGACGAGACTCCCCACTCTGACAATTCACCCTATACGTACTTGTGGCACCTGTTAATGCTAAGGAATGGAATTGCCTTCTTTTCCCATGGGATCTTTCACCACTGAGAGCTGGCTTGAGGGTGTTCATTCAGCCGTGCAGCACCCATTTGAGAGCACACAGCTTTTCACCGTCTCCCTCCAGTGGCAGTGGCAGCTGACAGAGCAAGGCAGAGTGGGTGGCAGCGGTACGGTACAGGGGACGGTTGTGTTAATAACAGAAATAAGGGAGAGCTTTTTAAAGGATAAGCTAAGTGAAGTCTCTAGGGAGCGGATTTCTTCATGGCAGTTTGTCACAACCCAAAATCCCCCAGCTGGAAAATGTTGCTCTTCTGTGCGGCATTTTTCATTTCAAAATTAAACATTTCAGTGACACAGGCGGAATCCTGAGCCTTACCCAGCTCTGAAGTGCCTCACATGCTCAAGCGTAGCACAGAGTTTCTGTACCATGAAGAACTGATCCAAAACCTCCTAGGGCTGCAGCTGTGGAGAGTTGCCAGTAAGAAATTAAGGAACCTTCTGCCTTTCCTCTTGAGACAGACCTCAAAGTTTGCCCTAGAGCCATGGGCTGCTGGAACCAGAGGGCTCCAAGCCTTGCGGCTGTGCGGAAGTGAAGCCAACTTCTGCTTATGTTTTTGCAGAAGTTTTCTGAAAGCAACATGCCATTGGACGCTGTATTTTTAAAGCCAATTTTTTTCTGTGAAAGCATGGTTCCTTGGAAAATACTAAGGCAGCTTTCTTCCTGCTATTTCTTCTACAGAGAAAGGTCAGCCTTCCACCCCTCAAGAAACTCTAGCCACCTGGCACAGGACTGACTGACAAGAATGCTGCAGGCTCAAGTGTTTACACGGGTACAAACTAATTTTGCAAAAATCAATAATTCCTTCTAAGGTTTCTCAACCCTATTGACAATCAATTGTAATGTCCTTGCTTGTGGACTCCATAGGCATTTCATTCAACCTAGCAGAAACAAGCTCTCCTTAGACTCCAAAACTGGCTCAGGTAGATGCAAATTTGTACATTCCCCAGCCTCCCTGCTCCTGTAATATTACTTTCAAAGCCGATGGCTACCCAAAATTCCCACTTTAAATGAAGCCAAACCTTTTCCTGCCCTTTTTCTTCTTAAGGACTTATGTACCTTTTCAGCTTTCTTACAGACAGTGTCTTGCGTAAAACTGTTTCTTCAGGTGAAGAGGGTAAGGCGATCCCATTTGGTTTTTTCTCATTGTCAGAAATATCTGGAGTTGAAACCAGAAACTGTCACTCCCAGAAGGACTGCTTATTTGGCTGTGATATAGAAGAGCGATATCAGTAGTTTGTTAAACAGGCTTTTTCAGAAAGACTGGGAAATCAATCTAAAAATTGGGTGAAGAACTAGAATTATAGAAATGAGATTAAATAAATAAAGTATAAGACTGTATATGTAGAGACCAACAAGAATATTTCCTCTCTACTTGTGTTCATGGACTGGAAAACAATGAAGTTGAGGACTCCATGTACTGCTTGAATACAGAATGATTACGAGATGTTAATAGGACAAGACTATGAAAGCAGTTAAGAAAAACTTAGAATGCATCAAGTATTTCCAGCAAACAATAAAATACAAGTTGCTTTGTACTAAGTACCGGTAAGTCTTCCTTTGCAATACTCTGTATATGAATCTAATTGCAGTGTTTGAAGGGGATGAATTATAACTCTAACATGAAGAGAGAGCACAAGTAGGATGATCCAGGAAGGACATCACATGAAAGAAAACAAAGCAACAACAAAAAAATATTGCTTTATTTAGCCTAACAAAATGCAGTGGAAAAGGGGTTATGATTGTTCCTTTATTTTTCCAGGAGGGAAAATACAAAGGAGGAGGAGTTTCTAAGCTAAAAGACAATGTTGGCAGAAGAACATATGGTCTGTTTATTTATACACCCCAAGGAAGGATGTGGGCTGAAAATTTGGGAGACTTTTCTAATGATCAGAAGTATGAAGTTCTGGAACAGCCTTCCAAGAGTAAGGGGCAAAGGAGCTATTTTTGATATAGCGCTTGACCAGTTCTTCGATTGCAGTATCTAAGAGATCTCTTGCAACAGTGGGAATGCAGATATGATGATTAGAGAAGTCATAGGAGGCCTTGTGTCCCTGCTCAGACTCCTGGTCCTCGACACTGCATTGGAGTTTTAAAAAGCGGGTGGATGGGGACAGGAGAGAAGAAAGAGGGGGAGAAAGAATAGTAAACGCTTTACCTTTCCAAAAATGATGCTCTGACCACCAACAGTGTTTCTTAGTGGCAAGTCCTTTGGTAAATAACTTTGTTCATTAAGGTAAAAGGAGTCAGAAAGCATAGATCAAGCTTTTTTATTACTGTTTATAATATGGGCCACATGTATATTTTTATAAGACTGCAGTTGGGAAAAAAATCAGGCTGGTAAAGAGCAAATAAAGCAACCCACTAAAACACTTGAGAAAAATTTGGGACAACCTACAAGAAAAAATCTCAAGTATAATCTGATGTGCCTTTTCTGCATACTTATGAGACTGCAGACACCACTCCACAATCTAGCAGTGGACAGAGAACAGCAAGAGTGGTGGACAGCCTTCAGTCAGGCCCTAGTACAGCTGCTGCCATCTTTCTCTTTCCACTTGGTCTCTCAGACTTTTCCATCTGCTTCTTTTTATCTCTTTCTTATGCATTTTTTCTTTATGGAGTTGGATATTTGGAGTTTTCCTCTTTCGGTCTTCTCTTGCTGCACAGTAATTTGGAACAGGGAAAGATGTCAAAACTCATATGGAGGAAAAGATGATCACAAGACTAGAGCAGATGATCATACGCCTGTAGGCTGGGTGGACTGTGTGTGCATGAGAAATTACTGTAAACGGCATTATTAGAAACTACGGTAAAGCAGAGCTGCCAAAGACTCACACAGGTTTTTCCACATTATATTTACCAGTCAAAGTTCACTGAACCTTCCCTGTTACTACTAATATTCTTAAAGTGATGAAATCACCACAACTAAAGAAAGGTAAACCATGCCTTTTGCCAGAATTGCTACATTTGATTAAAAACATAGTAGGAAGCAAGTGAAGTCTTTATTCAGTCTACAGTGTAGATTAACATGGTCCTCTCTAATGTGCAAATAGGTATTATGTGTGTGACATTTAGATAGCATTCTACGCAGTACAGCACTTTGAACATGAAAAGCAAGAAATTTTGTGAGCGCTGCCCCCCGTCTCAGCTGACCAACAATGCATACACATTGTGTAGACACATAGTAGTACCTGCAGACAGACACATCCTAGATCAGCATAATGCTGATATTATATTACTTGTACAAGTGTATTGTGGAATATCAGAGAGGAAGCACAAATATAATAGGACGTTGTTTCCAGAAGCAGGTTTTCTGTGAACTTGAACAATTATTTTTTTGACTAGAAAACACAAAGGCTAATTTTCACAGGAACATAAAGAACCCAAAGGACTGAGAAGAACATTCAAGAATCAATGGGGGTTCCCCAGGAGGAACTAAAACCCCACTTATTGTAGAGAGGCTGCCAAGGCTTGTCCAGTTCTCAGAACATTGCCTGCCCTGCTCTTCCCTGTGAGCACCAACAATAGTGCCGAGGGAGACCTGAAGCATATCAAGCGTGACCACATGGTCCAGGTGGTGTTCCCCTTGATCCTGCCAGTGAGATGGAAGGGCTTGAGGTGGAGTAGATGGATCCTGCAGGTCAGCAGTTTGTGCAGCTGGTGTTGGCAACAAGGTTTTGGTTTCCGTGACCATGGGACCATCTCTGAAGATCAACAATACCTTGTAAGGGACAAAACCCATGTGACCAGGTGGGGCAAAATGATCTTTGCCAACAGACCATTCAACTTGATAAGAGCAGCTGTAAAGAATGATGAAGGAGGTAGAAAGTGACAGCAATCAAGTAGCAGAAGGGGTTAGAAAAGAAAGAGTCTGGGATGATGAGAACAGAAGGGACCTTGTAACATCTCCATTAATGACCTGGATGGTGAGAAAGAGTGCACCCTCACCAAGTTTGTAGATAATACAGAACTGGGAGAGGATGATATATCAGATGGTTGCACTGCCATTCAAAGGGACATGTGAAGGCAGGAAAACTAGACAGAGAGGAACTTCATGAAGCTGAACAAAGGGAAATGCAAAATGCTGCTCCTGGGGAGGGTAACTCCATGCACCAACACACACTGTGGGTGGACTGGCTGGACAGTAGATTTGCAGAGGAGCATTCTGGAGTTCATGATGGACAGCGGGTTGACCATGAAGCCAGCAATGTGCCCTTGCAGCAGAGAAAGCCAACAACAACTTGTGCTACATTAGGAAGAATATTGCAGGCAATTTGAGGTAGGTCACATCCTTCCTCTCTGCTCACCACTGGTGTAAGGATCCTGACCAGAAGAACACTGTACATGAAGGAGTTAGTGATCCATGTACCAGTTAACCTGAGCAGATGAGTGTCTGTGCTGTGCCGCACGTGCAGTGTGGCCTTCAGGCCATGTCATGCTGCACAAACCCCTTGGCCTCAGGATGAGCTCAGCCAGCTCATGGTAACAGAGAAGCCTGAAGGCAGTTTCCACTTCGTACTGGTGATTGCCCACCTGCCTGGCCATGCCTTTATCTAAATGTATGGCAAGAAGTTCTTGAGCAAATGTCTCTTTTGTCTGGCAGTGGAAATGCGGAATAGAGTTGTCTTCTTTCAAGAAAATCCTACAGTGACTCAAAAGACCAAAACGGGCTAACCCTTTCCGTGGATGGGGTTTCCATGCCATACTGATTGGAAGCCCATTTGATGCTGTGTAACTGGTTCCCTGCATCTGAAGGGACCTAAGGTTGCCTATACTTTCTTTACAGCATTAGCTCTAACAAATAGTATTGTAAATGATACTTTTATGTAGAGTCTGACTGCCTTTCTTACTGGGATCACAAAAAAGCAGCACCTCCTGCTGCAGAACAACTGGTGAAGACATAGCTGCAGTGCTGTGCTCTGTGCTCCCCTGTACAAGAGAGGAATAGACATAGTAGAGCAAGTCGAGCACAGCGCCAGAAAGGTGGTTAAGGGACAGCCTGGAGAAATGAAGACTTGGGCTGTGTTGTCTCATTGCTGTGCACAAATACATGATGGGAGGGTGTAAAGAAGAAGGAGCCAGACTCTTCTGAGTAGTGGCATGTGACTGGACAAGAGGCAATGGGATCAAATTGAAATATGATTATATCAGAAGATAAGAAAAAACTTTTTTACTATGAGGGTGGAGAAACACTGGAATAGGTTGCCTAGAGAGTTTGTGGAGTCTCCATCCCCAGAAATATTCAAAACCCAACTGGACACAGTCCTGGCCAAACTGCTGTAGATGAAGCTGCTTTGAGAAAGAGACTTGGACTGGGCAATCTCCAAAGGTCACTTGCAACCGCAACCATTCTGTGATCCTGTGAACTCCCTGCTGGTGATGTGGCAGCATAAAGCAAGGCAAGAAAAAAAAGGGTGGGATCCTATCAAGGTCACAGAGCTTCTGGTGAAGTACAGAGCTCACCTCAACCACACTGTCCATGAAATATCTGCCAGTGAACTCAGGTCGTTCTGGGGATACAACCTGGAAACGGATGGAAAGGCCAAGCAGTCTCAATGTTTCCTTTCTGGAAAGGACTGTCACGGTTTAACCTTGGCCAGCAACCAAGCATCACGGGCACTTGCTCACTCCCCCTCGCCTAGGGGGATGGTGAGGAGAATCAGAAAGGAATGTAAAACTCCAGGGTTGAGATAAGAACAGTTTAACAGGTAAAGCAAAAGCCGTGCACGCAAGCAAAGCAAAGCAGGGAATTCACTCACCAATTCCCATGGGCAGGCAGGTTCAGCCATCCCCAGGAAAGCCGGGCTCTGTCATGCGTAACGGTTACTCGGGAAGATAAACACCATAATGCCAGATGTCCCCCCTCCCTTCCTTCTTCTTCCCCCAGTTTATATACTCAGCATGATGTCATGTGTATGGAATATCCCTTTGGCTAGTTTGGGTCACCTGTCCTGGCTGTGTCCCCTCCCAATTTCTCATGCCCCTCCAGCCTCTCACTGGCAGGACCCGAGAAACTGAATAGTCCTTGATTTAGTGTAAACATCACCCAGCAACAACTACAACCAACATTGTCCTGTCCACATTGTTCTCACACCAAATCCAAAACACAGCACTGCACCAGCTACTGAGAAGAAAATTAACTCTATCCCAGCCGAAACCAGGACAATAGGCCACACTTCAGATGCCCCTTAGTGCATCACAAGACCAGGATGGTTTGAACATTCAGGGAACGGAGGTCTTTAGAAAGCTGCTGGGGATACTGTCAGGGAACGATGCAGGAACAAGCCATGGCCCATTGCATGATGAGAGCAACATCAAAGCGCTTACAGAGATCAAGAACAGCAAAAGAAACCAGGTGCTTTTCTGTATCAGCAGGCACCCTAGAGCAGCATAGAGCATAACTTGGGACAGTGTCTGGGTAGACAAGTCAAAGACTGAAAGATGAAAGGAGCAGTTGCTGAAACAAACCTATAAAATAAATATCTACAAGGAGGTATTTAAAGCTCTGAAAGGATTTAAGGATTAAGTGGCTGCGCTTTTAATGAAAGCAGGTAAATCTCATTAAAACTAGTGGCACTGAAATAGAACAGGGAATATTAAACACTGTACTTAACCTCTTGGCAAGGTGAACCATGCCCTGGAATCCAGTGATTAAGAGCTACATTTTAACTAGCAACTACAGTGTAAAGTTTTACCTTGGTTTTCCTGGAATAATTTTAAAAGATCTCATTAAATAGTCCTATTTCTTCAGCTGTCTGAACTGAACGGTTTAACTACATCAGGAATAATTAATTGTATGAATCATGACAGCAGCTGCCCAAAGGTCCAACAAATGTCTAGCAAGTATTACAAACCAAAGGTGTGTAAAGTCATGGAAATACCTCCCACTTCTTCCTCTACAGAGCTACACAGAGCTACACTCATACTTCATACATAGTGAAGAGGTGTCACTGCCTCTTTCCCACGCCAGACAGGCACAATCAGCAGCTTTTGTGACCTGCAAACTAGCCGTGGTTGGCATACTGGCAGGAGGTGAAGGGTTGTGGCATTACACCACTGCCAGCTATAGCTTGAGTTCCCTGCATTGGTCAAAGCCCTGGCTCAAGCTTTCTTCCCATCCACCAAAAAACCAGCCCCTCACCCCATCAGAGGTCTCGACTTGCATGTTGGAGTCTCATGAGTCACGCCAGAAGAAAGAAGACCCACCAAAGGCAGACCATGGAAAGGGGATTTGTTACAGTATCCCAGTGCCTATCCAGTGCCTACAGTAACAGAACTACTGGCAGGGGGCAAAGTGTTGAGCAGCTGAAGGTTAAGCCCTGAGTTTCAAAAATTCAGGCCCCAAAGAGAGGCAAGCCTTGAGTCTAGCTTTGGCAAGTCAAGACTCTCTGAAGGTTATACGTATCTGAACTCATTTTCCTTCTGGTTTCTGAATGTTTAGTTCACAGTAGCATAATCCTTTCCAGCATTTCACCTCACTTCTTTACTTGAACAAAAGTTTGTAATTCTATTGCAAGGTCTGGTATTAGCCACAGAGCTGGGAAGAACAGCAACTATCGCAGGATTCCTAATACGATCAAGAGAGCTGGTCCAACACGCATTGACTTCCCTAAGTGTCTGCCCCCGTCTGTGGGCAGACTGAACTGAAAAGTCTGTTCAGAAAAATTTTAACTTTTTGTTCGGTTAAATCCACATGGCTGAAATATAAATGTAAGTTTGAAAAAAGCTGTCTAAAAGTGGAAGTGCTGGACACAAATTTGCATCAGAAATCAAATAAATATTGTGCAACAAAAGAAAGAAAATGCATCAAAGACGCAGCAAATGTTTCGGAGTAAATTCTTCAGGAAAGAAGACTTACAGATACATAGTCCACATGCAGGTTCGTGCAGGCATCTACATGCCCCATCACTCTTTTCAATTGCTTCTGGATCCATAGACAGCCCCAGCGTAGTCTGATACAAGTTTAAAGGTTTCCAGAATAATTAAGTTCATGCATCCTTCCTGAAAATATTCAAGAAGAAAAGGGCTTTGTCAGGATACTCAGTAAGAAAACAGATTCCATAATCTGTAAACATTAAAAAGAGAAAAGGACAGTTTCTGTTTCTTTCCTTAAGTTTATACCTCTAAACACGGTGGTTACTAATAGGCAGTGTGCTTACGTTGTCCTGACCCAGAGTCATAACTATAAATAACATTAGAAGTCAATGTCAAAATGCATAAAACCCCATATAAATATGTTCTTTAACGCACAAAATCCTAACTTGGAAGAAACAAGCAACGATTGATCAAATTGTCAGCTTGTGGAATCAACTTTCAATTTGAATACCCCCTTTATTAACATGTCATTTAATTGTCCTACCCCTCAACAAACTGTGTAGACTACATGTCGAGTATCTCCAGCTTGCGTTATATTCTTTTAATAATTCTGTTCATTCTGTATAACTTTGTACTTACATCACAATTATCATTTATGCTTACGCTTACTGTATTGCTCTAGCAAGTCAAAAGAATTTTCTTTCACAAAAGATGAGATGATGTCAAAAAATGTTAATAGTGTAATGTCATCCTGGTTAGAGTGAATAAGCATGTCAGAACCTTCACTACCTTGTTACTTGAGTAGCTATAAAAACACATGCTTTGTATGTCACTGGAATTTCATGCCATCTCATCCTAGTCTAATAAAAATTGTCAAAGTTTTCAAACTAAATAAATATCATCACATCCCTCTAAGCCCTATTTTCCCATTTTTATATAGCTAAATTTGTGTATATATTTTTCCCATTTATATATAAATTTTCCCATTTTTATTTAATAAACACAGAAAATTAAACCTCATGTCATCTTCAGCAACTAGAAAGAGCTGATTACGTTTCTCACAGAACAACTGCTTTTCCTTTTTAAAGCATCTAAGAGGTCTAGGAATAATTATGTGGAAAAAAGAATGGGGTAAAGGATGAAAGGATTAAGAGATAGATAACCAGTCCACTTGATAAAATTAATCTTAAAAGTATTTTTGTAGACATTGGTTGCTGAAGCCAGTAGCTAAAATATTTAGCAATTAGCTCAGTGCTACTATGGAATTTGATGTGAATAATGGTTTTAAAACCTCCTTAGGAAACATTTTTGTTAAAAACTCAAACATTATATACTTTTGTCTGTATAGCAAGATAAAATGCAATCATAGAGAGTATTGAACCAACTAGTAACTTATCACAGAAGATAATATTGTTTGTTGGATGAACCTTACCCAAGGCACCAGAAGTGGAATTCTAGCATGAGTTCAGGAGGGATGAATGATAATAAATACCTAGGAAATAGAGGCGTCATTGAAATTATAGTCTGCCATTTATTGTACCACACTTAAGCAAACTTCAATTATATTCCGCAAGGTAATACCGTATTTTGCACTTGGGCTGGTTGGAAAATCTTTGTCAAAGGTGTTGGTTTTCTTGGGGTTTTTTGTTGTTGTTTGTTGTTCTTTTTTAAAAAAAAAACACCTGCTGATCTGAATTTATACTGAAATAAGTAGACTTCTTGCAGTCAGCCATTTTTGTCTTGGTTTTTGGAATAAAAACAGAAGAAAATTCCAGCAAATTGAAAATGCCTGACTTGATATATTAGCACAAAATGTTTCAGTTTTATTTTGAACTTGTTTTAATAGTTTAATTTTGATTTATGTTAAATTTAGAGTGAACTATTTTGAATGAATGACACAATCTTTTTCAAAACTCTTTTGCAGAAAATCTTTAAATGCCAAGCTTGTAACAATTCTTTTTGTCATTTTTACCTTCCAGTTCTCCTCTCAAGTTGAAAAAATACCTAAAGTTTCTAAGTGAAGAATAACCGTTTTCTGCCCACTACCAATTGTGTCTAAGGCAGCTATAACTAATTAGAAGCAGCCTAGGTATGGCAGAAAGGACAGCCAATCTTCTCTAGTTTGTCCACTACTTCTGTCTGGCAGTATTTCTTGTTTTCACTCTTGCTGCATATTATTTTCTATTTTTTTTTCCTCCCTCAATATTCTTAATGGTTTCTAAAAAAAAAATGGTGTTATCCCAGATTTAATTAAAGCATAAAAACAGAGAGGACCCTCAAGTGAAAGTAGACCATTATTGAGTAATGAAGTACCACAATTAAAGCACAAAAAGCCTGAGAAAGCTTAGCACAGATATGCATTTCTATGTATTCCAGCATACTGATGTATAAATAAATAAAAAACAGGCAGCTCTACCCTGGAACTCACACAATGAAATTTCCTCTTTGCTTATAGCACAGCAGTATGTGTGTGCCACCATCACCTTGTTCTCAAGGCTTTTTCCTTGAAAGCCCAAAGGCATGCTTTTAATTGGGGGTGTTAACCACAGATATTTAATAAACAGTGATTACTTGAGCTTTGATCTGTTCTACAGGTTTTTCTAAAAGTAACTTACACCTTCAGGGAGAAAATCAACCCTCATGTTGATTTTCTAAGTTATAACTAGAAGAATTTTTTTCCCTCCTCAAGAGCCACAAGCCCTGTCACAGTGTGACATAGGTAACAAACTGTGAATCTAATTAAGTGTGTAATTATACAGCGGATTGCAGCACAGTATGCTATTACTTATATCAACTGACTCGCATGCCAGAAGCATAGCAGTCCCAGAAATATGGCACTTGATGCAGACTGAGCTGAACACATTAAGGACCATTTCCAGTGGGGGTGAAGAATGAGCCAGGCTCACTTCATCCAGGCAATGGCACGTGCACACATCCCACAAAAAAGACAGCAGACACACAGAAATTCGAAGGCTAAAGGAGATGCAGAAGCAGACTTGGGCAACCCTGTGATGTGGAAGCTACCACGCAGTTTTCTTGCGTCATAGGTTTGTATATATTTGTCTCAGTGGTTTTTGGATGTGGCTGTCAGTGTAGAGCCTTCTATGTTCTATGCATGCTGCATCTCTTTTCCCTGAAATATGGCGAATTGACTAATACCTTTCCAAAGTTGTCTAAGACAGGTATTTCCCCTTTATCAAACTCCTTTTTCTCAAAAAAGTAGTGTTTTTGTGATGTGTGCTATTTATTACACCATGCTGTTCCTAGATTTGAATACTAACGCTTGCATAAATAACAACTACAGTGAGAATTTCTGTTAAATAATCCACAAAAAACTGACCTACATTTGCCAATCTCCTTTGAACCACTGTAACAGAAGTACACGTGGTATTAAAAGCAAACGGCTGTCATGATACTGAAATCAGAGCCGTGTGTTTCTACCACAGTAGGGCTCAAGTAATCGTGGTTTTGCTTCAAAGCTGCTGCCGTTGTCATTGTTGCTTGGGGCACTTAGCAGCAGATGGCACATTTCTGGGGAATTCTGCAGGCAAACAGACACGCTGTAAGGTACCAATTTGCCTTGTCTGGGAGGAGAGTTTGGGAGTACTAGGGACTGCAAGTAAATTCACAGGGAACAGATGGAAAACCATGCTTGGAAGTACCAGCGAGTCTCCCAAAAATCAGAAAAGACTAGCTTGAAATCTAATCTGAGATTACAAACATGACTGATAGCTACCATAGCTGAGTAGACAGAATTTACCAGTATTGGGGAGTTACAAACCAGTTGCTGAAATCCCATTTGCTTCAGGGAGTTAAGCTGAAGGCTGAAGCACTGTCAGTACATGGTTCCAAGCTTGAAGCTCCATGCAAAGCCCCAGTGCCACGCTTCCCAGGCGTGAGGGGCAGGACACGGCCCTGATCGACCCTGTGTGATTGATGGACCCTCTACTGGCTGGGAGTCTTCAGGCTTGCGTAGTTCACTAGGTGGCTGACTGAGCAGCTCTGCCTTCTAGTCCTCAGTGCTGGCAATTAACTGTCAAACTGGTGAGTGTCCTCACCTCTCCTGGATCTCTCAGCAGAAGGGAAAAAGGCTCCCAGTCTGCTGAATATTTCAAATAACATGCATTTATAGGTTATGTAGCAGAAAAAAAAAAAAAACCAAACCCAAAACCCACACTGTGCTGGAAGATGTGTGCAGGAAAACAGGTACATTGTTGCTTAAATAAGATTAATAAAGCTCACGAATATCAAATCAAACCAGAGAACAAAGTGAGTTACTTGTGTCTGGTGTGGGAATGGAAAAATTGTGCTGTTACGGGGACAGACGTAATGGCAAACAGGTGAAACCAGTAGTAAATCATCTAACTTCATGAAAATAATTATTTTTCTGCCAAATTTTCCTGTCCCTAATAAGCTGCTCTTGCTTTCAACACAGGACAGATAAATTTTAAATGATCATTTGGTTAAAGGTTCCCACTGGTCCTGACTGGATTGCTCTCAATGCAAGTGGAGTGCGATACCCCACTTGAATACATATGGTTAAAGCTTCAGAAGGGTTAGTTTCACAAAGAGGGAGGAGAATGAGGCAGTAAATTTACATTTAGAGAAGTCAGGCAAGAAAATGTGAATGAAAGCAGATGGGGAGGATATTATCTTAATAATTATCACGGTTCAATCAGACATGATTTTATCGGAACTAAACAAATCCCCCTCTGACAGATTAAATGATTCTGTCTCTTCTCAGATTTAGTTTCCCCTTAAAGAGATTGACAATTAATAGTGCCTTAAATAGTTTTTCTCTCCGAACTGGCTATTTTACCCCATTTCAATAGACACCAAAGAAAAAAAAAATCTTTTTTCCTCTCCTAATTCTTCCTCTCAAGGTGGATTCCTGTTGCACACGCAGCAAAGCCAAGCTTGCTTGAGCACAGAACCAAGGAGTTAGGGCAAAAGCCCTAACTTTTCTGCAGAGGCCCCTAGGGCCTTTCTACACCATAGCATGTACCTTGGTCCTTTGGTTTTGTATTAGCTCCAAATTAAGGTCCCATTCCTTTGCAGTTTTTTATGCAGCTCCATTAAAACTCCTGCCCATTATGTTGTTCACTACCTGTCTTCAGCGCATGATGTTGTGGTACTCTCATCATTTTGCAGAAGCTGAGGTGATTTTCTGCATTTCTGAAAGTTTGGCTAGTTATTAGTTTTCACGTCAAGAAGAGATCCCTTTTTATGCTGTGCTGCAGCCACAGCTGCCTTCTCATGACACACCATGGCAGCAGAGTCCTACCTCTACTGCTGACTTGCTGAGGAATCACCCATCAGTGGCTTCATCATGCAGTGAATTTCCAAGTCCAAAAGGATTACTAGTGAGAGCAATATATTACTACTGTAGCACCAAAAACATTGAGTTGTTATTTATATCTCATCAAGCATCACCAAAAAGCGCTAGCTTGAAAATTGAGTTTTTCTGTTACGGCTACTATCTTTCCTCATTACAGAATTAGCCCAAAAGTCATATTTGTGGAGGGGTTTCAGGAAATTTTAAAAATTCATACTTGAGATGAATCAAAACATTTTTTTGACCCCTGTCTATAACTAGAGGTCACTCTGGAATATTTTGATGTTTTTCAAACTCTAAATTCAAAACAAAATTGTTCAAATGTCCATTATGTTCTATTGAAGTGGCATATTAAGATGGAAAAATTATTACATAAACACTTTTTATTCATCGTCACCAGTAGGCCAGATTATAATTTCATTTGTACTGGCAAAATTCTCACTGTCTTCATTGTGCTTGCCAAAATGTTAGTCCTTTGACTGTTGTAAGACATACTGTTGAAGACAGAAAAAAACCAGAGCACATATTCCCCTTTCTTCAATGTTTTTGGCTTTGACCCAGGAGATGGGAATAAAAATCAACTTTAGAAATTTAAATCCAACCTGCTTAAAATGTGGCATTTATAAGATACAGTTTCCAGAAAAGAAAAATTCAGACCCCAAGGACTGTCTTTAGTCAGTCCAATTCGAATAGTCCAATTCAGCCTGAGATAAACTCTGTGTACAAGAGAAAGTCTGACCCCCTTTCATTTCTTGTGAATTTTCATATCTAACAAGGACTGTCTTTCAGAAGAGCTTGTCCAATTCCAGTCCTGAATATCAGGGCCAGATTGTTCACATCAAGTTTACAGAGAAATTACAAAGGAAACCACAAATCACATTGGATTATGTTCAAACAAATATTCAGACAAACCCTGAATACACTTTCTATTCAGATAAAATGCTTGGCACCCTTTTGATAACAAAATGACTTTGGGCTGGAAGTCTATATAGTTTCAATGAGTTTATTTTAAAGGAGTTCTCTTTAACAAATAAGCATATATCCTAGGAGTGGTTTCTCTAAGTAGGACAGCCAGTTCCACCTAACCATAATTCTGCAATAATTCGTATTGCATCTGCCTGGAAGTTGCCTCCCATTAACAACTCATGCTGTATTTTACCGTTTCTTTGACAGACATATGCTACTGCATTGGCCTCGTATTGGTTTGTGGAAACTGTTGAGTTGAATCCCTTTGTTTCCAAGGGCTTGACTGCATCCTATCCATGCTGGCAGCTGGCTGGCACAAATGAACTTCACATAGGTAAACATAAAATAGCCTTAGTGTGGCACACTGCTGAATCTAATAAACTTTACTGAGAAACTGAATCATGTCCAGGCAAATTATAGGGGCAGAAGAACAAGGATGTATTTCATTTCACCCACTAGCATAAGTGCATCTTGGCAAGAAGTTTTGCATTATCCATATGACACAAGGCAAATAGTCAAATTCAGCCTGAGATAAAGTCTGTGTACAAGAGAAAGTCAGACCCACTTTCATTTGTTGTGAATTTCCATATCTAACCAACATGCCAAAGTTAGAAAGTTAGAGACCTTACACCGGTCTTTCATTAATGAGCAGAGAAAGGCACTTCAAAAGGAAGTTCATAAGGAACTCCGGTGGGCTGAGACACTCTTAGATGTAACTGCTTCTCTCTGGTGATACTAAAAGACAGCAAAGACAATTCCTCTCCTAACTGAGGAAACTCAGTGGGGGTGATGCCCCTAAGAATGCAAGTTTGTGTGAGTTGGTCATAACTCTTGCAATAACTACTACATTGTAAAATCCCATGTAAACAAACTCCTGAGATAACCGCTTTCAGGGCTGCATTATGAATGTAGCAATTTTCAAGGAAAAATCTCCTCTAGTCAATGCTTTGAGTGCTATGTCTTCTGTTCCCAGTCTTCCGTCCTTCCCCAGTCCTTAACTGTGTGTTGGATATTCCACCTTTGTCCTGTGCAGGTCCGCATTACGAGTCTGTATGAAACTGGATTGTCTGCTGTGATTTCAAGGCATCTTTTAGTGCCCCTGTTGATTACAGCTGATCCCTACAAAAGGAAAAGCAATATGAGAGAAGCTGAGGGCTTATAAACTTAGTGCTCAGTCAGGAAGAAATCTTCTTGGCCTCTATGGATGTGTCTGAGAAACACTAGTAGGTCAATGACCTGAAAGAAAAACCTTGCATTTTCCTCAGGCTAATGACACACGACAGCTTATGGAACTCTCCAAGGCATATAAAATATATTTCGGGGTTTAGTTTGTGTCTGTTTTTTGGAGTTTGGGGCATGAGGGGTGGATGCTTTTTGTGGGTTTGAGTTTTCTTGAAGTTCAAAAAATCATTTTAGTAAATTTTAATACCGTATCCTGTTTTGAAAGAAGAGAGCTAATAACAGGTAGGAGTATTCATGTCTTATCTCCAAGTCAATATTTCAGTACCAGCTATTGTGAATGAGGTGGGGTGTGTTTAAGTCAATTTATCATGCTGGAAATGAGGATTTTCCTAAAGGGTTGGGCTCCAGAACAAACAGAATCTTACTCAGCTGCTTCAGACAGCTAGTTGTTTCACTATGATAATGCTTGATGTGAATAAGGAACTGAAGGTTTACTTTTAAGGTGGGTCTAAACCTTCCAGAAACATACCTGCACCTTTTTCTAAGGTTTGTGGTTACAGACCAGACTAAAGATAAAGGAAAGCCTGTGTCAGCAGGATTTCTGGAGGCCATGCATGTTTATACTATTTGGTGCTTGTCACAGAAGCCCTTTTACTAGTTCAACTCCTCTATTCTCTGCCACTCTCTCACAAGGTTTGTCTCCTGCTTCGTTTTTCACTGAGAGAAGGATACAGTAAACAGGCCCATACGTTACATGTAAAAATAATTAGTTATTAATTACAGAAAGCTAATAAGGTTTGAACTGCTGTACAGAGAGGAGAGAAGCTGCACGGCTTCCTTTCCCACCTCTCCCTCCATCATTATCACTGCTGCCTGTTTAATCTGCCCCAGCAACATGGCAGTTATCTGTCTTAGACTATCCGACTAAGCTAGCATTACCATATTCTGTATTCAGAGGTGCTGAACAGAGAATAGGAAAGTATCACTTGAGATCTTAAGCATGTCAGCATCAGCTGGCATAAATTCTGCACAAATGGAGATGAGTGAACATGGCACAAAGCTCTAATCGCCAGCTGTGACCTGAGCTTTGAAAGGATGGACCTAACCTGATCTCCAACAAGGTTTTCCGTGCTCAGATGCTTTACCAAACAGTGAGCAGCATGAGGCATCAACCAGCTTTCTCCCTAAGAACAACAAGTCCCATGAGAAGGCTGGGGAGACAGGTAGTAGAGAGAGTTCACAATATATAGTCAGATCCTCAAAAGTAACAGAGGCACCTAGGCTTGCACATTCCCTGCCTGTGAGCTAAACCGTGGTAACTGAGTGTTTTCAGTCAGCCCAGGTGAAAATTAAAAGGCTTAAGCCTTTAAGTAAAAGGCTTAAACCAGCTGATTCCACCCAGACAGACAGTGAGAACTGGTTAAATTCTGGTAACTCAGCTTCAGTTGTGTGGCCATCCCCTCATTCTTAACATCACACATCCCTGAAGACTCAATCACCTTCACTATCACTCTTGCAGTGGCACCTGCAAGTCTTGAAATTGAGGCAACATTATTCAGAAGCACACTGCTTTGCAAGGGAAGTGTCTAAGGATTCATTATAATGGGAAAGCTTATTGAAACGTGGGGGTACAGAAATCTACCTACCTGCGTAAAATCCCAGTGCAAGTTCAGACTTTTATTCACAGCTGTGTCACATTGCTCTAAAACTGGCAGGTCCCCATTCCCAGGGTCTATTAGGCATCTATCAGCTGTATTCCGTCTGGCACGTAAACCTCCTACATACATTTCTCCAGTGCTGTGATAAAAGATGTGCTAAAAGAGAAGGTGACACCACTGTCAGTGAATTGAGATATCAGGGAAATATCATCGGCAGATGATGGCATACAGTTCCAAAACTGTTACAGAGAGATATCAGCATCCACTGACCTCTCAGTAATTAAACCAGGATGAATTTGACCCTATACAACATCTTTCTGCTTTCAAATGATAAAAAGCAAGATTGAATGATAACCCTTAGCTTCCCTCCTACTGGAAGAACAGGCAGTGAGGTGTGAGGAAGAGCTCCACCTCTCTCCCGTTCATCCCAGTGATCTTCTGTTAATCATCAAGATTAGTCAGTATCAACATGAGGTCTCACAATTTTTTGCAAGGCTAAACCAAAAGCCTTAGTTTAATGCACTTAGATCTCCATGGGAACCTGCTCATTGGGGAGTAGAATTTAATTAAATAAAGATTAATATTCCCCTTTAGATAGTACGGAGATAATAGTTTTGAAGTGCCTAATTCGTGGCCCTGTGGAGGCTTGAAAGGAACAGTTAGAAACAGCTCACATGTGAAGATCCGATCACTTTTCATTACCTGTGATGAGTATGCATGACAAGGATACATAATTGGCGTGTTTCCAGGGACGGGGCCTTGATCAATACAGATGTCTTCTTTCAATGTGTTTTTCATCTGCAGAATAAACCAGGAAATTTACCGTGAGGAACAGCAATCCTGTTTTCAGCTTCTCACCACTAATTTTAGAAACTGTCCTGAGAGCAAGGCTACTTTACTCTGAGCTCTGCATTAAATCATGAAGTGGAAGATACAATGTAGGTTTAGAAAATAAATCTCTAGCTTACTTTTGTAGAAATGATTCAACACTGCAAAAGTCAAAAGCAAATCTAAGGTCCTTCAAAGACTCATCAACATCGTGCCATGTAGCAACCATGTCAGACATCACCACACAACTCCAAACAGGTGAGTACTACTGTCCAGCTCCAGCAAGGTACACAAGCTTAGGTCTAGAAAATGTCTACCTATATTAAGAAGCCACTGCAGCCTGATGATTTCTCTCTTTTGCAAATAGTGGCCTGACTTCCAATGTATTACATGCTATCTTGATTCTTGTCTGCATGCTTTCCAAATTATCCTGATAATCTCTACAGAAAAAAAATCCATGCTATTCCATTGAAAAATTCAGGCCCTTACAAGAAGATATCGATCCATTCTTGTTGGTCAATAGATGAGTTTTGCATGCAGTAAAGAAATGCGTGTTAAGCACAAACTACTATTGTGCTCCTATCAATACACACACACACTAAACACAGTTTAGAAGTTCTAGGCTGACAATGAAATATGGAAAAGATTTTAGAAAACTTTACTCTCTAGAAAGACATGTAAAAGTCTTCTTTAATTTTCTAGGAAAATATATCATAATCAGCAAAACAGTGTTCACCATTCTGCGTAGCAGTAGAGCTAATGAATTGTTCCATATTTAAAAAAATAGACTCAATACTTACTGTTCCATAGCCAACAATGTTGGGAAGAAATACTAAATTAGGGTAAATGTTTTTTATGTACCAGTCAAAGCCTTTACAGTTCAGTTTTTTCCTTAGCTGTTTTCTGGAAGAAACATCTCCAAAGTCTATTCCAGGATTCTGCAAGAATACCATATTTAATTCCAGAACATTAAGGTGACCTGAGATTTCTCCGTATTACCTATTTGTAACCTTAAAAATATATTTTAAAGTTAATTTAAAAAAAACCCAACTGTATATTTTCTAAACTTCAGAATTTGAGAACATTTTGCCTAGAAGTGTCAATAAATTACTGAAAAACTAACATAACTTGGTAAATATAAAGAATATCAAAGTTAGATATGGCTGAGAAGTAATTTTCCTATTTCATACTGACAAAAAGAATCCAGCTCAAAGTGAAAAATAAGACACAGCTTGTTACCAACCTTCGTTGGACCAATAGTCTGTTGGCTGTGACACACATCTCATATGGGAGCAATCAAGATTCAAACTATTCTTTCCAAGACTGTGTAACTTGTCATACAAAATGTAACGGCTCCAGCAGGAATGTTTGACAGAGGTCAGTCAAACAGGAACTTACACCCTGTCTTTAAGCAGTTCACTAAAAGCAGTCTGTGACCTGAAGAAGTTAGGTCAGGAATTTCAAATAGGCAAACCAGTTTTGGATGACTAGCATTTTCCAATGAAAAATTCCAAATATTTACTGTAAAAGTTAATTAATGGGGAAGTGTATTGTTCTGATTTTACACTACATCACTGTATATTTTAGTTTCTTTAATACCTATGCAAGAAAACACAAGAAGGTGGGAGGCTATTCTTCCTTTGTTAAAGAAAGATTCATAAATCCACTGAAATACAGGCTGGGAAAATTCATACTTTTTTTTTTTTTTTTATTAACTGAAGTTACCAATACTCAAAAGACCTGGTCCTGACACTTCCAGTGTCTTCAATAGTTTGTGCAGGAGAAAAATTAAAACCATATTCAGAAGTACTGAAGTTAATCGAAAGGAGAAAAAACCCTGTCATTTAAAGAACTTAGATTACTGTTACTAAAAGAAAGTTCTTAATTCCCTGGTATTACCATTTTTCAGCCTTCCAAGGATGCTATAAGACTTTCCCCTTTTTCTTCCAGAAAAAAAAAAAAAAAAAAAAAAAAAAAAAAAAGCAGAACTTTGGGCTGCAGGGAGGACAGCTCACTTAATAAAAGTCGTAGAGTATGTGATGAAAAGTAATTGAATTCTCTGTTTAAAGTTCGATTTTGCTTATTGAAAAGGGACACCCAGATCACTAAGGACATGTTTTTTCATGCAAATTTAAGAATATTCTAGATAAAATACTCCCTACTTTCCCTAAAAAAGTTAAAATACATGTTAAACAATTTAATTTTATATTCTTTAAGCTAGGCATCAGCTCTTGGTCTAAGCTGAAGAGGAACATATCTATGATCATGGCTCTTGGGTGCCATATATATAAATAACTATTAATATATCAATATTAATATTTTTTTTCACAATGAGTTTTATAACCACACTGTGCCTTTTTTGCGTGTGACCATATGCTCTTATTCTAGACTCTGGATTCCAATTTGAAACAACAGAGAAACCCTGTCACCTCAATTGGAAGATTCCATGCAAAGTAGACCATGTACTTGTAGTCATCCATCCACACTTCAGCGACACGCAAGGCATTGCGCTTCATTGCGACGTTCAGATTCAGCAAGTAAGGCTTGTGAGCTCTTTCCACATGACCGACTCTTGAACAGGGCAGTACCTCTACTCTACCTCCACACTGCCAGGCCTAGGTCAAGAAAACACTTTGTAGTAAAGCCTATTTATTCAAATTATTTGTACTTTCTGTTGAAGTGCTCCCATTTCTGTTCCCCCCACACCTTCACCAGATGAACCGGCATGCCCTCAACATTCAAAGCTTTATTTCCTGGCCTGAGTGAATGAATATAATTTTTCAATACCTTTCATTTTTACTGTGTGTAGCCCTATAACATAGGTCCAGGAAACTAAAGGCATGTTCTTTCTTCTTTTTTTTTTACCATTAACAAAACTGCTCACCAGTTTCCTATGCCAAGGCACTCAGATCAGTTACATAGATGCACCAAGACAAACTGGTACATACCTCCAACCAATCTCACTAGGAGATAGACTACTAGATAATGTGGTGGTTATGGGCCTAAATCCTTAAGAAGCAGTGACATTGCCCAGGACACAGCAAGAGCAAAACTGGTCCTGCAAAATCTTACACATTAGGGAAAACTCAAGAGAAAGAAAAAATCCAGCGGATTCCTGGAAAATGTCTACATGGAATTCAGAAAGATACCTAAGTAGCCCACAACCAATGCTTCAAAAGTACAGAAGGTCCAGAACAAACACACCCAACTTGACTGTACATGAACCAGTGTAAGCGTGGAAGCTCTACAAAAGGCAAGCAGGCTACGCAGAACTGAATTCAAGCTGGCAAGTCCACAGGGCACTGCACAACGTAGATTTATTGTCCTAGTTTAGGGATCACCACACAGTGCTCCATTATGTCTTTCACATGCTCACATTAAATTTTCCAGGACTGGCAGCTGGCTAAATAAAAAGATGAGAGGATGCTTGCTTGCTAACCAAGCATGTTTGACACAAGGAACCCTCAAGATGGATAAAAACAGATTTTTAATACTATTTTTACAATAAATTTTCAGAGCAGTTTTGTGTTTTAACTGAACCGATTCTCCATTATTTTCACCTCCAGCATTTATGTAAATAAGAATAGAATAGACATACATTGCCACCACTGTGAACAGTGCAGAGCAATAAGGAATAAAATTTAAATGTTTTTTCAAGCAACAGAACTGAAATATTAATTCACAACCTGCCTCACAAGACATGAGGTGATGATGTGACATTTCTGTCTCATAAACTGAATATGAAGACGGGGTCTTTGGCCATGTCTACCGTGAGTAAGTAATGGAGAAATGTCTCAACATCTCCAGTAAAGTATCACCCAAGTTAGTACATCCGCGTGACTCGGTGTGGTGCCTCACAAGCAGTGGCTTTGTTTAACATAGCATTTAGCATGTTTGGAAGACAGTTGTTATATTTCCTCTTGATTGTCTTTTCTACAAATCAAACCCCCTTGTTTAGGCCTATTTTTACTATAATGTCACATATTGCCAGAACTCTATTTGTTCTCTTTCCTTTCCTTCAGATTATTCAATCACTTCATATATTTCCTGATGTATGGTCCCAGAACTCAAAACGCAACTCCAGAAGAGAACTTGGTGGTAGAAGAGAAGGATCATCAATGCCATCATTTCCCATCCAGCTGCATGGCCATGTTGACTCATACAAAGTTTGTTACTCCCAGTTCTTTTCCAGCTGAATGTGTCCCCCAGCCTACACCTCCATAGCTGTTTATTCCTCATGTTTCTCCTAAATAACGTTGGTTTTCTTTTTTGCATAAAGCATGCTACCCTGTTACAGAAAAAAACCCTAGACTTATTTGACATTTGTTCAGAAAAAATTACATTGTCTGTGTTATCTTTTATGTGCTTAGTACTAGATATCAGAACCAAAAATAAAAAGTTGTGTGAGATGAGAAATGCCCATACTGGACCAACAATATATCTAGCCCAGTATTCTGTATCCCACTGTGACTGCAAACTTATTCCTGGGGAGGGTTAAGAACAAGCCAAGTACGTATGTTATCTCTAACAACCCCCAATTATTTTGAGGTCAGAGGATTTTCTGCATATTCTTGTGATTCACTTTTTTTTTAACTCTGAGTAGGTTTTTCTTCCATAACTGTTCAGTCTCCCCAAAAATGACTGCAAGCTTTTAAGACCCACAATACATTTGGAAGGAGCTCTGCTCCTGGCCTGTTGGGCTGGTCTGCTGTTGGAAGAATGAAGTAACTCCTGCTCATGTTTGTTTTGAAACTAGTTCTTGACTTCTTTCAAAGCCCCTCTTTTTCATATTTACAGAGAAAAATCAAACCCTTTTCTCCTAGACATTTAAGTCCTCCTAACATGTTTATATTTCTCACATCTCTATAAAGAAGAAAAAGTATGGTAGGACAACAATTTTATTTTTTTTTACATTTTTTTTCTTCTCAGGTCTTCCAGAATATCTCCAACAACCATTACTTTTAAAAAAATAGTTATCAATAGAATTTTTAGTGCTCCCAAATGTTCCTTAATGACTAAAGACACTCCAGATAAAACTATTCTAGAAGAAAAACAAAAAGGGGGAAAAAAAGCCTCCATTCTTGATTTGAAGACATCCAAAACTGAAGAACACATACTTTTTAGGGCAGAAAGACCTCTTTCTGCTTTTGGTTTGTTTGGGTTTTTTCCCCCCAACACATAACTTCATTTAGCTTGAGTTTATGTTTTTTCATCCGCTGAGCCAAGATGCGTATAGCTTAAATTTCTGCAGAGAACCACATCTTGCAAGATTCCGTATTTCCTCACTGAATTAGGTTTTTGTGTCAGAAGTCAAGATCCTTAAGAAGTATCAACAAAAGCCTGCTGATGAGCTTTAAACACTTCTGGAAATCTATCGCTCCTCTTTGGTACCCAAAATAAACCCGAGTTGTTCTAAAATATTAACCCATGCTTTGGACAATAAGCAGCAGCCTGAGTGCTTTCAAAAAAAAATCACATACTAATTTTCACTGTCTTTCAGAAAAAAATGAAAAAATAGGCTTACCCTCAGGCCAAGTTCCACATTTTCTCCTCCATATATGTACATTCCACTGTCCAGTACACCAATCTCACCCAGAAATTTCCTATCTGCAGCAAGAATCCCCATTATAGATGGGCTTCTGGAGAACCAAACAAGTAAAATTATAAAGAAGCGACAATGATTGAAATAAAGTCAATTAGCCATCAATCACATCTTGAACTTCCAGAAGGATTCCAATTGTATCCAAGAAAAACAGATTTAATTCAGGACATGTGGAACAACATTAAAGACTCAAGATGACAGCAAATAAACTTGATCAATGGCCAAAAGAGCATTATTTGGTGCTTTTTAAATAATTAGATCTATTTTGACAGACGATGTAATGACAATTTTCACATGTTTAAAACAAGAAGAAAGAAATCAGATTAAACTGTAGCAAGGAAGAATTAAGTTGGACATTATGAAATCTTACCTAACATTACGGAAACTTAAACACTAAAGCCCTTTGCCAATGGAAATTTTGGAATCACTGTCAACTGAGGTTTTGAAAAAGATGAGATGACTGTCTGTCAGGACCAGTTCCATTGTAGATTAATCCATCCTAGGGGCGGGGGAAAGGGGACTGAAAAGGAATTTGGTGCTTTTCTGATGTACCCATTCTCTGACCAAACCCACTTCTATTTTCCCTGGTCTGAGAATTGTGGACACCCCACCATGAAACATTCTTTAACCTGCATTTGGCTTGTTTTCATTCCATTCTCCTGCCCAAACCATTAACACACACTATATAATGCTTTAAACACATACAGGTGCCAATCTCACCCATAGTTCTTTATCTAGGGGTCTGTGCAGCCTTATCTCCAACGCTTGTCTACCACGTGTAGTGGTATACAAATGAAGAAAACTGCCATCTCATCTGACAAGCACAGGACATTATTTTCAAATGTTTTCACAGCACTTTTCATCCTCAGGATCTACACAGTAAATTTTAAAGCCCTTTATATAAATAAGGATGGTGGGTTAACCTTGGCTGGCTGCCACCAGGTGCCCAGGAAGCCACTCTCTCGTTCCCTCTTCTCAGCAAGAAAGGGGAAAATAAGATGAAAAACCTCATCAATTAAGATAAGGATCAGGAGGTTGGTGAGCAGTTACCATCACGAGCCAAGTAGACTCAATTAGGGGAATACTACTTTATTGCCAATTAAAACTGAAGGACGGTAGCGAGAGAGACAAAACCAAATTTAAACCACCTTCCCTCCATTCCCCCTTCTTTCCAGGTTCGACTTCATTCCTGACTCTTCTACCTCCTCCCCCTGCCCTAAGCAGGGCATGGGGATGGAAAATGGGGGTTCTAGTCAGTTCATAACACTTCATCTCTGCCACTCTTTCCTCCTCACACTTCTTCCTGCTGTAGTGTGGGGTCCTACGGGATGCAGTTCTTCAAGAACTGCTCCAGAATGGGTCCTTTTCTACTGGGTACCGTTACTCAGGAGAAGACTGTTCCAGCATGGGTCCCACACAGGCTGCAGTTCTCACCAGAAAACCTGCTCCTGTCTGAGCTTTTCTCCACAGGCTGCAGCTCCTGCCCGGAGCCTGCTCCAACATGGGCTTTCCACAGATTGCATCTTCCTTCAGGGCATATCCACCTGCTCTGATGCGGGGTCCTCTGTGGGCTGCAGTGTGGATATCCACACCACTCTGGGGTCCTCCATCGGCTGTCATGTCAATATCTGCTCTGGCATGGTCCTCCACAGGCTGCCATGTGGATATCTGGCTGGCATGGTCCTCCACATGCTGCAGGGGGGCAATATGCTTCATCATGGTCTTCTCCACAGGCTGCAGGGAAATCTCTGCTCCATCACCTGGACCACCTTCTCCACCTCCTTCTTCAGGGCCGTTTCTCTCATATTTCTTCCTCATTCCTCTCACCCACAGCTACTGCGCAGCATTTTTTACCCTATTTCAAATATGTTGTTGCAGAAGCAACACCAGCGTTGCTGGTTGGCTCAGCTTTGGCCAGCACCGTGTACATTTAGGAGCCAGCTGGAACAGGCTGCATTCAACATGCGGGCAACCCCTCA
This sequence comes from Falco peregrinus, assembly GCF_023634155.1. Lineage (NCBI taxonomy): Eukaryota > Metazoa > Chordata > Aves > Falconiformes > Falconidae > Falco > Falco peregrinus. The sequence continues at coordinate 83,696,171 of NC_073726.1, forward strand.
GGTCTTCTTACAGAAGCCACTCCTGCAGCCTCCCCCACTACCAAAACCCTGCCACATAAACCCAATAAAATAAGATAGGACTAGAAAAGAATGATTACTATATCACATCTCTTTTAAGGGTTTCTTTTTCATATTGGTTGATGGCTAAGGGATAGTCAACAACATCTGGCATCCTTGTAGAACAAGGAAACAAATAAGTCTATATATTCAGCACAAGATAGTTGCTGGTATCATAGTACCAGCAACCATCTTGTGTTGAATACATCAACTAATCTGAGCAACTAAGGAAGGTCTCAGGAACAGAAGCAGATATATTGGATCCTAAGCCTAGCAGTAAGGGGTCGCTTTAGGTATAATGCCTGTGTGCATTGTGTTCATGTCTTTTTCTCGCTTTTGTGAGATACAAAGTGATAAGGGTTGAAAAAGGCTGCCCAAGATCACTGTAATCATATGTCACTGCAGCATCTCCAAAGAAAGAACTGTACAACTTGAATCTGTTTGAGTCCTCACAGCTCAGGCATGCAACTGTCCAGCAAAGTTGTGAGATTCACTCCATATTGTTGGACAAGCATGGAGAAGGGCCACAATTCATCTTGTACAGTCAATAAATATTGCTACCACACTACTAGCTAAGGAACATAAGACAGAAAAATCAATGACTTGGGGATTGCCTGAAAATCCAACAGCAGGATCAGCACGGGGCAGATTCTGGAATACAACCTTGCAACTGCTGTACTGAGATTTTCAGAGCTGTTAAAGAACTCACACTTCCAAAACAACTATCTAGATATAGTGTGCTTTGAAGGTATCTATCCCACCACCTATGAAACATCTTCCCTCTGCTAGCTCTATGTTGGATATCACGTATCTTGGCTCACTCTCAGACACTATTCATACTTACTGGATTGGAGCCGTTTCATCTTTCAGAGCATACCACTCAGCTGGTAAATCTTCATAGAGGCACCAGAGTGCCCAGTCAAATCCATCGGCAGCCACTCCATACTGAAGGAGCTCAAAGTCAGCAAAACGAATGTTGTCAAATACCGGTGATACTATCACAGTACGATCTTCTTTCAGTCGAGACAGAATAGGTTCAGCCCTACCAAAGTTAACAAACAGAGTCTATTTGGCTTGAAAAAGTGGGAATTTAATGAACAGCACTAAACTTTACCACTGCTTCTAAAACTGGATTAGCTACTTTAAGCCATTGACTTTGGCCCCTACAAAAAGCTCTATGCCAGCTTTGGAGTGATAGTAACCCAAATTGCTAATGCCATGGCACAATTCTCCCTTCCATTAGGCTGCTTCTGCATTTTGACTGTCACTAATCAAAACAACCTTAAGTTCCACGCTTAACTTGCTGGGTTAATTGTTACCTGGGTCTGTTTCCTAAGTGCTCCACAGTCTTCACTATCTGCATGAATAGACAAGAAGGGAAAAGGAAGGAGATCCTGAGGCATGCCGTAAACCATGAGGTTTATCATTCACCATCTTTCCCCTGTGCCTTGATGGCACAGCTGCTCTATGAGGGAAGGGGTGTGACTCATCAATGAACCCCTACGATAGAGGAAGGCTCAGGGAAGACAGGCAAGGATGATGTGCTCATGAAGCTGGAGAAGAACTAGGGAATGACCACAGCTATTGTAAAAGAAGCTGAAATTATCCCAACACCAATGGGACCAAAGAGTGGCCTTTGTTGCAGAAAAATGGCAGTATCAATTGAGTGGGTCCACTGGTTATCTGCATGGCCTTCCTAAAATGATTAATAGAAAGTATTACCTTTCTGAGCCAGCCAGACCAACACAGGGGAAGTGTGTATGTGGCTCAGCCCAACTTAGAGGGTAAAAACTGAATACTCAGAAAAATTAACTTTGAAGAGAACACTTGAGTTGGCTTTAACCCATGTATTCTTTCCCGGCAACTTTCCCAGTATTTGGACAGTGAGCATAGAGAAAGTGGTAATGTGAATCCTGTTGTATTACGATTCAACTGTATATGCAACCTCTATATTGTGCTTGTGTTGTGATTTCAGTAGATTGGTGTATCACTCTTCTAAACCAAAATCCCATGTATCTTCAAATAAGTAAATTTAGTATTAAAACATTAAACCCTCCTCATGTGAAACATCCAAAGGAACCTGGTCAGAGGGTATTGGAATCTGTCAGAGAGAGTCTTTTTGCTGGACCCCAACTGCCGTTATGCCTAAAAAACCTGACCTTATCTTTCCCCAGTTTCCCCCCCCCCAGTCTTCATAGTCTTACCATGCCATGTTCACTTCAATATGGGCATCCAAAATTGCAACAACATCTGCAGTTGATGCCTCCCAGCCAGAAATCCGGGCTTGTGTTAGACCTTTTGTTTCCTGATGTCTGATGATCTTCAGCAGTCCAGGATGCTTTGCATTGTAATTTTTGATGTGTGTTTCCAAAGTTCCTTTCAGATCATCTAAAACCAGCCCCCATATTTTAATGATCAAAAAAACTATTTTAATCAATATTAAGAAATGGAAAAGATTATGCAGGTGATGGCTTCCTAGCTTGTCCCAGTTCCAGACTGAAAACCGGTTTGTTCTTTGCAATAGAACGGGTAGAGTTATTCAGGTAATCATGAATTCAAGAGGCTTATTTTTAAAACCAGCTTTCATTCCAGGAGTTCAATTAAGTACCTAAATTTCATTTACATATAGTGCTATTGTATGGCTTCTAAACTGTACACAAATATGTCAATATGTAGAAACTTCAGACATTTTGTGCCATAACAGCAACCAATTAGCTGTCTTAATGCAGTAATTTCTGAGTGTATTTTCTACCGCATGGAAAGGAAAAGAGAAAATGTGAAATGCTCTCATAAGAGCTGTAGGCATGCCAACTCCCTCAACAAAGGAAAAACTAGTGTCAAGGAGAAGGAATAGAAAGTTGGGACCTCTTAGCCTCGTTTGGGAAATTCATTTAAACTCTTGCTCCACCCAAATGGACATGTTTTTCTAGCAACCTCAAAGCCTTAGCAAAATGAGAAATCGAACATCTCATCAGGCAGTGCAAAAAACCAAGGGCACCCTTAAGATCAGGGGCATGACTGTTTCTTACAGATGATTTTACAGTGCTTTGCTCAGCTCAATTTTAAGAGCAATAATGCACCCACTGCTTCCCCTGGGAGTATTTTCCACAACCCAAGACACCACTCTTCAATGAGTTATTTCAGATACCTACAGAGATAGTTTTCATAGCACACCCTTACTTCGGTACTGTGCATAATGAGCCAGTAATGATACTCTCCCACTTCAAATTTTAACTTTTTCACATATTTGAAAAACATAACCCTGTTCCTTATTA